>NC_035178.2:16596905-16906090 GCF_001659605.2 Manihot esculenta | reverse complement strand
ATGCATGTTTAGGTTATGGTTATGTTTTTGGGTATATATGTATGTTCATGAACAATGTGAATGCTTGATGTGTTGTAGATGGGGTTTATGTTGTTTTGAGGCCCCTAGGAACATGTATGCTTGTGTTTGTGTGTTGTAGAATAGGTTTGATGCATGTTTGTAAGGTTTGGAGGCGAAATGTGCAAATGGAGCCAAGTTTCTGCCCTTTAGCAGAAACCAGGTTTGGTAGCCGAAGGACTTTCGGTCGCCGAACATGGCTGGGGAGGCAGCCTTTCGGCTGCCGAAGCTTGCCCCCGAAAGGAGACTTTCGTCTCTGTCTGGCAGTTTCGGCCGCCGAAAGTGCCGCCGAACATGCATGAGTTTCGTCTCTGTCTGGGAGTTTCGGCCGCCGGAGGTGCCGCTGAACCTGCCTGACTTTCGGCTCTGGAGGGACTTTCGGCCGCCGAACCTGCCGCCGAAAGTGCCCTGTCCAGGCCTCCTTTGCATGTTTTTCTATGGTTGTTCCTTGATGTTTTAGGGGGTTTTTGGGGAGTAGTTTGTAGTTATGTTCAGGTATGTTTGGTCCCTCATTTGAGTCCACCTGTGTAGGTTCGGACCCAAGGAACCGAGGACCCCAGCACCCCAGCAGTGAGTTCAGCTGCTTCGGTGCTGTCAGAGTCAGCCAGAGGTGAGTGGAACTAAACTAAATCTTTTAAATTAAGAAATTAAATGTTTTATCATGTTTCATGCATCATGATTATGCAATAGGATGATTGCATTAGTTTTCACGAATATGCCGCATTGCATCGATTGTTGTTGATGTGGGTGAATGTTGGATGACCCAATTAGTCCATGACAGGAAGACCAGGACCCCATTCTACGGCCTGGCACAGAGTAAGGAAAGACCAGGACCCCATT
This sequence comes from Manihot esculenta, assembly GCF_001659605.2. Lineage (NCBI taxonomy): Eukaryota > Viridiplantae > Streptophyta > Magnoliopsida > Malpighiales > Euphorbiaceae > Manihot > Manihot esculenta. Next base: position 16,905,193 of record NC_035178.2, on the reverse strand, counting down.
CTACGGCCTGGCACGGTAATGAGACTTGGAGACCAGGAGCCCAGAGGAGGCCCTGGGATAATGGTAAGTAATGTATGTATGACAGGAAGACCAGGACCCCATGCTACGGCCTGGCACAGAGTTAGCTTGGACTAATTGGTGACAAGTTCACCCAACCCTTATGTGAATTGTCTGTGTTATGATGCATCTCATTGGAGCATAGTGTTAATGTAATTTATAGTTCTACTCACTGGGCTTTTAGCTCACCCCTCTCCCTTTTACCCCCAGGCTTGCAGGTACAGAATAGAGCAGGAGTCCGGATAGAGTAATGAAGTTTTGTTTATGTAATAGCTAGCAATGGACATGATCAAATTGTAATGTAATGTCTTAATCAGTATAGTTATGTAATGAGATAATGTTTATGGATGTTAGAAGTGTGCTTGACCATAGATTGTTGCTATTCCTTTAATACATGATCTTAGAGATTTTTATGATGTTTATGTAAACCAACTCAACATATGTTATGTCACCCCTTGGGGGCATTGATGAGATCCCACAGAGGGATCAATGTTATGTTAATGTTTATGTACAGGTTGAGTTTGGTTGATGTATATGGAAAGAAAAGTTTTAATTTTTATGCATGTTGTTGATCATGTATGGGATTATGCAGGTTTACAGGTTACATGTCAGGCTTGCTACGAGTCCCGGCGGCCTTAAGCCGACCTGGATCCTAGCGCCGGTAGCGGTCCGATTTCCGGGTCGTTACAGAATGGTATCAGAGCCCTAGGTTCATATGGTCGGACCTAGAGTGTCGGGCTCATAGATGTTATACAAGGTCAAGCACAATCGGAAAGATCATGTCCACTAGGATAGGATGTGGAGTCCTGTCTTGTATGATGATGTGAAATGCCATGATAATATGCATGTGCATTAATGATATACTATGTGTAATACCCGGCTAGACTACGGTATCGGAATTCCTACCGTCCGGTGGAATCTCGGATGTTGGAAGCCTCTAGTAGGGTAGAATCATGTTTTCATAAAATGTTTTAAGGTATTTCATGGTTTTAAGAAAAATGGAAATGAGTTTTTGCATGAAAACAACCTTGAAGGAAAACTCAGGTTCGGCCACCGAACCTCAAGTTCGGCCGCCGAACATGCATGCCTTCGGGAGCGCCTTTAGGCCCCCGAAAGCGTAAGTGAGGGAAGTCCAGGTTCGGCCGCCGAACCTCAAGTTCGGCCGCCGAACATGGCATGCATGCGGAGGCACGTTTGGCCCCCGAACGTGGCCTGGCCAGCCACTATAAAAGGGTCCCTTAGCCGAAAACGGGCGAGCTTTTTCCCCATTTTCGGCCAAGGTAAGTTCTCCGCCGCCCCTCACCGATCTTGAGTCTTTTCCTTCAGATCTTTCGAGTTTTTCACTAGTTTTCATCTTGTTTTGAAGATTTCCGAGTTTTGAGCAAGTTTTGGAGCTTTGAGGTTCAAGAACTCAAATCTCTTCCAACTCCAAGTTAGATCGCCTCCACCCTCGATCTTTAAGAGGTAAGAGTCGATCTCTAGCTTACTTATGTTTTAAGCAAGTTTTATGCAAGTTCATGGGGTAGAAAATGCATGTGTAGCTTATGTTGAGCTTATGGGTTTTTGATGTGATTTTGAACAATGTGGCTTGCAAATGTATGTTGGATGTGTGATAGATGGGGTTTTAGTTAGTTGATGCCCCTAGGAACTTGTATGCTTGTGTATGAGTGTTGTAGAATAGGTTTATGCATGTTTGGATGAGATAGGAGGCATAAATGCATAGGGGAGCTGAGTTTCTGCCATTCTGGGAGAAACCAGGTTCGGCAGCCGAAGGAACTTTCGGCCGCCGAACATGCTTGTGGAGGCAGCCTTCGGCTGCCGAAGCTTGCCCTCGAAAGGAGACTTTCGTCTCTGTCTAGGACTTTCGGCCGCCGAAGGTGCCGCTGAACATGCATGAGTTTCGCCTCTGTCTGGGAGTTTCGGCCGCCGAAGGTGCCGCCGAACCTGCCTGACTTTCGGCTCTGGAGGGACTTTCGGCCGCCGAACCTGCCGCCGAAAGTGCCCTGTCCAGCCCTTTCTTGCATGTTTTTCTATGATTATTCCATGATGTTTTAGGGGGTTTTTGGGGAATAGTTTAGAGTTATGTTCATGTATGTTTGGTCCCTCATTTGAGTCCACCTGTGTAGGTTCGGACCCGAGGAACCGAGGACCCCAGCAGTGAGTCTGTTGCCCCAGTGTCTGGTCAGAGCTATCCAGAGGTGAGTGGAATAAACCTTTACGTTTTAAAGTAAATCAATTGCATGGTTTGAGCATGATCATGCATCATGAATGCCATGTGATGAATTAGGTTGCTTGCATTAGAATTCACGAATATGTTGCATTGCATATGTTAAATGTTGATGTGGATGAATGTTGGATGATCCATAGCCCTCGATCTATGATTCGATGATGTGATATGTACGGTACGGAATGTAAGACCAGTGGGACCCATTCTACGTTCGCTGGCACTATGTAAGGGAAAGACCAGGACCCATTCTACGTTCTGGCACAGTTGGACACTGTTATGTTATGATATGTAAGGGAAAGACCAGGACCCATTCTACGTTCTGGCACAGTTGGACCATGTAGAGGGCTATTGGTGACAAGTTCATCCTTGATGTGATTAGCTGTGATGTGATGCATTCCATGTTATCATACGTTTTAAATGTTTTATTATTCTGCTCATTGGGCTCTAGTAGCTCACCCCTCTCCCATTTCCCCAGGATTGCAGGTACAGGGTAGACCAGGAGGTTTACAAGAGTAATGAAGTCTGGTATATGTAATAGATAGTGTGGACATGATAAATGTATTAATGTTATGTAAAAGTACAGTTTCAGTCATGTAATGATATTGAGGATTAGATATTGTGCTTGACATTGTGCATGAGGTATCCCTTTTGTTACATGATCATAAATGTTTTATAATGTTCATGAAAGCCAACTCATCTTATGATGTATCGCCCATTGGGGCATTGATGAGATCCCACAGAGGGGTCATGATTATGATTATGAGTATATTCAGGTTGAGTTTGGCTTATGAGTGAAAGAAAAGTTTTAAATTTTTTTATGTATGTTGTTGATCATGTATGGGATTAAACAGGTTTTCAGGATAAATGTCAGGCTTGCTACGGGTCTTGGCGGCCTTAAGCCGACCCGGATCCTAGCGGGTAGCGGTCCGATTTTCGGGTCGTTACACTATGATATGTGATGTATGTGATGTGGGTTCATGTGTTCCCACATGAACCATATGGTGCTAATGTTTGCTTGTGATGTGCACTGTTTTTCAGAAAACAGGATGAGAGGAACTCGTCGATCAGCAAGATTGACTGGCGTACCACCTGAGGATGAGGGCACGAGCGCCCGTCCTCCAGCATTGCCTAGGGCAATGTCTAGTAGGTCTAACCGAGAAAGAGCAGCAAGAGACCCTAGAAGGTCTTTGGATCTGGATAGAAGCAGATCAGTCAGAGGAACAGTTCAGGGAGGAATGTCTGAGGGCATGGGGGATGATATGGATGTAGAGCAGAGGAGGGATGGCAGTCTGGGAGTTAGCATATCAAAGGAAGGTATGGGAGAGTCCCAAGGAGGCACTCAGGCCTCGGGATTTGTTCAGCCACCCCACTACCCACACTTCTCACAACACCCCGGGTATTCGATGGGAGGTACATCGGATTACCCTAGCTTTACCCCTTATCCCACACAGATGCCATACCCACCTTACTACCCACCATACTCTCAGTACCCAATGTATCCACCTCCACCCTACTATCCAAATCCAGAAAACCCTACCTCAGAAAATGTTGCACCACCTCCACCACCTACAGAACCAGCAGCCCCAGTTGTTCAGCCATCTAGACCTAGCTCAGCCAGTGGGAACAAGGTTAAGATGACTGACTACATGAAATTGGGTGCTCCTCAGTATGAAAAAGGGGATGACCCATTTGTGTATCTTGAAAGGGTTAAAGTAATCACAGATGAGATTGGGGCTGATGACAGTAGAGCCATTCAAATGGCCGAGTTCACGCTTAAGTGCAAGAAGGCACGGGAGTGGTTCAAGAATTATGTGAACCCGAGAGTGGACAGCATGTCTTGGGAGGAGTTTGCAAACGAGTTTGCAGGATGGGCTTTTCCCGATAGTTCAAGGGAGCTGAAGATGATAGAGTTTGAACAGTTAAGGCAGACGGATGAAATGAGTGTAGAGGAGTACACCGACAGATTTTTGGAGCTGTTGCCTTTCATTGGAGACACCTTGAGCAATACCAAATCCCCCTCCTAAAACTCTACTTGCCTTCTCCGGATATCTGCATAACTCTTCTGTCTGCTTGCAGCAGTCTTGATCCTTTCTCTGATTATGGGTACCATCCTGCTGGTGATCTCTACTAGCTCAGGCCCTGCCAAGGCCTTTTCTCCAACCTCTTCCCAGCAAACAGGCGATCTGCACTTGCTCCCATACATAGCTTCATATGGAGCCATCCCGATGCTAGCATGATGGCTGTTATTGTAGGCAAACTCCACCAAAGGTAGATGCTGCCTCCAAGAACTGCCAAAGTCCAGCACACACATTCTGAGCATATCCTCTATTGTTTGAATGGTCCTTTCTGATTGTCCGTCCGTCTGTGGATGGAAAGCAGTGCTAAAATCCAACCTGGTACCCATGGCATTCTGCAGACTCTGCCAAAACCTGGAGGTGAACTGGGGTCCTCTATCGGACACTATCGAAACAGGAACCCCATGCAGCCTGACGATCTCATCAATATACACCTGCGCCAACTTGTCCACAGAATAGCCACTCCTGACAAGGATGAAGTGAGCAGATTTGGTGAGTCTGTCCACAATCACCCATATGGAGTCCAATCTGTTGGACATCGCTGGTAACCCCACTACGAAGTCCATAGCTATATTCTCCCATTTCCACTCTGGAATAGGTAGCGGGTTAAGCATTCCAGCCGGCTTCTGATGTTCCAGCTTCACCCTCTGACACACTTCACAGGCTGACATAAACTGTGCCACTTCTCTCTTCATAGCTGGCCACCAATAAACCTTCTTCAGATCTTGATACATCTTGGTGGCTCCGGGGTGAACGCTGTATCTTGCATTATGAGCCTCTCTCATAATGTCTCCTTTTAGCCCTATGTCGTCTGGTACACACAATCGGCTCCCATAGCGGAGGATCCCTTTGTTGTCGAATCTGAACTCATTATCTTTGCCTGACTGAATAGCCCTGGCAATCTTTACTAATTTTGGGTCCTCATGCTGTTTCTGAGCCACCTGCTCTAGAAACACGGGTGCCACTCTCATCTAAGCAATCAATGCACCTGTACCAGACAACTCCAACTGTAGACCTTCATCAATGAGCTTGTAAAACTCCTTCACCACTGGTCTCCTCTCCGCCGTGACGTGGGATAGATTGCCTAGTGATTTCCGACTTAGGGCGTCTGCCACAACATTCACCTTACCCGGATGGTACTGAATCTTGCAATCATAATCACTCAGCAGCTCTACCCATCTTCTCTGTCTCAAGTTCAAATCTCTTTGACTCAGGATGTACTGCAGGCTCTTATGATCCGTGAAGATCTCACATTTAACCCCATAGAGGTAGTGCCTCCACATCTTGAGTGCAAAGATTACTGCTGCCATCTCCAGGTCATGTGTGGGGTAATTCAACTCATGCTTCTTCAGCTGTCTAGAAGCATAAGCAATCACCCTTTCATTCTGCATTAACACATAACCCAATCCCACTCGGGATGCATCACAGAAAACTGTGAAATCCTCATTGCTAGCTGGCAAAGCTAACATTGGTGCTGACGTTAACCTCTTCCTAAGCTGTTCAAAACTCTCTTCGCACTGGTCAGTCCACACAAACTTCTGATTCTTCCTAGTTAGTCTGGTCAGAGGAGCTGTAATTTTTGAGAAGTCCTGAACGAACCTCCTGTAGTAACCTGCCAAACCCAAGAAACTCCTGATCTCTGTCACTGAAGTGGGTCTAGGCCAATTAGCCACAGCTTCTACCTTCTTGGGGTCCACCTCTATTCCATTTTCCGACACCACATGCCCCAAGAATGAAATGCTCCTCAGCCAGAACTCACACTTGGAGAACTTGGCATACAAGCCATGTTCCCTCAAGGTCTGCAGAACTAACCTCAGATGATGGGCATGCTCCTGTGCATTCCTGGAATACACTAAGATATCATCTATGAAGACAATAACAAAGTGATCCAGGTATTGGCTAAACACTCTGTTCATGAGATCCATGAATGCTGCAGGGGCATTGGTTAACCTGAACAGCATAACAAGGAACTCAAAATGCCCATATCTGGTCCTGAAAGCTGTCTTTGGCACATCTTCCTCTCTTATCCTCAGCTGATGGTACCCAGATCTCAGATCTATTTTGGAGAAACAACCCGCTCCTACTAGCTGGTCGAATAGATCATCGATCCTTGGCAATGGGTACTTATTCTTGGTAGTGACTTTGTTCAACTGCCTGTAGTCGTTACAAAGTCTAAGGGATCCATCCTTCTTTCTCACAAATAAGACTGGAGCACCCCAAGGTGAGGTACTCGGTCGGATGAAGCCCTTTTCTACCAGCTCTTGCAACTGTTCTTTCAATTCTTTCAACTCAGCTGGAGCCATCCTGTAAGGAGGGATAGAAATCAGTCGGGTTCCAGGCATCAATTCTATCTCGAACTCTATCTCCCTAGCAGGTGGTAAACTTGGCAGCTCGTCTGGGAAGACGTCTAGAAATTCTCTAACCACTGGCACCGAGGCGGGTTCTCCAACCTGACTGTTAAGCTCCCTCACCTGAGCCAAATACCCCTGACATCCCTTCCTAAGCAACCTACGAGCCTGAAGAGCTGATATCAGACCTCTAGGTGTACCCCTCCTGTCTCCCCTGAAGACAACCTCTGACCCATCCTGACCTCTGAACCTGACTACCTTGTCCCTGCAGTCCAAGGTAGCACCATGGGTAGATAACCAGTCCATCCCTAGAATGACATCAAAATCAGTCAAATCTAGAACCACCAGGTCGACGGACAAGCATCTTCCCTCAACAAACACTGGACTGCATTGGCAGACTGACTCTGCCACTGATGGATCACACTTGGGTCCACTGACCCAGAGAGGACACTCTAACCCAGAGATCATCAACCCCAACCTCTCGACGGCTCTTGGTGCAACAAAAGAATGAGATGCACCAGGGTCCATTAAGGCATACACATCTGAACAACCAATGACTAAGTTACCTGCCACCACGGTGTTAGATGCATCTGCCTCCTGCTGAGTCACCGTGAAGATCCGTGCTGGAGCTGATGGACCTTCACCTCTGAAACCCGCTGAAGAAGAGGCTGACCCTCTCCCTCTGCCTCTGCCACTGGCCTGAGTCGTGGCTGGAGCTGCTGGTTGCGCTACAGTACCTGAAGCTGTCTGTTGGGACTGAGAAATAGGTACTGTCCTAGGACACTCCCGAGCCATGTGTCCCTCTTGCCCGCATCTGAAGCAGGTTGTTGTCCCAGCCCGGCAAACTCCCTTGTGTGGCTTACCACACTTTGCACAAACTGCATTATCCGCACCAGAGCTTGAGCCACTCCCTAGTCCCAGACTGGACTTGATCTTGTTCCAGAACTTGTTCTTCTTGGGATTCCTAGTGGTGTTACCCCACCTTTTGCTACCTGAAGCTGCTGCACTCAGAGAATAAGAGCCTGGGGTCTTAGAACCAGAGGGCTGTTCCACTGACTGTTTAACTGTCCCCTGAATGATGGCACTGGCCTCCATCTTCCGGGCCATATCCACTATGGCATGGAAGCTCTCCCTATCTGCTGACTGGATCAAGGAGGAATATCTGGAGTGGAGTTTCATGATATACCTCCTTGACTTCTTCTGGTCTGAGTCAAGATTTTACCCTGCAAATGGCAACAGCTCCAAGAATCTGTCTGTGAACTCATCTACACTCAGCTCTTCTGTCTGCCTTAACTGCTCAAATTCGATCATCTTCAGCTCCCTTAAACTATCGGGGAAAGCCCATCCTGCAAACTCGTTTGCAAACTCTTCTAAAGACATGCTGTCCACCTTCGGGTTCACATAATTCTTAAACCACTCTCGGGCCTTCTTGCACTTAAGTGTGAACCCAGCCATCTGAATGGCTCTACTGTCATCAGCCCCAATCTCATCTGTGATCACCTTGACCCTTTCAAGATACACAAACGGGTCATCCCCTTTTTCATACTGAGGAGCACCCAGCTTCATGTAGTCGGTCATCTTGACCTTGCTCCCATCAGATGAGCTGGGCTTAAGTACTGGGGTTTCTGGAGCTGTGGGTTCTGCTGGTGGAGGAGGAGGAGCAGCATCCCCTGAGGTAGGGTTTGCTGGATTTGGATGGTAGGGCGGAGGTGGATACATTGGGTACTATGGGTATGGTGGATAGTAAGGTGGGTATGGCATCTGTGTGGGATAAGGGTTAAAGCTATGGTAATCCGATGTGCCTCTCATCGAATACCCGGGGTTTTGTGAGAAGGGTGGGTAGTAGGGTGGCTGAACAAATCCCGAGGCTTGAGTGCCTCCTTGGGACTCTCCCATTCCCTCTTCTGACATGCTAACTCCCAGACTGCCATCCCTCCTTTGCTCCACATCCATATCATCCCCCATGTCCTCTGACATTCCTCCCTGAACTGTTCCCCTCACTGATCTGCTCCTACCCAGATCCAAAGACCTTCTAGGGTCTCTTACTGCTCTTTCTCTGCTGGACCTACTAGACATTGCCCTAGGCAATGCAGGAGGACGGGCGCTCATGCCCTCATCCTCAGGTGGTACTCCAGTCAATCGTGCAGATCGACGAGTTCCTCTCATCCTGTTTTCTGAAAAATAGTACACATCACATAAACATTAGCATCAAATGGTTCATGTGGAAACACATGAACTCGCATCACATACATCACATATCATTAATGAACATGCATATAATCATGGCATTTCACATCATCATTCAAGACAGGACTCTTCATCCTATCCTAATGGACATGATTTTCCTATTGTGCTTGACCTTCTATAACATCTATGAGCCCGACACTCTGGTCCGACCATATGAACCTAGGGCTCTGATACCATTCTGTAACGACCCGAAAATCGGACCGCTACCGGCGCTAGGATCCAGATCGGCATAAGGCCGCCGGGACCCGTAGCAAGCCTGACATACATCCTGTAAACCTGTTTAATCCCATACATGATCAACAGCATACATAAAAATTTGAACTTTTCTTTTCTTTTACCAAGCTCAACCTGTGCATGCACATAAGTATATACATAAACATAAACATAAACCTCACACTGGAGCTCTAACCAAATGCTCCAATGGGGTATCTCATCATACACAAGCTTGGTGGAACATAAACATCATAAAGCATAGATCATGTTTACAAAAGGGATTACTATACAAACTCGGTCAAGCACAATTTCTAAACCTCAATCTCAAAATCAACATTTACATGACATAACTATTCATAACTTTACATCATTTTACAATTTATCATGTCCACATTCTAACTATTACATACACATGACTTCATTCATCTTGACTTCTCTGCCTAGCCCGTACCTGCAAACCTGGGGGATTAGGGAGAGGGGTGAGCTACTAGAGCCCAGTGAGCAGAATAATAAAACATTTAAAATCTCATGTAATGCAACACATCACAACAAATCACATCAAGGATGGTGTTGTCACCTATAGTCCTCTCCATTCCAAAGTGTCGGGACGTAGAATGGGTCAACCGATCTTTCTCTTAACATAACATATCATAACATTCCAATGTGCCGGGACGTAGAATGGGTCAACCGGTCTTTCTCTTACATAGTGTCGGGACGTAGAATGGGTCAACCGGACTTCCATACCATACCATACTGTATCATATCACATCGCATCATATCGAGGACTAAGGATCATCCAACATCCATCCACATCCATCATAGAATAATGCAATGCAGCATATTCGTAAATTCTAATGCAAACAACCTAGAATATCACATGGCATTCGTGATGCATGAACATGCTCAAATCTATATTTAGTTGCTTTAAAACATAAGTGTTTATTCTACTCACCTCTGGCTAGCTCTGAAAATGACTGAAGCAGCTGACTCACTGCTGGGGTCCTCGGTTCCTCGGGTCCGAACCTACACAGGTGGACTCAAATGAGGGACCAACATACTAGAACATGACTCTAAAAACATCCCCCAAAAACCCCCTAAAACACCTCAAATCAAACATGCAAAACATGCAAAGGAAGGCTGAACAGGGCACTTTCGGCGGCAGGTTCGGCGGCCGAAAGTCCCTCCAGAGCCGAAAGTCAGGCAGGTTCGGCGGCACCTTCGGCGGTCGAAGGTGCCCTCCAGAGACAAAAGTCCATTTTCAGGGGCAGGCTTCGGCAGCCGAAAGGCTTGCCTCCCAGGCAGGTTCGGCGGCCAAAAATCCTTCGGCTGCCGAACCTGGTTTCTGCCAAAAGGGCAGAAACTCGGCTCTTCATGCACAAAAGCCTCCCATTCCATTCAAATCAAGCATACAACTCTTCCAAAACATGCATAGATACATACATCAGCTTCTAGGGGCTTCAAACTATCCTAAACCCCATCTACAACACATCAAACATGCAAAACCAACATACATTGTCCATAAAACACATAAAACTTAACAATGCTCAACTAACATAAACATACATTTCTACCCCATGAATCAACTTAAAACTTGTTTAAAACATATAGTGAGCTCAAGATCGGCCCTTACCTCTTGAAGATCGAGAGGAAAATGACCCTAGCTCGGCGATGGGAGAGATTGAGTTTCTTGAATCTCAAAGCTCCAAAACTTGCTTTATACTCGAAAATCTTCAAAACAAAGTGAAAACTTGTGAAAATCGTGAAAGATTTGAAGGAAGAAACTCAAGATCGGTGAGGGACGGTGGAGAGCTCACCTTGGCCGAAAATGGGGAGAAAAGCTCGCCCATTTTCGGCTAAGGGACCCCTTTATAGGTGGCTGGCCAGGCCATATTCGGGAGCCGAATGTGCGTCCGCATGCATGCCATGTTCGGCGGCCGAACCTGGTTTCCCTCACTTATGCCTTCGGGGGCCTAAGGCACACCCGAAACGCCTGCATGTTCGGCGGCCGAACTTGAGATTCGGCGGCCGAACCTGAGTTTTCCTCCAAGGTCATTTTCATGCAAAAACTCATTTTCTTTCTTGATTAAAAACATAAAACTCATTAAAACATTTTATGAAAACATGGTTTTACCCTTCTAGAGGTCTCCGACACCCAAGATTCCACCGGACGGTAGGAATTCCGATACCGGAGTCTAGCCGGGTATTACAGGGCGGATAGTGCTTGCAGAGCTAGGGGTTTCAGAATTGGCATACTCCTACAAATTCAAACCAGAATAAAGTTGCACTACGCAACAAAACTCGCCTTCAATGCTACCAATAGCTTAGCTGAGTATGAGGTTGTGATTATGGCATTAAAAATCATCGCAAAAATAGGTTTACAGAAATCTGTTATTCTTAGTGACTCATAGTTGGTTGTTAATTAGTGCCAGGAAAAATTTAAAATTCGAGAACCAAACCTTGTTAAATACAAAGACAAGGTTTGCTCTTTAATGACGAGGATCAAAGACAGGCAGGGTAATTGCGATCTTCACCAGGTGGCTATAGGTGACAATGAAGAAGCAGATTTTTTGGCCAAAATGGCAGCGGTAGGTGAACAACATTTGACCCAACCATTTCAATTCGAAGAGCTACGCACTCCTACAACTGACAAAGAAGAGTCTTTTTCCATAGAGGAAGGAGAATCATGGATGACACTTGTGTACAAGTTTTTGACAGAGGATGAACTGTCCACCGATTAATTATCAGCTAAACAGGTAATAAGAAATGTCCTCTAAATATGCACTAATGAACGATTAGTTGTACAGGAGGTCCTTAACACAACCATGGTTACGGTCTGTAACAGAAGATGAGGGCCAGGAAATCCTTAAAAAATCCATGAAGGTGATTGCAAAAGTCATGAAGGGGCTTGGACGATCACCCGAAAGGTATTCAAACAAGGATACTATTAGTCAATAATAATGCAAGATGCAAAAAACTTGTCCAGAGGTGCTATCGATGTCAAGTGCATGCAAGCATTCCAAGGACTCTCAGAGAGATGCAAGTAGTGATTGGAAGCCCCTGGCCTTTCTTTTAGTGGGGGCTAGCCATCTGTGGCCCTTTCCTAAAAGCAATCGGGTCAAGAAAATTTGTAATAGTAGCAGTAGATCATTTCAACAAGTGGGGTGAGGTTGAGGCAGTTTAGTCCACTACCACCCAACAGGCGATTTCCTTCGTTAGTATGAAATCTTCACTTGGTCTGGAATCACAAAGGTAATAATCATTAACAATGAGACTCAGTTTGCAAGTTCTAAGTTTAAAGGTTTCTGAAGGAAATGAGAGATTGACTTAAGATTCAGTTTGGCCTATCACCCACAGACCAATGGAATGACTGAAGTTACAAACATGACTATTCTAAAAGGCTAAAGAAAAGACGCGATAAAGCCAAAGGCAATTGGCCTAATGAATTGCCTTGCATACTATAGGCATACAAAATGATTCTGAGAATAGCAACAGGGGAACCCCTTTCTCTCTTGTATATGGGGCTGAGGCAATAATCCCCATGGTAGTCCAAGTAAGTAGTTTTAGGACACAACACCCTGAAATTGCAGGAAGTCTTGAAGAAATGCAGTTCAACCTGGATCAAGCTGAATTTTTATGAGAATAGACTACAATCAGAATGGCAGTTTACAGGAATAAGATGTCCAGAATGTTCAATAGTAGAGTCAAGTCATGTGCCTTTAATGTAGGGGATTGAGTTCTTAAAAGAACTAATGTAATAGGCAGTAGTGTCGGGTCTGGTAAATTGGGTGAAAACTAAAAAGGACCATTTAGGGTCTCAAAGGTTATTCACCCAGGGTCTTATAAGTTGGCCAAGTAAGATGGCCGAGTCATTCCCCATTCCTGAAATATTTGTAATCTAAGGAAATTTTATCAATAACACTTAACGAGATATTCTTTTATATGTTGTGTTATTCAGTTACAAGGAACGGTGGGTTGCCTTTTTCAAAAGTAAACGATTTTTCATTAATGTGTTTTTATAGAAAGGCCACAATGCGAGTATCCACTAAGCTCACGACCGAGTGTTAGTCCCATTTTTTAAAAAAATTCTAAGGTATTTTATGCCTAGGCCATAAGGTGGATATTCGCCACGCTCATGACCGAGTGTTAGTCCCATTTTTTTATAAATAATTTCTAAGGCATTTTATGCCTAGGCCACAAGGTGGGTATCCTCTAGGCTCATGACCCGGTGATAGTCCCATTTTTATAAAAATTCCTAAGGCATTTTATGCCTAGGTCAGAAGGCAGGTATTCGCTAGGCCCATGATCGGGTGTTAGTATCCATTTTTTATAAATAATTTTTCCTACTTATTTATTTCATAGCCACAAAGTGAGCATCCGCTAGGCCGATGACAGGATGTTAAATCCTATTAATAAGTCTAAGTCATTTTATGGCACAAGATAGAGTCTGCTAGTTATTTGGTTGGGTGTTAACCCCACTTAGTTTAGCAAATTTTAAGAAATTATATGTCTTATTTGGTGATATTTGGATGAGGGTTATAGTCGAGTATCAATCATACAAGCACTTAAAAAAATAATGACAAAATATAAAGAAAAGACATTTTATTAAAAGAAATACTACTGTGCAAGAGGGACATCATCATTCGCCTTCTCCCAAGCTTCTGTTATATTTTCACCTATGGTTATTACATCAGAAGCCAGGTTAGAGGAATTGTCTTCAGTAGGCCTTTCCTCATTTTGCCCATCCTCATCCTCATTGCTCTCCTTTTCCGGGAAGAAGTCATCTATCCAAGAAAAGTCTTAGAAGGAAACCACTTCACCAGCTCCTTCTTGACTGAGTCTTGGCCTTCAATGAACATCTCTCCTCCTCAGGCCACCGTCTCTTAAAGTTTTGCTTCTAGTTCAACGATCCTGGTGGAGGTAGCCTGGTTCTCCTTAGCCTGAGATTGCAGCTCCTAGACTTGTTGTTGGAGGATAGCCACTTGATCCTCGACATTTTTAGCCCGACTCTTAAGGGCAAGCTTTAAAGCGTTGGCTTCATCCAGGTTCGCCTGGAGCTTGTCCATGGACTCCAGCATCTCTTTTATAGTGCCCCATCATCAACTCGAGCCTTCAGCCTCGAGCAATCCTCTTATAAAAGACCTTTGTCCATCTCTTGTACCCCAAACTCTCGCCTCAAAGCCTTATTATGCTCCTTGGCCATCTATGCACAGAGAGCACTCTCCATTGTAGAGTAGATAATGTTGTCGTAAAATCATTGGTGTTGACCTCACTCAATCGATGGCAGTCCCCAGGCCTAAGAGCATTCTTGGCAATGAGGACTGAAAGAAGGGGCTCATCGAATAGAGAGGTTGTCCGAGTCAAAGCTAGCGCCAGATACTGGATGCCTCTAGGCCTTGAGGCTCCAGCTCTAGCCTCTTCCTGTGACTGGTTTGCCTGAATAGGGACTACCGCGAGACCGGACATTGTAGAAGACTTGAGCTAAGTAGGGGCTGGTGCTTCAGTTGCAGGAGAGAGCGGAGGAGGTGGAAGCATAATAATCTCCTCTGCCCTGCGAGCTCGCTTTGGAGAAGGGCAGGTGTTTTCAGCAATAGCTTTGCCCTTATGGGCAACATGTACCACCTCGACGAACTTATTCCTTGATCTAGCCATATCTGCATAAAAAAAAATATGAGTAAGGCAGTTTCACAAATAAAAGGCTTAGAAAGAAAAATACCCTGCACACTAGCATGAGACATGCTTTCCCGAATATTCAAAAGGCTCGGAGGGTAAGGAGCCTGAGCCTAGTCATCTTGAGTGTGGCTTTTCCAGGACAGAATGGCGTTCCTCATTGCCACAGTAATATCGATCCTCTGTGTCGAGGCCATCCTTTGGAGGAAGTCCAAAGACTCCACCTCGTCCCGCCATGGCTGGACCCTACTCTTCCAAAGCTCCACGTATACGTTCCAATCAGTTTAGAGTCGCCAAAACTCCCAGATGTCCAGTGACGTAGGATGAAATTTTTATTTTTCTAGCATTTGAGGGAAGAGGGTATCCAGTCAAAAAGGGTTTGACATTTTCTCTCCCTAAAGAATTAGAATTCTTTGTTCTTTCAGGTTCCTAGCTGGTATAGCTAGGAGAACAACACAACACCCGGCTCGATGTTGTTGTTGAAGTAGATAAAGTGAAAAGCCACCAAAATCCTCCAACTGTTGGGATACAATTAGGTGATTGCCAGCTTACGAAAACAAAGGACTTCAACGAAGAACAGATCCATCGAAAATCGAAGACCCGCCTGCAATTGCTTTACATTGATGATCATTGTGTCCTCCGTAGGAATTTGGTCATCCACACAAACAAGTAAGGTGGGAGCATAAACTCGAAAGGTCTCTCGCGAGATTTGATAGTGATCATAAAGGTGGTCTATATCCTTCTCGGTCAGCACGAAAATGATGTTATTTACCAAGACGCTTTCATTGTCATAGACCGCCCTCAGCTGGACAACGGGAGCAGGAGCGCAAATGGGGTTATCGAGGAGGAGCAAGAGGTTGAACTTCCATTAGAAAAAGAGGAGGAAGAAGAAGTGTTCCTATTCATTTCTATGGAAGAAAAAACGAATAGGAATTATCTTGAGTAAGGAAGTGCGTGAATGAAGAAGATAAGTGGTCGAGTCTTTTCTAAAGCGTAGAAGTCAGTTGTGAGCAAAAGTGGTATTTGTAGGACAAGAAAGGTTTTTATATTATTGTTTCGATAGTAGGTTTTGAATGCGGCTCGAGAAATAAGGCAATAATCATTTATGAACAGGAGCAGGCAAAGTAATGCAAGCGTGGAATGCCAATCTAGATATACCATGTACCCAAGATCGTGAAGACAACTATAACCTTCGAATCTGAAGAATTAGAGACTAGCAGGGGACCTTTAATGTGACATAACAATTGTCCAAAGTAAGCCATGAGCTCCCACCATAAGATAGGGTCACATGGCAAAGGTCTGATTAGTTGATACGCGGTCCCACTCGTGGAAAAGAAGACCCAGACACTGTAGTTCTCAGTTTTTCGCCAAGACTCGTCCTCTTTTTCAGTAGGGCGAGATTTTATGAAAAGTTACTATTAGAGAATACAATCCAGCAGATCCACATTATACATATATTCACGAAATCTCTTATTAACTAGCCGATACTAGTCGAATTTCTAAGAGATTTGATAATCAATTTCATTTTCTTACAGTATAAAAACTAATGAATACAGAGATCAAGATACGCATTTTTACACAACTATTCTTGAGTTCTTAGCAATTTATTATACTCGCCATTTTTTTTCAATTTACTGATTTGAGCGTTGGAGTAGCTGTAGCAAGCGCTAACCACTTCACATTCTCTTTCTTACAGATTAATCAATCACAATGCAACTTCATTTCAACCACGTCAATTTTGAATATACATCAATTCTCAAAATGAAATATTATATTTCACTTGTATAATTTAATTGGAGTAATTCTACCTGAAATATAATTTCTCTTTTGTTAAACATATCACAACAGAATAATTACATTAAAAGGGAAAAAAACCCTAATGTTATGTGTTATTAGAGATTAATTATGGGAAGGTGCTCAAAAATATATGCTAAGGAAAAGATAAAGCAAATAAAACCGTATTCTTTTACTTCTATTATATGTTTGACATTTTTTTTAAATTTTAAAATCTAACTTTCTAATGTTTAACTAAATAAGTGTATCGTTATTTTTTCTATTAAAAACTAATAAAATTATGATGTCACTTTTTTACGTTTAATCTTTTCTATGAGTTCAATATTTATATTACTTTTAAAATTATTATTAAGAAAACAACATTATTAAATATATATAAATAGTAACCACGAATTTAAAATTACATTTAACATCATTTAATTTTTAAAAGATTAAAATAAGAAAATAATTTTTTAAAACTTTTTAAATGCTTTTTCTAATTTTTTAAATTTTCAGTCCTCATACCAATCACACACTCTTTCAATTTATGATAATAATATAAGTGAGTTTCAAAAAATTAATAAATAATAAATTGAGTTATAATTGAAATAATATAGCACTGCATGAAACAAATAAAATAATAATGGAATTCAACAATGAATCTCTTTATGTTATAAAAACTATCGGAATCTATAACGATTTCCATACATATAATATCACAAAATATTAATAAATTATGTTTTTTTAAGCAATTAATAAATTATGTTATTCGATATTGAATTCGTTAAAATATACGCATATCATTATAAAAATTAATAACAGAATTAATAATGAATTTAACAATCTGTTAGCGAAGAATTAACCTACTCCATTCAATAACAGATGCTATAATGTACATGAATTCTATTTATTCTAAATTTATTTTTTCTTCCCCAGCCAAATTTTCCAAAATTTTTTGCTTCCTTCTGCGACTCAAAATATCATCACTGCACTTTTCTGTTGTTTTTTCGCATCCATCGTTGGCGTCCTTCCGGTGAAAGGAGGTTGACGTCAGTCCTTCATTGCAACGGTGAGTTGTCTTCTCGAGTCTTATGGTTCAATTCTCTATTCTTCATAAAATTTAGGTATTTCAATGAGTTTTAATTGAAGCATTTGTGGATCGCAATTTAGGGATTTCTTTGATTCAATTTTCATTTGGTTCCATTTAGAGATTTTCTATTATGTTTAGGGGTGAGCACTGTTTGGTTAGAACCGAAATAACCGATTGAACCGATTTAATTTAATAATTTGATTCGATTTTAAAATAAAATCGATTCAGTTCAGTTTTAATATTTGAAAATTTCGAGTTGGTTAGTTCGGTTCGGTTTTGAAGATAAAATAATTCGGTCGAACCGAATTGACCGAATTAGCTTTAAACGCTGCGTTTTATGATATGGTTATTATATCACTTTGGCAATCGACACTTCCCAAGTTCCCACCTACCTCCCTCTCTCTCAAACCTCAGTCTCAGACGACCGCGAGACTCCTTACCATTCTCGTCCCTTCTTCGTTCTCGTCCTTCAGTTCAGTCCCGCAGCCACCCAACCAGTCGCCAGTCCCGTAGCCACCCACCCACCCACTCATCAAAGCCAATCAGAGTCTCTTCTCTCCATCCTTCGCGTCTTCAGTCCCGCAGCCACTGCCACCCACCCACCCAGTCGCCAGTCCACAACCTCCCACCCACCCACTCGCCAAAGCCAGAGTCTCTTCTCTCCATCCTTCGCGTCTCTCTCTCACGGCCATTGCTCGCGGTTCGCGTCTCTCTCTCACAGCTGTCACTCATGGCTTGCGTCTCTCTCTTACAGCTGTCGCTCGCGGCTTGAATCTCTCCTTGATGGTCGTCGCTCGCATCTCTCCCTTACACATTCGTGGTAAATAACTTACTGTTATATTTTGATGCTGTTTGAATTATTTTATAATTTAACTATTATATTTGATTAAGCATATTAGGTTAGAAGATGTTGATTAATTTGGATTTTATGATTAATTGATTGGATTTTGTGATTAATTGATTGGATTTTATGATTAATTGATTGGATTAGATTCAATTCAATTCTTATTATGTCCAAATTATAGTATAATTCAATGAAATTAGAGAAAAGATCAAAAATCGATTTCGAACCGAACTGAACCGAACCAATTCGGTTCGAGTCAATTCAATTTTTTATTTTATTTGGTTCGGTTCGATCTATAATTTGAAAAAATTCGATTAAATCGGTTTTGGCCGATTCAATTCGATACCGAACCGAACCGACCGATGCACACCCCTAATTAGGTGCAATTAATTGAGGTATTTGTGGGATGGATTGCTTTACAAAGCAGCTGCTAATATTATTATATTGCGGTACATATTCTCGACTTCAGTTTTCATTTAGGGATAAATTTATAAATTAATTATCCTAAATTATTCATAAAAATTAATAAAAACGTTATTATAATAATCTAAATTATTTTTAATAATAAAAATTGAAGTAATTTCAAAGTAACAAAATCACATTCTCTATAATATGAAAAAAATAGCAAAAATAAAACCATGAACCGTTTACCAATTAATAAATATATTCCAAATTAATATTTTTATCTTAATCAAATAAATTTATTTATACTCAATCATTCAGTTGAATTATTAAATTTAATAAAAATATCACGTTATAATTCTACTGAGAATACTAAATTAATATTTTAATATAACAATAAAGAATAATTATAAAAAAATTCAAACTAAACAATTTTAATAATTATATCCTAAATTTTTTATTAATAAATATTTTCCAAAATCAACTTTTTAGTTTGGTATTTTAATTTTGATTCAGTTTATTTATAATTTTGAATGACATATTAAAAATGGATAATTTATTTTTTAATATTTTTTATTCTTTTTACTTAAAAAATTAATTATATTTGTTATATCTATTTTAATTGGATTGAAAATTAATAATTAATTTAATAAATTTAAAATGGCGAAATTTATTACATGATCAATAAATTGTAATAATAAATTAGACTGAATTTAACAATTTTCAATCAATTAAATTGATTGATTGTTGATTTTTTAGAGGTACTATCATCATAATATTTATATTATAGAATGATGCAAAAATTATAATTATTATTAAAAATATTATAAAATGAGTTATCGTCTCTTAAAAATATATAATTCAAAGTAAAAGAAAATTAAATCAAAATTGAAACATCAAATCAAGCTGAAAAATTAAAATTTTTTTTAAGGTATAGTTGTTGCAATGTTTAGAGTTTAAAATATTTTTATAAATATTTTTTTAAGTTATATTAAATATTAATTTAGAATATTGACTAAAATAATGATATGATATTTTTTATTAAATTTAACTGTATTATTTAAATAGTTAGCATATAGTATATTAGTTAATTTTTATAATTTGATTATATTTATTAAAAAATAGTATTTTTTTCACCATAATTCCTTTGAAAGAAGTTCTAATTTTATTTGCAAAATAAAATTCAAATAATTTTTTTTTACATAATTATATATGATCTTTTTATTTTGAAATAGCAATCTTTATATGTTACAAAACTTAAATTCTTTCACCGTAAATATGAAAATTGATAAAAAAAAAAATCAATTTATTGAGAGGTAAGTGCCAAATTAAATAACCCATATCCTTTTATTTTTACTATAATCCTTCTCGATACTAATTTTTTTTTATCAATTAAAATTTTATCTTTTTAATATACTTTTAATGAGATATGACAATAATGTGTAAAGTGATTTGGTGATTTGATAGTCCCTGACATTTAAAATAAGATAAAATTTAATTGAAAAGAAAAGTATACTCTAAAATTGTAATAAAAGTAAAAGGACCCTTTTTCTTAATTGACATATAAGGAAAATTGTTAATATGTTATCGATATTAAAATTTATATCAGCAGTTAATTATAAGTTTATTAAAAAACTTTCAAAATTGAATTTTAATTTGTATTAATTAAATTTATCATAATTTTATAGAAGCAATAATACTTAAATTATAATTTTAATATTATATTTATGATCATAAATCATATTTGGTTATATATAACATCCATTCAAAATAAGTTTGTGAGCTATCATCACAATATAGAGTCATATAGCAGTTATTTGATAAACCAAAAAAGCGATCCCACATGAGGAAAAGGAAATTCAGACATTTAAATACTCGAGTTATCATCAGGACTCGCTCGCTCCTGCTTGGTCGAGTCTTGACACGGAGTTACCATAATCAAGATACATTTCCATTTCGCCTATGATCGCGGAATCACCAACACCTTAGTTGGCGATGAGCAGTATCAAGTAATCGGCTACATCATTACTGGATTTTCAGGAAACATTATATTCATCTCTACCTCTTATAGTATAAAAGGAGAATGATTACAGAGACAAAGGTATACGATTCTTTCACACAAAAACTCAAAGCAATTGATTGTATTCTCTTCTTCATCATACTGACTTGAGCATCGGAGTGGCTGTTGTGGGCACCCACCACCACCTCCTGATCTCTCTCTTGCATGTTCTCTCCAATCACAATTTATCTCCATTTCGGCCACGTCATCAATCTGATCTCTGCTCCATCATTTGGTTCTGGTACTGGAAGACCCATTGGTTTCTCCCTTATCATTTGGGCTTACGTCAGGCTCTTGTTTCCCTTTTTTTTTCCCTCTAAAGAAGGAACTTCTCTCCTTTACTCTTGAAAAAGGCTAGGATTATACATATCATCACCGGAGGACTCGATAAAAGTAAAGAAAAAAAATTAAGCGAGTACTAAAAGATGTCCTATATGTTCATCAAGAACCATGGACTAGGCAAGAGGTAAGGTTCGGTCCCACTGACAAGGCGACTAGATTCTTCTCATATGGCTCATTGGTCGTTAAGATTCTCCTAAACCGGTATGAGTTAAGGAGAGTACTGGTATATATAGGTAGTTCTGTTAACCTTCTTATCTTAAATACCTTTAACAAGTTAGGTTTGGATAAAAATAGCATTATTAGAGTTTTCTACCCTTTAATAGGGTTAGGAGACAAGATCGTGACAATACTGAGCACCATCAACCTTTCTTTTGTACTCGAGGATGAAAAAGTATAGGCGAGAGTTGTATGCAGAGTTTGCGGTGATGGACATCCCATTTGCATACAACATGATGCTCAGCCGTCCGGTCCTGAACTGTCATGGTATTATTATTAATATGGGTGCTATGTGTCTTGAGCTCCTAGCTCCTATGGGAATAGCAGTAATCTGAGATTAGCCAAAGAAGATTATGGATTTCTTGCAAAAAGCCTCAAAAGAGAAACCATGCCTATCGACTTGCTGGAGAAGCCAGTATCTCACATAAAGCTAGAACCCGCAGATCTAGTAGAGGAGGTCCAAATAGGGAAGGAGCAAAAGGTATAGTTTGACACTGCTTTATCCGGAGAAATAAAGGTCCGTTTAATAGAACTGCTGAAGAGCCGAGTAACCACTTTTACTTGGCCTCTGAAAGATGTAATAGGGGTAGATCCAGCTCTCATCACTCATAAGTTTTTTATTGATGAGACTGTCAAACCAATCTAGTAAAAGAAAAGGAAGTTCACACTAGAAAGATAGCAGGTGATCAAAAAAGAGGTTGGCAAACTTCTAAGTGTAGGGTTGATAAAGGAAGTCTAATATCCCACATGGTTGGCCAATGCGGTCCTAGTAAAGAAAGCTAATGGAAATTAGAGGATGTGCATGGATTTCACTGACCTAAATAAAGTATGTCCAAAAGATCATTATCCATTACCGTCCATTGATAGATTAGTGGACTCTACCTCAGGACATGCAGTGGTTTTCTTTCTGGATGCCATTTCAAGATATCCATTACCGTCCATTGATAGATTAGTGGACTCTACCTCAGGACATGCAGTGGTTTTCTTTCTGGATGCCATTTCAAGATACCACTAGATCATGATGAATACTGAGGATAACATGATAGTAAAGAGTTGATCCTTAAAGGAAAATCCATAAGACATCTGAAAAGTTTTTGACCTCTTAGATAGGGCGGTTATAAAGTTGAACCGTAAAAAGTGCGCATTTGAAGTAAAAGCCAAGAAGTTTTTAGGATATATAATCTCGGAAAGAGGTATAGAGGCAAACTCTGAAAAGATCAATGCCATCCAAAATATAGAAGCACCCAAAACCATTAATGAAGCACAAAGGCTGAAGGGGTGTTTTATATCATGCTCGGCCAGAAGGTGCCTCCCATTCTTCAAAACTCTGAAAGGCAAAGGCAAGTTTGAATAGGGAGAATAGTGTGTAGAGGCATTTGAAAATCTGAAAACCTTCATATCATCCCCTCCGCGGATAAGCCCGACTGTGGAAGGCGAAGTTTTGTTTCTATACTTATCTGTGATGAAGAAAATGGTTTGCTCAGTACTTGTTCATGAAAAAAAAGAGGAGCAAAGCCCAGTATACTATGCCAGCCAGGTGTTGAAGGAGCAAAGCCCAGAAAAGTTGGTGTTCACAGTTTTAATGTCAGCCACAAAACTATGATCATACTTCAAGTCGCATATTATAGAAGTTAGAACAGATTACTTTTTGAAAGGTTCTATACAGGTCAGAGTTGTTAGGTCAGTTATCCACCTATGAGGTAATACTGTCAGTATACGATATCGGGTCTATTCTAAGGAAGGCCATGAAAGCCCAAGTCCTAACCGACTTTGTTGCAAAAATGACTTCGCCGTTAGAACCTTCAGAATCCTTAGAGGAGAACATAGAGGAATGGAAGGTCTGGGCGGATGGAGCTTGCGAATCTAGGGATTCAGGAATCAAGATCTTATTGCATCTCAAACAGGGATAAAGTTTCGATATGTAGCCAAACTTGTCTTCAATGCTACTAACAACATAGCTGGATACGAGGCTGTAATAATGGTCCTAAGAATCATCAAGAAATTAGGTATACAAAAGTCCATTATTTTTAGTGATTCACAATTGGTTGTTAATCAATTCTAGAGATAATTCAAAGTCTGAGTACCGAACCTTATCAAATACGATGAGAAGGTTTGATCCCTGATGGATAGGATTAAAAAGGGGCGACATAGCTGCAAACTTTGCCAGGTGGCCAGAGGTAATAATGAAGAGGCGGATTTTCTAGCCAAGATGGAATTGGTGGGTGAACAACACTTGACCCAACCGTTTCAGTTCAAAGAATTGTACACTCCAGCAATAAAACTGGCAAAGTCCTTTCCCATAGAAGAAAGAGAATCATAGATGATGTCAATATACAAATTCTTAATACAAGATGATCTTCCAGCCGATGGATTATCAACAAACAGGTAATAAGAAAGTCCTCTAAATACGCACTAATTGATGGTTGGTTGTACAGGACGTACTCGACACATCCATGGCTGCGGTGTGTTACCGGAGAAGAAGGCCAGCAAATCCTAAGGGATATACATGAAGGTAATTGCGGGAGCCATGAAAAAGCTTGAACCATCACTCGAAAAGTATTTAGACAAGGATACTATTGGTCGATGATAATGGAAGATGCGAACCAGCTTGTCTAGAGGTGTCAAAAATGCCAAGTACATGCAAACATCCCAAGAATCCTGAGAGAAATACAAGCAGCCATTGGAATTCCCTGAACTTTCTTCTAATGGGGGATAGACATCCTTGACCCGTTCCCTAAGGCAATCGGGTCAAGAAAGTTCGTGATCATGGCGATAGATCATTTCAACAAATGGGCAAAGGCTGAGGCAGTACTGTCCATCATTATCGAACAAGCGATTTCCTTCATCAGCAAAAGCATATTCACTCGATTTGGAGTACAAAAGATAGTAATCACTGATAATGAAACTCAGTTTTTAAGCTCCAGGTTCAAAGACTTCTGCAAGAAATGGGAATTTGACTTAAGGTTCAGCTCAGCCTATCACCCCTAAACCAATGGTACGACTGATAAGACTGTGCAAACGATCAGTTCAGTTTAAAATCGAGCCGAACCTAAAAAACTAAAACTAAAAATTTAATTTTTTAAGAAACTGAATTGAATTGAATTATAAAGGTTAATCAAACCGAACTAAACCAAAATAAATCGGTTGATTATAATTGATCGTTCTCAAGACAAAATTGTAACCATAAAAAAAAAAAAAAAGCAATTCAATTCAATGTATATTTTCAACCAATTGAACATCTTCCTACGAGAATATTCACCCAAAATCATATAAAAATTTCAATAACTCATAAATATTTCAACTAATAATTCACAAATTTTCAAAAACATACAAGTTACAACCAAGAATTTACAGAATTAAAGAATTAAATTGGATCCAAAGTGAATACCCAGAACATCAATATGATCTGACCTAAAATAAAAACTCAAAGTGAATTTCAAATATTCAAACCATGCACTCTGAAATTTTCTTCGGCATCTAAGATTCCAAGTTGGATTTTAGTCCAAAGAACACTTCAAGATATGGTGGCCTTTGAGATCTGCTAAAATTCATCCATCTATGGCTAAACCAAAACAAGAGAAAGGGACGCTGAATTGAAAGCAACGAGCCAATAGAGGGAGCGAAGGTGGTGGGAGAAAAGAAGCAACAGAAACAAGAGGAAAGAGGTGATGGCAATGGGAGAAAATGCTACAAAAGCAACAGAAAAGAGGCGACGGCGAAAGAAGCAAAGTGGCATCGACAATGAGAGCAAAACGATAGTGGCTTGTGCTATGGTGAGAGAAAAAATAAGGCTTCTAAGTTGTCCTAAATTTTTAAAATAGGAGAATGATTGTAGCTAGGGTTTCAAAACAAAGATAAATATATACCACTCATTTCAATAGCAAAGAAAAGAGAAAAAAAAAAAAAAAAAGGGTGAAAGCAAGGATTGCACACTGATTCTTTGCTAATTAAGAAAGCCCCTTATCCACTAGGGAACATTCAATTAATGAATAAAAAGGTCACTTCAATAATATATATTGGTTCAATTCAATTTTCATCAAATTTTTCCTCCTAAAATCAAACTGAACCGATAAAACCAAATTGTAAAAAAACTACAATCGAATCGAACTGAACCGAACTGAATTACTTAATAAATCGAACTGAAATTTTTATTCAATTCAGTTTGGTCGATTTATTCGATTTAAACTGAATAATGCTCACTCCTAATGACTCAGATGACAAACAGGACCATCCTACGGGGTCTAAAGAAAAGACTCGACCAAGCTAAAGGCAACTAGCCTGAAGAGTTACCCCATATACTATGAGCATACAAAACCACCCCTAGGACAACTACAGGAGAAATGCCCTTTTCGCTTGTATACGGGGCCGAAGTGGTCATTCCCGTGAAAATCCAAATAGGCAGTTTCAGGGCACAACTCTAAGATATCAGGAAATCCTAAAAAAATACAATTCAATTTGAATCAAACAGAATCCTTGCAAGAAAAGACTACAATTGTAATACCTGGCTAGACTCCGGTATCGGAATTCCTACCGTCCGGTGGAATCTCGGATATCGGAAATCTCTAGTAGGGTAGAAACATGTTTTCATAAAATGTTTTAAAGTATTTCATGGTTTTAAGTATGAAAATTAATTGGATTTTTGCATGAAAAGTCTTTGGAGGAAAACCCAGGTTCGGCCGCCGAAAGTCAAGTTCGGCCGCCGAACATGCATGCGTTTTGGAGGCACGTTAGGCCCCCAAAAGCATGAGTGAGGGAAGTCCAGGTTCGGCCGCCGAAAGTCAAGTTCGGCCGCCGAACATGGCATGCATGCGGAGGCACTTTCGGCCCCCGAACGTGGCCTGGCCAGCCACCTATAAAAGGGTCACTTAGCCGAAATGGGCGAGCTTTCTCCCATTTTCGGCCACAGCTAGCTTCCGACCTCCCTCTCCCCAGATCTTGTGTTCTTTCTCCAAATCTCCTCCATCTTTCTTGAGTTTTCACCTCTCATTGCAAGTTTTGAGCATTTAAGACAAGTTTTGGAGCTTTGGGAACTCAGGAGCTCATTTGCTTGGATCTCCGAGTTTAGGTCGTCTCTCTCTCGATCTTCAAGAGGTAAGAGCCGATCTTAAGCTCATTGTATATTTTAAGTAAGTTTTAAGTTGCTTTATGGGGTAGAATGGCATGTATAGGGTTGTATGAGTTTTTAAGCAAATGTTATGTTTTGAACAATGTGAGTTGCTTGTGTGTTGTAGTTGGGGTTTTTGTTGGTTTGATGCCCCTAGGAGCTTGTATGTTTGCTTGTGAATGCTTGGGAATGTTGTAGAATAGGTTTATGCATGATTGGTTAGTTTTGGAGGCACAAATGCATAAGGGAGCCAAGTTTCTGCCCTTTGGAAGAAACCAGGTTCGGCAGCCGAACATGGCTGGGAAGGCAGGCCTTTCGGCTGCCGAAGTTGCCCCCGAAAAGAGACTTTCGTCTCTGTCTAGCACTTTCGGCCGCTGAAGGTGCTGCCGAACATGCATGAGTTTCGCCTCTGTCTGGGAGTTTCGGCTGCCGAAGGTGCCGCCGAACCTGCCGGACTTTCGGCTCTGGAGGGACTTTCGGCCGCCGAACCTGCCGCTGAAAGTGCCCTGTCCAGCCATTTCTTGCATGTTTTTATGTAGTTGTTTTATGATGTTTTAGGGGGTTTTTGGGGAGTATATTAGAGTTATGTTTATGTATGTTTGGTCCCTCATTGGAGTCCACCTGTGTAGGTTCGGACCCGAGGAACCGAGGACCCCAGCAGTGAGCCAGCTGCTACAGAGTTTGTCAGAGCTAGCCAGAGGTGAGTGGAATAAACTTTAAGTTTTAAAATAAATGAAATATGAATTTTGAGCATGATCCATGCATCATGAATACCATGAGATATAGTAGGTTGTTTGCATTAGTATTCACGAATATGTTGCATTGCATTTATGATGTTGATGTGGATTGGTTATTGGATGATCCTTTAGTCCTCATATGGTATGATGATGTTACGGCATGATATGGTATGGAAGTCCAGGTTGTACCCATTCTATGTCCTTGGCACGATGTAAGAGAAATTCCAGGTTGTACCCATTCTACGTCCCTGGCACATTGGTATGTTATGATATGTTATGATAAGAGAAAGACCGGTTGTACCCATTCTACGTCCCGGCACAGTCGGACTATGTAGAGGACTATTGGTGACAATACCATCCGAGATGTGATTAGTTGTGATGTGTTGCATTACATAATAGCATGAAATTTTAATATATGATTTCACTATTCTGCTCACTGGGCTTTGTAGCTCACCCCTCTCCCCTAACCCCAGATGTGCAGGTACAGGTTAGACCAGGAGGTTAGCCAGAGTTTTGAAGTATGTTTATGTAATAGTTAGATTGTGGACATGACAATTGTACTATGATAAATTGTAAGATGATGTAAGAGATTACAGTATGTTATGTATAATGATATTGAGGATTAGAAGTTGTGCTTGACCCTATAGATGTTGTAATCCCTTTTGTCATATACATGATCTTAATGTCTATTGATGTTCATGAAAGCCAACTCATCTCATGTTGTATCGCCCGTTGGGGCATTGATGAGATCCCACTGAGGGATCACGATTATGATTATGACTATGTACATGTATGTTCAGGTTGAGTTGGATGTTGAAGGAAAAGTTTTAAATTTTTATGCATGTTGTTGATCATGTATGGGATTAAACAGGTTTACAGGTTACATGTCAGGCTTGCTACGGGTCCCGGCGGCCTTAAGCCGATCTGGATCCTAGCGCCGGTAGCGGTCCGATTTTCGGGTCGTTACAGAATGGTATCAGAGCCCTAGGTTCATAGGATCGGACCTAGAGTGTCGGGCTCATAGATGTTATAGAAGGTCAAGCACAATAGGAAGATCATGTCCACTAGGATAGGATGTTGAGTCCTGTCTTGTATGATGATGTGAAATGCCATGATAATATGCATGTGCATTAATGCTATGATATGAATGTGATGTATGTGATGAGTGTTCATGTGTGCCCACATGAACCATATGATGCTAATGTTTGTATGATGTGTACTGTTTTTCAGAAAACAGGATGAGAGGAACTCGTCGATCTACACGATTGACTGGAGTACCACCTGAGGATGAGGGCACGAGCGCCCGTCCTCCTACATTGCCTAGGGCAATGTCTTGTAGAGCCAACAGAGAAAGAGTGTCAAGGGACCCTAGAAGGTCTTTTGATGCTAGCAGAAGGGGAACAGATAGAGGAGGAAGTTCTTCAGATGTGAGGGAGGTTATGGAAGAGGATCAGAGGAGGGATGGGAACCTGGATGTGAGCATGGAGGAAGAAGGGACAGGGGAGTCACAAGGAGGCGTTCAGGCCTCGGGGTATGGTTTTCCACCCCATTATCCACCCTTCCCACAGGGTTCAGGGTATCTGATGGGAGGTACATCGGATTACTCCAGCTTTAACCCCTACCCTACCTACATGCCTTATCCACCTTTCTATCCACCTTATACACAGTACCCAGCTTATCCACCCTCACCCTTCTATCCAAACCCGGAAAACCCCACCTCGGGGAATGCTGCACCTCCACCTCCACCACCTACAGAACCAGCAGCCCTAGTTACTCAACCTCCTAGACCTAGCTCAGCCGATGGGAGCAAGGTAAAGATGACAGATTACCTTAAGCTGGATGCTCCCAAATACAAGTCAGGGGATGACCCCTTTGAGTATCTGAGAGTGGTGAAGACAATAACTGATGAGCTAGGGGCGAATGATACCAGGGCCATTCAGATGGCAGGGTTCACTTTAAAGTGCAAGAAGGCACAGGAATGGTTCAAGTGTTATGTGGACCCGAGACTAGACGGTATGACATAGGAAGAATTTGCGAATGAGTTCGCTGGATGGGCTTTTCCGGACAGTTCCAGAGAACTGAAGATGATTGAGTTTGAGCAACTGAGGCAGTCAGAGCACATGGGTGTAGAGGAGTTCACGGATAAATTCTTGGAGCTATTGCCTTTTTCAGGGCAAGCTCTAGATACAGACACGAAGAAAGCCAAGAGGTATGTTATGAAGCTGCATTCCAGGTACTCCTCGTTGATTCAGTCAGCTGAGAGAGAAAGTTTCCACACTGTGGTGGATATGGCTTGAAGAATGGAAGCAAGTGCTATAGTTGAGGGGTCAGTGACCCAGTCTTCAGGGGTTAAGACCCCAAGCAGAGGAGGACCAGGTTTCTCTTCTCAGAGCTCAGGTAAGAAGAGGTGGGATAACACCACCAGGAAGCCGAAGAAGAATAAGTTTTGGAACAAGTTGAAATTCGGTCTGGGATTTGGCGGTGGCTCGAGCTCAGGCTCAGATGGTACAGAATGCCAGAGATGTGGAAGACCGCACAGGGGAGTGTGTTGAGCTGGGACTAATACATGTTTCAGATGTGGACAGGAGGGACACATAGCTCGGGAGTGTCCTAGAGCGCCTTTTATGGGCCAGCCCCAGCAGACAGCTTCTGGTAGTGTGGCACAGCCAGCAGTTCCAGCCACAACTCAGGGCAGTGGCAGAGGTAGAGGGAGAGGGGCAGCCTCTTCTTCTGATTCCCGAGGTGAAGGTCCATCAGCTCCAGCCAGGATCTTCACCATGACACAGCAGGAGGCTAACACATCCAACACCGTGGTGTCAGGTAATCTCGTCATTGGGTGTTCTGATGTGTATGCATTAATGGACCCGGGTGCATCTCATTCATTTATTGCTCCGAGAGCCGTTGAGAGGTTGGGTCTGATAGTCTCTGGGTTAGAGTGTCCCCTATGGGTCAGTGGACCCAAGTGTGACCCGTCAGTGGCAGTGTCAGTCTGCCAGTACAGTCCAGTTTTTGTTGAGGGAAGATGCCTCTCCGCTGACCTTGTGGTTCTAGATTTGATAGACTTTGACGTCATTCTAGGGATGGATTGGCTATCTACCCATGGTGCTACCTTGGACTGCAGGGACAAGGTAGTCAGGTTCAGAGATCAGAACGGGTCAGAGGTCGTCTTCAGAGGAGATATGAGGGGCACACCTAGAGGTCTGATATCAGCTCTTCAGGCTCGTAGGTTGCTTAGGAAGGGATGTCAGGGGTACTTAGCTCATGTGAGAGAGCTAGACAGTCAGGTCAGGGAGCCGGCCTCGGTGCCAGTTGTCAGAGAGTTTCAGGATGTCTTTCCAGACGAACTTCCAGGTTTACCACCTGCTAGGGAGATAGAGTTCGAAATAGAGTTGGTGCCTGGAGCTAGACCGATCTCTATCCCTCCCTACAGGATGGCCCCAGCCGAGTTAAAGGAGTTGAAAGAGCAATTGCAAGAGCTGGTAGAAAGGGGCTTCATCCGACAGAGTACCTCACCTTGGGGTGCTCCAGTCTTGTTTGTAAGGAAGAAGGATGGATCCCTTAGACTTTGTATCGACTACAAGCAGTTGAACAAAGTCACTACCAAAAATAGGTACCCTCTGCCAAGGATCGATGATCTATTCGACCAGCTAGCTGGAGCAGGTTGTTTCTCCAAAATAGATCTGAGATCGGGGTACCATCAGCTAAGGATAAGGGATGAGGATGTGCCGAAGACAGCCTTCAGGACCAGATATGGGCATTTTGAGTTCCTTGTAATGCCGTTCGGGTTAACCAACGCCCCTGCAGCATTCATGGACCTCATGAACAGAGTGTTTAGCCAGTACCTGGATCACTTCATTATTGTCTTCATAGATGATATCTTGGTGTATTCCAGGAATGCAGAGGAGCATGCCCATCATCTGCGGTTGGTCTTGCAGACTTTGAGGGAACATGGCTTGTATGCCAAGTTCTCTAAATGTGAGTTCTGGCTGAGGAGCATTTCGTTCTTGGGGCATGTAGTGTCAGAGAATGGGATAGAGGTAGACCCCAAGAAGACAGAAACTGTGGCTAACTGGCCTAGACCCACTTCAGTGACGGAGATCAGGAGTTTCTTGGGTTTGGCAGGTTACTACAGGAGGTTCGTTCAGGACTTCTCGAAAATAGCAGCTCCTCTGACCAGACTAACCAGGAAGAATCAGAAATTTCTGTGGACCGACCAGTGCGAAGAGAGTTTTGAAGAGCTTAAGAAGAGGTTGACTTCAGCACCAGTTTTAGCTCTGCCATCTAGTGATGAGGACTTTACAGTCTTTTGTGATGCATCCCGTGTGGGACTGGGTTGTGTACTGATGCAGAATGAGAGGGTGATTGCTTATGCTTCTAGGCAGTTGAAGAAGCATGAGTTGAATTACCCCACACATGATCTTGAGATGGCAGCAGTAATCTTTGCACTCAAGATGTGGAGGCACTACCTCTATGGGGTAAAATGTGAGATCTTCACAGATCATAAAAGCCTGCAGTACATCCTGAGTCAAAGAGATTTGAATTTGAGACAGAGGAGATGGGTAGAGCTACTGAGTGACTATGATTGCAAGATTCAGTACCATCCGGGTAAGACGAATGTTGTGGCAGACGCCTTAAGCCGGAAATCACTCGGTAGTTTATCCCACATATCAGCAGAGAGGAGGCCAGTGGTGAAGGAGTTTTACAAGCTCATTGAGGAAGGTCTACAGATAGAGTTGTCTGGTACAGGTGCCTTGGTGGCCCAGATGAGAGTGACACCTGTGTTTCTGGAGCAGGTGGCTCAGAAACAGCATGAGGACCCGGAGTTAGTGAAGATTGCCAGGACTGTTCAGTCAGGCAATGATAGTGAGTTCAGATTCGATAGCAAGGGGATCCTCCGCTATGGGAGCAGACTATGTGTACCAGACGACATAGGGCTAAAAGGAGACATTATGAGAGAGGCTCATAATGCGAGATACAGCGTTCACCCCGGAGCCACCAAGATGTATCAAGATCTAAAGAAGGTTTATTGGTGGCCAGCTATGAAGAAAGAAGTGGCACAGTTCGTGTCAGCCTGCGAAGTGTGTCAGAGGGTGAATCTGGAGCATCAGAAGCCGGCTGGAATGCTTAACCCGCTACCTATTCCAGAGTGGAAATGGGAGAATATAGCTATGGACTTCGTAGTGGGGTTACCGGCGGCGTCCAACCGAGTGGACTCCATATGGGTGATTGTGGACAGACTCACCAAATCTGCTCACTTTATTCCTGTCAGGAGTGGCTACTCTGTGGACAAGTTGGTGCAGGTATATGTGGATGAGATCGTCAGGCTGCATGGGGTTCCTGTTTCGATAGTGTCAGATAGAGGGCCCCAGTTCACCTCCAGGTTTTGGCGGAGTCTGCAGAATGCCATGGGTACTAGGTTGGATTTCAGTACTACCTTCCACCCCCAGACTGACGGACAGTCAGAGAGGACCATCCAGACCATTGAGGATATGCTAAGAATGTGTGTGCTGGACTTTGGCGGTTCTTGGCGGCAGCATCTACCTTTGGTGGAGTTTGCCTACAATAACAGCCACATGCTAGCATCGGGATGGCTCCATATGAAGCTTTATATGGAAGGAAGTGCAGATCACCTGTTTGCTGGGAAGAAGTTGGAGAAAAGGCCTTGGCAGGGCCTGAGCTAGTAGAGATTACCAGCAGGGTAGTACCCATAATCAGAGAAAGAATCAAGACTGCTGCAAGCAGACAGAAGAGCTATGCAGACGTCCGCAGAAGACAGTTAGAGTTTCAGGAGGGGGATCTGGTATTGCTCAAGGTGTCTCCAATGAAAGGAGTGGTTCGCTTTGGGAAGAAAGGTAAACTAGCCCCACGATACATCGGGCCCTTTGAAATCTTACAAAAGATCGGGAATGTGTCGTACAAGCTGGACTTACCTGCTTCAATGGAAAGAATCCATCCGGTTTTCCATGTTTCAATGTTGAGGAAGTTTGTGTCAGATCCGAGCAAGGTTCTTAGTGAGCCTGATGTGGAGGTCCAAGAGGATCTCACCTATGTTGAACAGCCAGTTCGGATCATAGACACCCAGATCAGAAAGTTAAGGAACAAGGAAATCCCGATGGTGAAAGTCCTGTGGAACCACCACAATTTGGAGGAATGCACTTGGGAGACACGGGAGTCTATGCTCCAGCAGTACCCTCATCTCTTTTAAGGTTAGATCTCTATGTGTTTATGTGCTATGTATGTATGTTATGTTTTATGCCATGCTATGTGTGCTAGTTGAGGTACATTCGGGGACGAATGTTCTTAAGGGGGGGAGAATGTAATACCCGGCTAGACTCCGGTATCGGAATTCCTACCGTCCGGTGGAATCTCGGATGTCGGAAGTCTCTAGTAGGGTAGAAACATGTTTTCATAAAATGTTTTAAAGTATTTCATGGTTTTAAGTATGAAAATTAATTGGGTTTTTGCATGAAAAGTCTTTGGAGGAAAACCCAGGTTCGGCCGCCGAAAGTCAAGTTCGGCCGCCGAACATGCATGCGTTTTGGAGGCACGTTAGGCCCCCAAAAGCATGAGTGAGGGAAGTCCAGGTTCGGCCGCCGAAAGTCAAGTTCGGCCGCCGAACATGGCATGCATGCGGAGGCACTTTCGGCCCCCGAACGTGGCCTGGCCAGCCACCTATAAAAGGGTCACTTAGCCGAAATGGGCGAGCTTTCTCCCATTTTCGGCCACAGCTAGCTTCCGACCTCCCACTCCCCAGATCTTGTGTTCTTTCTCCAAATCTCCTCCATCTTTCTTGAGTTTTCACCTCTCATTGCAAGTTTTGAGCATTTAAGACAAGTTTTGGAGCTTTGGGAACTCAGGAGCTCATTTGCTTGGATCTCCGAGTTTAGGTCGTCTCTCTCTCGATCTTCAAGAGGTAAGAGCCGATCTTAAGCTCATTGTATGTTTTAAGTAAGTTTTAAGTTGTTTTATGGGGTAGAATGGCATGTATAGGGTTGTATGAGTTTTTAAGCAAATGTTATGTTTTGAACAATGTGAGTTGCTTGTGTGTTGTAGTTGGGGTTTTTGTTGGTTTGATGCCCCTAGGAGCTTGTATGTTTGCTTGTGAATGCTTGGGAATGTTGTAGAATAGGTTTATGCATGATTGGTTAGTTTTGGAGGCACAAATGCATAAGGGAGCCAAGTTTCTGCCCTTTGGCAGAAACCAGGTTTGGCAGCCGAACATGGCTGGGAAGGCAGGCCTTTCGGCTGCCGAAGTTGCCCCCGAAAAGAGACTTTCGTCTCTGTCTAGCACTTTCGGCCGCTGAAGGTGCCGCCGAACATGCATGAGTTTCGCCTCTGTCTGGGAGTTTCGGCCGCCGAAGGTGCCGCCGAACCTGCCTGACTTTCGGCTCTGGAGGGACTTTCGGCCGCCGAACCTGCCGCTGAAAGTGCCCTGTCCAGCCATTTCTTGCATGTTTTTATGTAGTTGTTTTATGATGTTTTAGGGGGTTTTTGGGGAGTATATTAGAGTTATGTTTATGTATGTTTGGTCCCTCATTGGAGTCCACCTGTGTAGGTTCGGACCCGAGGAACCGAGGACCCCAGCAGTGAGCCAGCTGCTACAGAGTTTGTCAGAGCTAGCCAGAGGTGAGTGGAATAAACTTTAAGTTTTAAAATAAATGAAATATGAATTTTGAGCATGATCCATGCATCATGAATACCATGAGATATAGTAGGTTGTTTGCATTAGTATTCACGAATATGTTGCATTGCATTTATGATGTTGATGTGGATTGGTTATTGGATGATCCTTTAGTCTTCATATGGTATGATGATGTTACGGCATGATATGGTATGGAAGTCCAGGTTGTACCCATTCTACGTCCCTGGCACGATGTAAGAGAAAGTCCAGGTTGTACCCATTCTACGTCCCTGGCACATTGGTATGTTATGATATGTTATGATAAGAGAAAGACCGATTGTACCCATTCTACGTCCCGGCACAGTCGGACTATGTAGAGGACTATTGGTGACAATACCATCCGAGATGTGATTAGTTGTGATGTGTTGCATTACATAATAGCATGAAATTTTAATATATGATTTCACTATTCTGCTCACTGGGCTTTGTAGCTCACCCCTCTCCCCTAACCCCAGATGTGCAGGTACAGGGTAGACCAGGAGGTTAGCCAGAGTTTTGAAGTATGTTTATGTAATAGTTAGATTGTGGACATGACAATTGTACTATGATAAATTGTAAGACGATGTAAGAGATTACAGTATGTTATGTATAATGATATTGAGGATTAGAAGTTGTGCTTGACCCTATAGATGTTGTAATCCCTTTTGTCATATACATGATCTTAATGTCTATTGATGTTCATGAAAGCCAACTCATCTCATGTTGTATCGCCCGTTGGGGCATTGATGAGATCCCACTGAGGGATCACGATTATGATTATGACTATGTACATGTATGTTCAGGTTGAGTTGGATGTTGAAGGAAAAGTTTTAAATTTTTATGCATGTTGTTGATCATGTATGGGATTAAACAGGTTTACAGGTTACATGTCAGGCTTGCTACGGGTCCCGGCGGCCTTAAGCCGATCTGGATCCTAGCGCTGGTAGCGGTCCGATTTTCGGGTCGTTACAACAATCAGAATGGCTGTTTATAGAAACAAGATGTCCAAAATGTCTAATAGTAAGATTAGACCATACGCCTTCAACATAGGGGATCTATTCCTTAAAAGAACATATGTAACAGGTGGCAGTGCCGGGTTTGGTAAAGTGAGCAAGAATTGAAAAGGACCATCCAAGGTCTCGAAGGTTATTCGCCCAGGATCGTCTAAGTTGGACAAGTTGGATGTTCAAGTCATTCCCCATTCCTAGAACATTCATAATCTGAGAAAGTTTTATCAATAACAAATAAATAAGGTATTTTCACATGTGGTGTTCTTCAGTAACAAAGAACGTATAGGACCAACGCCCAAATGGTCTGGCTGATACTACCTTATGACCTTGTTTAGTGGGACCAACGCTCAAATAGCTTAGCAAAAACTGTCTTGTGCCCTGACCTAGCAAAAATCACCTTGTAGCCTTGCATAATGGGACCAACGCCAAAATAGTCTTGCCAATACTGCCTTGTGACCTTGTTTAGTAGGATCAACGCCTAAATGGCCTTGCGAAAACTACCTTGTGACCTAGCCTGGCGAAAATTACCTTGTGTTCTCGCATACTGGAATAAACGCCCAAATGGGCTGGCTGATATTGCCTCGTGACCTTGTTTAGTGGGACCAACACTCGAATGGTCTGGCAAAAACTACCTTATGGCCTAGCCTGGCAAAAATCGCCTTGTGGCCTTGCATAATGGGACCAACGCGCAAATGGTCTGGCTAATACTGCCTTGTGACCTTATCTAGGGGGACCAATGCTTGAATGGCCTGGCGAAAACTGCCTTGTGGCCTGGCCTAGCAAAAATCGCCTTGTGGCCTTGCATAATGGGACCAATCCCAAATGGTCTGGCTCATACTACCTTGTAACCTTGTTAAGTTGGACCAACGCCTGAATGGCCTGGCGAAAATTACCTTGTTGCCTAGTCTGGCAAAAATTGTCTTGTGGCCTTGCATAATGGGACTAATGCCCAAATGGTCTGACCTTTTTTTAGTCTCTCTTCGAGGGAGGTAATCCCGTAAGGCCACAAAGTGATTCTCGCCAGGTCAGGCCACAAGACAATTTTTGTCAGACCATGAATTTAGGCATTGGACCTGTTAATCAAGTTATCTGTGCCACATAGCCGGAAAGGTGGATATACCCGGTCCACTTAAGGCCTTTTATGATGGAAGGACGACAGTTCGCCGGGCCACAGGCCTAAGTATTAATCCTATTTTTCAGTAAATTTTTCAAAAATTTTTTCATGACTAAATGGGTGATTAAAAAAGATACGCTTTAGCCTCCTATGTCCGACAAAAAATGG
Source organism: Manihot esculenta (assembly GCF_001659605.2). Classification (NCBI taxonomy): domain Eukaryota; kingdom Viridiplantae; phylum Streptophyta; class Magnoliopsida; order Malpighiales; family Euphorbiaceae; genus Manihot; species Manihot esculenta. The sequence goes on along the minus strand of NC_035178.2, from coordinate 16,867,840 downwards.
TGGCAATAAAGGAAACATACAAAAGTGTATGAAACATATATTTTCATTACAAAAGATTACAATGAGTCAAAAAGGAAATTTGAAAAAAGCCTATATTACATCAAAAGTGTCTATTACATCAGAACCCTTAAAATTAGGGGTGAGCATTCAGTCGGTTCGGTTCAAAATCGAACCGAATCGAATAAACCGAAAACCGAAATTTTAGTGTTTATGAAAACCGAATCGAACCGATTTTGGTCAGAAACCGAATCGAACCGAATCGGTCTGATTCGGTTCGATTCGGTTCGGTTTATTCGGTTTCGATTTTTAATAATTTTTTTATTTTTTACACTTTATTTTTAGTATTTTAAAATTTAATTAAAATTTTTTAATCTTAATATAATTTAATTTCTCTATATTATTAAAAAAACATATTATTATCACTAATCGGTTCGGTTCGGTTTTTTTGGTTTTTTTTTTTATCAAAACCGAACCGAACCGAAATAACCAAAATTTCTAAAATTAAAAACCGAACCGAACCGAAATATATAAAAAACCAAACCAAAATTTTAAATCAATTCGATTCGGTCGGTTTTTTCGGTTTGAACCAAATACTGCTCACCCCTACTTAAAATCTACCCTATCCTGTGCTATTAGAAGTGCTATCTCTATAACTACCTTCCTAGCCTTGCCCTCGGGATTAGTCTTACATAAACCAACTTTTGCCCCAGGGGTCATAGCACCGTAAAGCGGTTATAGTTGGACTGATTTCAATCCTCATAACTAAGCAATATGCTTGCATCTCCATGAAGATCCGCCTTCAGTTGCTCCTCGAATACCATGATGATAGCCTCCACATGGATTTGGTTACTCTAAAAAACAGAAGAAGGACCTCCATTCCTTTCTCCCATGAGAAAATTACTGTGAACCAAAAATAAGAAAAAAGGGTTCTTATACAGCAGAAAAGCCGAAAAATCTTTGAATGCGCCGCAGAAGATAAGGCGACTACAGGTAAGTGAAACGATGCTCCCAACCAAGGTCCCACCATGTGTCCAAAACTAAAAGAAAAATGGCCACCTTCAAACCTAAAGAATCGAAGACCTACGAGGGGACCTTTGATATTACATAACATCCACCCAAAGTAAGCCGTGAGCTGTTACCATAATATAGGGTCACGTGGCAGGTATTTGACAAACGAGAAAAGCGGTCCCACACGAAAAAGGGAGATCTCGAAACTTAAACACCCAGATTACTCGCCCGCCCTTAATAGGCCGAGTCTTAGCATGAAGTTACCTTTATCAAGGTACATTCCTATTTTGTCTGTGATCGCGGGATTAGCAACACCTTAGCTGGCAATGACTCGTATCAGGAAACCGACCACATCACCGCCAGATTTTTAGAAAATACTATATTCATCTCTACCCCTTACAATATAAAAGAAGAACAATCACAGATACAAAGGTACAAGATTCTTTCACACAAGAGCTTTAAGCAATTCATTATATTCTCTTTTTCATCATACGACTTGAGCGTTAGAGTGGCTGCCGTAAACACCCACCACCACCTCACGATCTCTTCCTTGCAGGTTCTCTCCAATCACGGTTCATCTCCATTTCGCCCACTTTATCAATATGATCTTCGTGCCATCATTATTATTTATAAATAAATAAAAATAAACACAATATAATAATAATAATAATAATAATAATAATAATAATAATAATAATATAGTTTGTTTTTTAATCTATAACAACATCCATATATTGTTTTGGAATTTTATTTTGTATTAATTAATTTTTCAAAGTTTTATAGTAGTAGGTATATTATACTTAAATTAGAATTTTAATATTATAGTGAAATTTATTTTTTTTAGGATGGTAAAATATAGTATAATGTAAACGAAATAAAGAAAATGAACACAACATTATTGATGTAACACAACAATCGTCCAAAGTAAGTTATGAGCTGTTACCGTAAGACAGGACCATGTGGCAAGAGTTTAATAAGCTGATATGTGGTCTCATTCATGAAAGAAAGACCCAAATACCGTAGCACCCAATTGTTTATCAAGACTCGTGCTCTTCACATGAAGTTACCGTTAGTAAGTACAATCCAGCAGATCCCCTATAATCACAGAATTCTCTATTAATTAGTCAGTATCAACTGGATTTTTAGAAGATGTGATAATTAACTCTATCTTTTTACAATATAAAAGCTAATGATCACAAAAATTAAGGTACGCATCGGAGTGGCTGTTATAGACACTAACCACGTATTATCTTTCTTACTGAATGACCAATTGCGATACACTTTCATTTTAGCCACATCAACAACAACAACAACAACAACAACAATAATAATAATAATAATAATATATTTTTAACTTATGACTACATCCACAAATATGTTATCTAATATCAACATATCAACTACAATTATAGTTTATAAGTATCTCTATCTATAAATTCTGTGAGATATACACTATATGTGGATCATAATTTTAGGGAATGGAAAGAAAAGAATTATAAGAAGATATATTTATTTTTTTCTTCTTTATTTTCCTTTTTAGTGTTTGGATAAATGAAGAATTAGAAGGAAGATAAAATATTTTTCTTTGTTTGGAAAGAGAACACTAAAAAGAAAATAATTAAATTATTATATTTTTCTCATTTTATAAATTATAGTCACTTTTTTTCTCCTCTTTTTCTTCTTCTATTTCAACTTTTTATCATGGTTACATGTTGAAATTTCTAAAACTAGCAACTATATACTTTAGCTTGTTACACTTCTCTTAATCATTGAGTTTTCACAGCATTAATAACAAGTAAAAAAATTTAAGGTGATTTTCTTCCAATTATTCTTCATGATTAAAGCACAAGTTTAATTGAGCTTGAAAAAACAAAGAACCATTGAAGAATAAAGTGTTAAAAGGAATCACGACTAGATGAATGATTTAATGAACCAAAATAAGGCAATTTCATCTGATACTTCTTTAGAATTTATATTTTCTAAGGTTGATCTTTATAACCTAGCACTTATAATAGTTAATTATTACTTTTTAGAGTATAGTTTTAAAGACTACGTTAGGTGTGAAGCATAAATTATGATTATTTGGATGGCTTAATAGTAGTCATACTTGAAGAAAGACATGAAGAAGTCAATCTTTAGAAATTATGGTATCAAATTGACTCATTGTAAACCTTGAATTCTAAAGTTTATATAAAAGCATTTTTTCATTGCATCAATTTCAAAAGAGCTATAAGATAATCTCACATAATGATGCGGAGAAAGTAATGGCCCCTAATCAACCAAACTTAGTGAAAGATATTATTAATATCTCAAAAAATGCTTCTACTTTAAGCTGCTATACAAAACTCAAGAAGCTTTGGAACTAGTCTTCTAATATCAAAGTATTTCCTCCTTATACTTGTGGAGTAACCAAATTGATTATAGATATCATCAGTAGAAATAATATAATATAGTTTGTGATGGGCCCGAATGATAAATATAATTTGGTGAGGAATTAGATTTGCTATCTACAATAAATAAATAAAGTATACCTATCATTATAAAAGTTAAAACTCAAAGTTGAGGCTCAAAGATAAATAATATCAAATCTAGTGGGTATTATAAGATTTAATTATTTTTTAAACGACAACTTATAAAGAGAGACTTGAATGAATATGATTAAAAAAGCATCGATTTTCACCTCGATAGCAAACCAAACAAATTGCTTGTCGTAACTAGTATAAAGGAATGTTTAACAATCAATAATCACTAATATAATCATAGAAGCATATATGAGTTAGCAATCAATAGTTTATGAGTATTACTATTGAGGTGTCACTTGAGTAATCAATTGAAACACATTTTTTTTTCTTTTTTGAATTGCATGTGGAACACATCATTATGATGAGTTGAGTGCTATATTAGCCAATTCTATCTAGAAAGCTAATACTATCTAGCAGGGGTTCTTAAAGTTTTTTAAGCAAAAGGCTTTAATGGAAGCAACAACTAGTTCATTCGTACAAGTTTCTTTGAATTTTTTTAATTGAATTAAATTTAATTCAATTGTATGTTATTGTGTAGGGATTATATAAGCTAATTCTTGTATTATAAATACAAGAGTAATTAAATATAATATGCTATCAAACAAAATTCCTTTTAATACTTTTTTTTCCTTTTTTGGCCTATTTTATAAGCTTGATTGATGGAATTGTTAATTGAGAAAAAAGAGCAAAAATATAAATATTCATATTTTTTTAGCTTATGAAATCTTTATGTATACCTACTTAAGTTCAATCTCTTATAAGTATATCACACCTTTTGAATATTGTACCTTACATTATTTAGGACTCTGAAAATGAGACGTTAATTGCTATAATCAAAGGAAGAAAACATATTATATGAAAGAAAATTTAGTTTTGGAAGTAACTAAATATAAATTTTTGGTATAGAGTAGATTTTGCCATTAAATCCTATGTAAGTACCATATCTTCTAACATTTATATTAGTAAAAAGAACTTTAATTGCTTTTAGTTTTTTGCTTAATTACAATTTAAATTATTGTACGCTAGGTTAAAATATACTTCAAATAAGAAAATTCAACATATTCCCTTCTTTTATACTTCGGAAATTGTAGATTTTAAATGAAAATTGTGACTCTTAGCCAAATGGACTATTATTTTTATCATTTCTTATTAGTTTATTTATTTCTAAAAAGTTTTCAAACTGCTTCATATTGATATTTAGAGCCCTTATTACCATTACAACAAATTAAGTTTCAATAACCTTTTTTGACATCATTTTTTTTTATAGAATATTAATATAATAAATAACATCAAGATAATATATTTAGACATAAATATAACATATGATGTAATAAGTAATATGGATAACGTCATGTATAATAATGTTGCAAACTAATATAAAAGTGTTATTAAAAACTTTAGGTTATAGGATTCATGCACATCATTATTGTCTACTGATAATTGTATTAACAACATGTTTTGAACTTTTAACAGAATATAAAGCATGATGTTAAAAAAATAAGTTTGCAGTAGTGTATATTTTATCAATTAGAAGAGCAAATTATTTTAATTGCTAAATATAAGATATTAAAAGGAAGAAAATATATTATTTAAAAGGAAATTAGTTTTAGAAGTAACTAAATATAAATTTTTGGCATAGACTTCTAGATCTGACATTAATCCTACGTAAATGCCATATTTTCTGATATTCATATTAGTAAAGAGAACTTTAATTGCTTTTAGTATTTGAATTATCGTATTGTAGGTTAAAATATACTTCTAATAAGTAAATTCAATGTATTCCCTCTTTTTATACTTTAAAAATTGTAGATTTTAAATGAAAATTGTGCCTCTAGACTTTTTTTTTTTTTACCATTTCATATTAGTTTAGTGATTTCTAAGAAGTTTTCATACTATTTTATATTGATATATAAGGCCCTTATTACCATTATAATAAATTAGATTTCAATAACTATTTGTTAGATAAATTTTTATATAATATTAATATAATAAATAACATCAAGATAATATATTTTAGACTTGCCATTATTTTATTGAAATTATAAATAGTAAAGGTATCTAGACTTGTTACAAAGCATAAGTCAATGTCTTTTCCTTCTCACTATTTTCTTAATGACATTGAAAGAAATTTTTTTGTTAGAATTAATAATGGCACTAACTTCCTAAACCATCATTGCTTCACCTTTTAAACTAAAAGAATTTATATCAAAAGGGTTGTGCTTTTTCACCATATGAGAATTATATAATATAGGAAATTATAGGCACTCATTAAATATAGTTAAAATATTAGGTTGCATATAAATTTTCCAAATAAGTTTTGGTAAAAAATGTGTTTTGACACTTCGTAGGAAATTAGAATAGAAAATATCTTATTCAATCCTCTTTAACCATTCTCTTATTAAAATTTAAAGATATTTGGTTGCTTATTCTTGTAACATCAATTTAATTATACAAAGATAAATTTTCAAATAAAGCCATTAAACCTCTTTTCTTAGGAGATTATAACATATATACCATTAAAACTATGAAATAAAAATTGTTTTCATTAATGATGTCCTTTTTCATGAATTTCAATTTTACTATAATTGAAACATACTTCACCTCTTGAAATTTCACCTTTATATATTGAGCCATTTGCTTCTTCTCAAAATGATACAATTTTCCAATTTAGATTAAAAAGATAATATTCCATCATATGAATAATTATTAGAAAAAAGTAATAAAACTTTAATAAGCTTTATTGGCTCAAAGATTTTGTCTTTAATATTACTATCTCTACTTACTTTACAATAGTAATTACTTTAGATAAGGTCTCTCAATCTCCTATTCAGATATTTTCAAAACTTATTAAAAAAAACAGTTATATTGTGTCTATTGCTCATTAACTTACTTTTATACTCAAGTATCATAAGAGCTTAATTACATTAGAAGAATGGAATAGTAATTAGCTATTCTAAATAAAAACTGTACATGGAAATTTTCTCTTTAATTATTTAAGTTAGGAAAGTAACTGGAGATAACTATGGGCACAAGTAAGATTTAAACCTATTTTACATTTGAAGAATTCATATGAGGGTAGATTTTTTCTTTAATTGCTAAAATAGTTTATCTAAGAATCTTTAACATTTTAGCTACTTCTATATAATGGCTTATATTTCAATCAGATATCGATAATGCTTTCCTCTTTCATCTCTTAAAAGAAGATATTCATATTTGACATGGAGAAACTAGCCTTGGATTTTACGGCAGACTTAGATCGGGGCTAACTTTTGCATTTTAATTATTTTTTTTTTGGATATTTTGGGTATTTTCATAATTTTGCATATTAGAGTTTTGTTTCTATTATAAATAGCCTCCCTTGGCTATTAGAAAGACACTTTTTGCAATCTTGAAGAATTTCAATAAGACTTTTCATATTTTAGTCTATCTTTTCTCTTATTTCGTCTTAGCCAAACGATATTGGTTAAAACTCCTGACGGAGTCTAATTAGTCCTTTATCAGATTGGTATCAGAGCAAAGTTTGATCATGGTAGATAACCAAGAGGCGCGTCTTGCTGCGATTGAGGCATCTTTGGCAATATTGAGGGAGATGATCGAACAACTGACCCTGCAGCAGGGAATCCACCAACCCGCCGCCGCCACACACCCCCAGCCAATCGCTAATCCTATGGCTGCCAATCCTGTGGTCGCTAATCCTGTGCCTGCAAATCCCCAACAAAATTATCATAAAGGTTACAAGATCAATGTAGACCTTCAAAACTTTTCTGGTTCGTTAGATGTGAAATTTGTTCTTAATTAGCTGGCAGAGGTTGAACGTTTTTTTGAAGTTATGAACATGGTAGAGGATCGCAAGGTTCCAATTGTGGCTTTTAAGTTAAAAGGGGGTGCAGCAGCTTGGTGGAATTCGATTCAAAACGAACGCTATCGGAGGAGGCTGGAACCCATACGAAACTGGGTGTTGATGAAGCAGATGATGGAACAACGGTTCTTGCCTAGCGATCATGCTCAGGTTTTGTATAACCGGTATCATGACTGTGTTCATGGGAATCGAAGGGTGGAGAAATTGCAGCTGCTTATACAGCCACACCCTTCGCCATACAAAGTCGGATGGATTAAGGAAAGTCCGACAATTGAGGTCAACAGAATCTGCAGCGTGCCTATCTCAATCGGTAAATCTTATACTGAACCTGTTAATTGTGATGTTGTGGATATGGATTGCTGTGGAATTTTGGTAGGTCGCCCTTGGCAGTTCGATGTTGATGCCTTGCATAAGGGGAATGAGAATTCATACATGTTCACGTGGAATCAAAAGAAGATTACTATCTTGCCTTCCGGTTCTGCAAAACATTCTAAAGTGGAAGGGAAGAATGTTGTTGCTGTTTCCACGGGAGTACAGAGGCTATCAGACACAATTGAGAAATCTGGAGGCACATTGGCCTTATTGGTGAGAGCAAAAGGTACAATGGAGGATGCACCATCTTTACCACCACCCGTCAAAGAGCTGTTGAAGGAGTTTCCTAAGATAGTGGAGGAATCATCTGAGCTTCCACTTCTGCAGGATATCCAATATCAGATTGATCTCATTCCTGGATCAAAACTACTGAATCTGCCTCATTACAAGATGAGTCTAAAGGAGAGTGAAATCCTCCAAGACCCGGTAGAATTTGCTAACAACAGTGTTGTCCATAGCTCCGCAAAGATATCACCGTTTGTTGTTGTGTACAGGAAAGTCCCAGCGCATACAGTTGATCTTATTGCCTTTCCCACAGGTTCTCACAACATTATTGCAACAAGCAACTTGGCAAAGCAGCACATGGATGTTTTCAAACAGGTACAACAATGCCTTACAGAAGCCAATGACAAATATAAAACTACAACTGATAAACATAGGCGTTTCAAATCCTCCAATGTCGGTGACCAAGTTATGGTGTATTTACGCAAGGAGCATGGTGGAAAACAGAAAAAGCTTGACACCAAAAAGATTGGTCCATTCCGGATCATTCAGAAGATCAATGTCAATGCCTATGTTCTTGACCTCCCACATGAGATGAAAATTCGAAGACGTTTAATGTGGCAGATCTATTTTAGTGTTACCCTGCTGATGAGAACTCGAGGTCGAGTTCTTTACAAGTGGAAGGAAATGACATGGAGTAACTAGCCTTAGATTTTACGATAGACTTGGACCAAAGCTAACTTTTGCATTTTAATTATTTTTTTTGAATATTTTGGGTATTTTCATAATTTTGCATATTAGGGTTTTGTTTCTATTATAAATAGCCTCCCTTGACTATTAGAAAGACACTTTTTGCAATCTTGAAGAATTTCAATAAGACTTTTCATCTTTTAGCCTATCTTTTCTCTTATTTCGTCTTAGCCAAACGATATTGGTTAAAACTCCTGACGGAGTCTAATTAGTCCTTTATCAATATTTTACGTCATGATGGTTATCTATTAGCCAAAGTAGGTCAATTGTTTTTACATAAAAGATTTTTATATGGATTCAAACAACCTTTCAGGTAATGAATTTTTAAATTTACTATTTATGTTAAAATTGTAGGATTTGAACAATTGAAATATGACTACTGAATGCTTACAAAAAAGAAGACAAAATTTTTTTGAATAATCTATAGTATAGTCCATGAGATTTAATAAAACCCATAGCTTAGTTTCCACCATTTTAAAGAGAACTAATTTAGTCTTTACGGATGCATTCTGTTAGTGTAATAATCCTTTTGTTATCAAAATAAATCCTTTAGTTAAAATTCATTGATAGACGATAATAATTTAGTTTTTTGAATTTCACATTTTATAACAGTTCAGTTCCCTTAGTTTTAATATTTATAAAAATTTAGTTTTTATAATCTTAATATTTATAAAAGTTTAGTCCCTTTAATTTAGATTGACTTCTATAATTTATGGTTGACTGATGATATATTTAACATAAGAATTATTTTATTAATAAAATAAAAATTTAGGAACTAAATTATTTACTATTAAAAAAATAAGGACTAAGTAGTGAATTTTGCTAAATCCTAGAGACTACACTATAAATTATCCAAAAAAAATTTGCATCGATGGTTTATGTAGACAATATTATAATTAATATAACTAACCAAGAAGTAATTAGTATGGTCGAACAATAATTAGATAATATTTTACTATTAAAGATCTTAAGTACTTAAAATATTCTTTTTTGGTTTTGGAGGCTTTTTTAAATCATCTTCAAGTACTTTTGATTAATAAAAAAGATTTTTATTGTAGATGTCCTTATTGATGCTAGTATGCAAAAAGTTAAGCCAACAATATTTTCCTTGCTAAAGGATTATATTTATCTAGGAGTATAAACAAATCAAGCTGAGTCAAGTTTTGAAAATCTCAGTTTTGTTTTATCAAAAATTTTTTGAGCTCAAGTTGAATTTGAGTTTAAATCATTTTGAAAATGAGTCTAATATCAACAAGTTCAAACTTGGTTCGTTTAGCGAATGAGCCAAGACCAGTTGAGCTTTTATCAAGCTGTGTCTCGATTATCTCCCAAGAAACTTCCTCATTTATAATTTTGATGATGTTTAGTTTAAAAATAATAAGTTTAGAGCTAAAAAATATTTAGTTAAATGAGTATATTTGTGGACCAACTTGTAGACTTATAAATTTTGAGTCCTAATGAGCTGAATATATGCAAATTAGAGTTTGTCTTGCTTTGTCAAAAGAGTATAAATTAGGCTCGAACTTAACTCATTAAAAAAAAATCGAGCTAAGTTGGGCTTCTATTAAGCTGAGCCTTTAATAGCTTACAAGTGATTAGTTTATTTATAATTCTATATTTGTTTATTGACTAAGAAGATTTAATTAACAATCCAAATTAGTATAGGTGACTCATTAGTAGTTACTCTATATATATTAATTATACTCGACCAAGTATTAATTATAGCGTGGCACATTAAGTTTCTTATTATTTTAAGGAAACCTACTAGGAGAGAACTATGTGCTTACTTTAATATCTAAAAGTTAATCCAAATTATAAGTCTTTATTTTACTCTATTAATCCTATTTCAGTTTTTGAGAAAATCTCTTACAAGCTTACATATCATTGTTGATGGATATTTGATTTATTTGAAGATAAAAAAAACAAAACATTATTTTCAAATATTACAAGTCTTGCTTCATTTGCAACTATTTTGCATATCTTACTTCTCATATTTAATTGTTATTCAACTTTGTAAACTATTATATTATGGTGATTATTAAGTAATGACAAACCTTAATATGAATCCCGTTATTTACAAAAGGATCAAGTACCTTAATATATATTCCCATATAGTTTGTGAACATCTCTAACAAGTCTCCATTCAAATTCTCCATGTGTCCTCTTAATTATAATTAGCTGATGCTCTTTTAAACTATTTGGTGTAGCTCAAAAAAATATTTTTTTTAATTTCATGTTGGCTTTATTTCTCTTCTTAAACTTTAATATAAATGGCAAATGTGATAGTAACAGTAGTTAAATTAACGTTTTAATTAGTTAATGATTTGATATAAGCAAAGACTTAACCTTTTGTCGGTGTCTCTAGCTAATATAAAAAATATATAGCTTAGCTTGTTACTATTTTTTAATTAATAATTTTTTTTAACATTTATCAATTTTTTTAACTATTGAGTTTTAAAAATATTTTGATATGATAGACTTGTTCAGATGCTATAAAAATAAATATTATTTTTTAAAAAATAATTACATTATATTTAAATCTTATAGTTTGTTAATAATAAAAGGATCAAATATTAATAAGTGAAATAATTATAATATTTGAATTTACAAATAAGAATGTTTTTAGGTTTTTCAACTTATAAAACATAGGAAAAAAAATTTTAAGTTTGAAACTAATTAGGATCTACTTCATATTGGGTAAAAGAGGAACCAAAGAGATGTGTTATAAAGGAGGTAAAAAAAATTTACAACAATTATGGATCTTGAAAACATGATATTCATAATCACGAGAACTAGAAGAAGCATAATATATGAATATAATCATGAGAACTAGAAGAAGCATAATATATGAACAGGAGGTAAGAGTATGGATCTAATCGGATTAATAAGATTAGATCAACTTAAGGAAAAGAAGATTAACTTCAAATGGAGAAGTTCAACTCTAATTCTAGATAGTATGTTTGGAAAATTGGAGAATAGAAAAATGGAAATAGTTTGGGCTTTTCTCCTTAATGTATATGGGTCTATTTTAGCATTATTTACTCACTTATAAAAATATACATATGGAAGATTTTAATATTATTTTAATGCTTTTTATGATCGTATACATCTTAGGAGTTAAATTGACTAACAAGTTTCACTACATGAAGAGGAATTTTGACTAAACAATGAGATAGACAAATTTTGTCCTATATGTATATCTCTAAAAAGTTATAAATTGAGTTGAATACTACCAATAATTTCTTATTCTTTCAGGGAATGACATGTGGAACTAATTAATTGGGGATTCCACTATGTGAAGGACTTTGACTAGCGAATAAAATGGATGAATTTTGTCCTACATATATATTCTCTAAAAAGTCCTAAACTGAGTTGAATATTAATAATAATTCCTTATCCTGTTAGGAATAACATAAAAAACTAATTAGGGCAGCAAGTGAACTTAGTTTATGCTTCCTAGTTTGTTTTTATTACGTTTAAAGTTTTCTAGTTAAGTTATACTTTATTTTCCTAATTTAAGTGGGATTAAGTTATAATATTAGGATTTATAAGTCTATTATAATCAGAACTCTTTATAATACCTATAAATAGGATTATACGTTGTGTAATTTTAGTTATTGATTAATAATATTCAAATGTGCAATCTTATTTCTTTCTTATTACTTTTATTAAAGTACAACAAAATTTTTAACTTATTATTTTTCTTTGAGTGTGGCATATAAAATACTTAATTTTCTTTTACAGTGTATCAACTTATTAAAAGAGAAGGTTCATCTATCCTTTTTTCCCCCTATTTTCGCTTGTAGATTATAATTTTTTACTACCACATGGTGTGTAATTGAGTGCTTCCAAATGATTGTCATTAATTATTTTTTCTTACTATTTCGTAAGGTATATCATTTGAAAAAAAAAAAAATTTCTAACAACTCAAAAAGAGGCGTTGTTGTAACTTCACTACATAAATAATATTTTAGAGAGGATGAATAGGCTTCACAAGTTGAAGCAAGGTGATAATCATGTAGAAGAATACTTGATAGAATTTATAAAGTGTTATCATTTTCAAGAGCCTAAAAAACAATCAATTATGAGATTTTTTGAGGTTTGAGATATCTCATCGCACACAATGGAGCTTCAATCTTTTTTAATATTTAGATGGATTTATTTAACTTGCATATAAAATCAAACTGGTAAAGCGCAAATGGTGTGTGCATATCCAATTTAACTTCTGCATCACAAAAGATCAATTCAAAGTAAGAAGCAAAGCCACTTATAAAAGTAAGCTCTATTTCTCCAACATTAACTGCCATCAAGGTAGAAAAAGAGATAAGTTCACCACTTTCATAAGAGAAGTTGGAGGACGTGAATTAGGAAATCATGCAATAAGAGGAAAAGAGAACCCTCAATAATAAAAACATTATTCATGAACTAGAGTTGCTCACCTTGATTCCAAAAGCGCAAGATAAAAAATAGCAATATAAGAATGTAATGCCTTTGTCTCTAACCATTTATAGTGAGAATTTTTTTTTCGTCTTATGGGACTTTCATAGAAGAAGAGGTGAATGTCATGATGCAAATGTGTTTGAATCTTTTGTTTTTTGCAACAAAAGAACCATGATGTGTTTGACCATGAAAAGAATGAACATATATTAATGAATGTGCTGCTATCATCTTTTATAAGTATAGGATTTAAGGAAAAATCCTTTTTAAGAAGGTAATGATGAGCTACAAAGGGGATAAAAAATGTTAAATAATTATGAAACTTAGAAACATGGTATTCATAATCATGAAAATTGGAAGAAGATATTGCATGCATGAGAGATAAGTGTTTGAACTTAATTAGATTAATAGGATTGTGTCTGCTTAAGGTGAAGAAATGTAATTACGAATGGAAAAGTTTAACTTTAATTCTATATGGTATAGTTGGAAGTTAGGATATTGGAAGAATAGAAAAATTTTGAGCTTTATTTTTCTTAAAATATATGGGCCATTTTAGCCGGTATTTATTCACTTATGGAAACTTATATATGGAAGATTTAAATTTATTTGATGTCTTTTGTTATCCTATGCAAGTTAGGAGTCAAATTAGTATCATTAACTAACAAGATTCTCTTGTATGAGGGATTTTGGCTAGCCATTAAGATGGACAAATTTAGTATTGTGTTTATATCTCTAAAAAGTCCTAAATTAAGTTTAAGATGTTAAGATATTGAGTATAATAATATATTATGAACTGTTCACCATACCCCAGTGTCGCAGACCCAAGTCCGTGCTGAGTTGGCCAGGGGTTGTGGGGGGCGAGAGCCCCCCACCTTCGAGGGCAGAGCCCTTTAGGCGAATTTTTTTTAAGGCTATTTTGTCTTTTTATATTTTTTCTAGACATATAAATTTGTAATATTCTTCTAGTGTATTTTGTTCCAAAACTTACAGAGAAATAAGAAACTCCTAGCCACCGTGGATGTAACTAAATTGGTGAACCACGTTAAATCTGTTTGTTAATTTCTTTTCATGCTTACTTTTAATTTGTATGATTGTTCGATTCTCAACAACTGGAGTCAAAACTTTTTGGTTCGTATCATAATAATTTGAAAAGACAATGGAAAACCCAAAGGTTCGAATTGAGAAGTTCGATGGAACAAATTTTGATTTCTGGAAGATGCAGATTGAAGATTTTCTGTATCAGGATAACCTCCATGAACCCCTGTCAAGGGAAAAGCCAGAAACTATGAAACAGGAGGTTTGGGATTTGAAGGATCGGAAGGCACTAGGATTGATCCATTTCACGTTGGTGAGAAATGTTGCCTTTAATATCATTAAGGAGACAACGACTGCATGATTATTGACAACTCTGGCGAATATGTATGAGAAACCGTCGGTCATTAACAAGGTATATCTGATGTGTCGTTTGTTTAATTTGGAGATGTCTGAAAGTGGATCTATCACGGATCATATTAATAAATTTAATATGATCATCAGTCAATTTAGCTTTGTCAAGATTAATTTTGATGATGAGATAAGAGCCTTAATTTTGTTATCCTCTCTACCTAAGTCGTGGGATACTGTTGTTTCTGCAATTAGCAGTTCACGTGGGTCTGAGAAGTTAAAGTTTGATGAAGTTCTAAATGTTGTCATGAGCGAAAGCATTCGTAAAAAGGAAATCGGGGATTCATCTGGTAATGCACTCAGTGTCGAGGGTAGAGGCAGGAGCAAGGTGAAAAGAGGCCATAGTAAACATGGTCGATCGAAGTTGTAACGACCTAGAAATTAGACCGCTACCGGCACTAGGATTCAGATCGACTTAAGGTCGCCGGAACCCGTAGCAAGCCTATTATACATCCCGTGTACCTGTTAAAATCGCATACATGATCCTACATTTTCACAAAAACTTAAACATTCCATGAAACCAAGCTCAACCTGTACATTTATCATACTAAAAACATAAAACCCATACTAGAGCCCTCATCAAATGCTCTAGTATGGTTAACATCACATGCCTCAAGCTTGGTTCAAACGTAACTCATAATAAAAAACATTTACATAAAGATCATGTTAACAGGGATTACAAAGGTAAAGAAAACTAGGGCCAAGCACAATTCTAATCCATTAAAATTTACATGTCCACACTATACTATTACAAAGCCTATACCAGCTACTATACCAACTTCTCGATGCTATCTTTGATCCTGCAAACTTGGGGTTAGGGGAAAGGGATAAGCTACAAGAGCCTAGTGAGCAGAACATAAAAACAGTTTAATAAGCATATGCTCTTATGAAATGCGTCACAACACAAACAATTCACATCAAGATGGACTTGTCACCAGTAACCCTCTACATATTTCAATGTGCCCGGCCCTCGACGGAGCTCCTCAGGACTTTCGCTTAAACATAACATAACATATCCATAATGCCAGGGGTGTAGAATGGGCAGTCTTGGTCTTTCCTTTACATAGTGCCACGGGCGTAGAATGGGTAGCCCTGGTCTTTCTGTATCATATCATATCATAACATCTCCAGGGCTAGTGGGTCATCCAATATCCATCCACAACAACAGTAAATTATGCAATGCATTATATTCGTGAGTTCTAATGCAGAACAACCTAATACATATACATGTCATTCGTGATGCGTGAACATGCTTAAAAGTTTAGATACTTTAAAAAGATGGTTCAGTTCTACTCACCTCTAGCTGATGCTTGCCTAACAATGATGCAGCTAACTCACTGAAGGCCTCTACGGTCTCCCAGGTCCGATCCTACATAGATGGACTCAAATGAGGGCCCAAACATAACTATTACATGACTCTAAACAACTCCCCAAAAACCCCTAAAACATACCAAAGCATGCATTTGAAACAAGCAAAAGAAGGCTGGACAGGGGACTTTCGACGGCAGGTTCGGGGGCAGGTTCGGTAGCCTAAGCCCTCCACAGATCCGAAAGACAGGGACTTTTGGGGGCGGGTTCGGTGACAGGGACTTTCGGAGGCGGGTTCGACGGCCGAAACCCCTTCACAGATCCGAAAGTCCATGCTTTCGAGGGCAGGTTAGGCGGCCAAAAGGCTGCCTTCACTAGCAGGTTCGGCGGCTGAACCTTGCTTCGGCGATCGAACCTGGGTTCTCCAGCAAGGCAGAACTCGATTCTGCCCTATGTACTCAGCCTCCAAAACTGTCAAATCCTCACACCCAACTCCTCAAAACATGCATACTCACTCATCAAGCATAAGGGGCATAAAAACTAGCCTAAACCCCAACAAACAACAATAAAAAACAACACAAGAGAAAACATTCATTAACAACCCAACTCAGACCCTATAACATTAGATCTAACCATTTCATGCGTTTTTAACCCTTAACCCTTTCTTAAAACTTGATTAAAACATAAGAAAAATAAGGATCTAGGCTTACCTCTTAGAGATCTAAGGGTAGCAGCAACTCAAACTTAGAGATGAGAAAAACGATCTCTGGAGGTCTCCAAGGTTTAAAACTTGGATTTAAGCTCAAATCTTCAAAAACAAGGCAAAACACATGAATTTCTTAAGAGATTTGAATGAAAAACTATAAAAGCATTAAAGGGTGGCAAAGACTCACCTCTGCCCAAAAATGGAGAGAAAAACTCTCTTATTTTCAGGCTGAAGGCCTCTTATAGGTGGCTGGATAAACCACCTTCAGGGGCCGAAAGAGAAGGTCCCGCGGTGGCACCACCTTTGGCGACCGAACTTGAAGGTTCGGCGGCCGAACTTAGGTTTTCCTTCCAAAACTATTTTCTTTCTTTCTTTTAACTTAAAACCTTAAAATCTTCAAATTCATTTTATAAAAACCTTATTTTACCCTTCCTAAGGAGATTTCAGCTTCGAGATTCCGGGTTCTAATGGGAATTTCATCGGAAGATTGGAATTTCGACGCAAGAGTCTAGCTGTGTATTACAAAAGTCAAAGGGGCGGAGGAAATCTCATGGAAGAAATGAGGTTGTCTGTTGGGGCTATGGTGAAAAGGGACACTTTAAAAAGGACTGCCTTAAACCTAAGAAGAAGAAATGCCAAAAGAACAAGTCTCATGAAGATGATGATTCTGTATATTCTACAGATGACATTGGTAGTGCTTTAATTCTCAGTGTGGACAGTTTGATTGACTCATGGAAACTTGATTCAGGTGCATCATTCCATTCTTCTCTGAGCAGACAGTTATTCCATAATTTCAAGTCTGGAAATTATGGGATGATGTATCTTGCTGATAATAAATCCTTAGAGATTACTGGAAAGGGGTATGTATGTATTCAAACCTCAGGTGGGGATAAGTGGAAGCTGTAGGATGTCAAATATATTTCTGACTTAAAGAAGAATCTGATCTCTATTGGCCAGCTGGACAGTACGGGTTATAGAATAGTGTTTGAGTAGAGTTCTTGGAAAATTGTGAAAGGAGTTATGGTGATAGAACGGGGCACAAAATCTGGAACTGTATACACTACTGCAGGGTGTTCGGACATGGTTGCTGCGATTGACAATACATCGAATTCAAGTCGGTAGCACAAAAGGCTTGGACACATGAGCAAGAAGGGAATGAAGATGCTAGCTTCGAAAGGGTATCTGCAAGGGTTGAAATCTGTTGATATGGGTTTATGTGAGAGTTGTGTTCTGGGCAAGCAGAAATGGGTTAGTTTCACAAAGGCTATCAGAGAACCCAAGGAGAACGATTATAACTAATACATACAGACATGTGGAGGCCATCCCTAGTTTCCTTTCTTGGTGGTTCGAGATTCTTTGTTACCTTCATTGATGACTTCAGTAGGAGAGTATGGGTTTACTTCCTAAAATACAAATCAGATGTGTTTGCCACTTTT
Organism: Manihot esculenta; assembly: GCF_001659605.2. Lineage (NCBI taxonomy): Eukaryota > Viridiplantae > Streptophyta > Magnoliopsida > Malpighiales > Euphorbiaceae > Manihot > Manihot esculenta. The sequence goes on along the minus strand of NC_035178.2, from coordinate 16,849,777 downwards.
AAGAGATGGAAGGCTGAAGTTGAGAATTAGATTGGGTTGAAGATCAAATACCTAAGGTCTGATAATGGAGGAGAGTATGATTCTACAGAATTCAAGAAGTTTTGTGCTGATGAGGGAATCAGGTGCACCAGGACCATTTCTAGCAAGGCAAGACAGAATGGAGTTGTTGAAAAGATGAACAGAACATTGAATGAGTGAGCAAGAAGCATGAGGCTACATGCTGGGCTGCCAAAAATGTTTTGGGCAGATGCGGTGAGCACAATAGCATATTTGATAAATAGAGGACTTTCAGTTTCTTTGGGTTTCAAGATTCCAAAAGAAGTTTAGTCGAATAAGGAGGTCAAGTTTACTCATTTGTGGACTTTTGGGTGTGCTGCCTATGTTCACATTGATCTAGAAAAGAGAGACAAGCTTGATGCAACGGCTTTGAAGTGTTATTTCATTGGGTATGGTTTGAATCAATTTGGGTATAGATTTTGGGATGACAAAAACAAGAAGATCTTGAAACACTGTGATGTGACATTTAATGAGAATGTTATGGGGTGCGATCTGAAGATTCAGAAGAAGTGGGAGCTAAGGTTGAGTTGCAGGAAATTTCACCTAGTGATTGACTGTGCGGTTGTCGAAGCCGTTCAAAAATAATCTTTTCAGTTATCAACAATTTTACAACTGCAGATAGTGGTGAAATGATCGAATCCACAGGGAATTGATACTTACCTATCTTTCTTATCAAGACCAAGAAAACAAACTGAAAGTAAAATAAAAGTAAACTGCAAGTAAAATAAAAAGGGGGGGGGGATTTGAGATTGATTCAGTTAAACTAATGATGAGAGCAGTAAAGTAAAGCGAATAATTAAAGTAAAGGAATTCAAATATGAGAAAAGCTCTAGTTGAAGAATTGGATCCACTTTAGTTGTTGGAATTGATCATTGATACTTAGATTCCTTTGTTTGATTCAATAAATTAGTTATGGAGATGGAAGACACTTCTCACCACCATATCTCTCCTTAAGCATGAATTAATTAGGGAACATCCTCTAACTAATCACTAATCAACAAGTTGCCAAGGAATGTCCTTGGGCCTTTGGCATCTAACAACTGTCAATTGCATTAAGAAATAGAGAAACCTAATTCTAGCTATCCAAACGTATGGTGATATTGCTAGATCATGCAATTTCCTTAGTTATTACACCAAGAGTTACTTGTGTTTGAACAATCCAAGCAATTACAGACTTAAGACTATCCAAACTAACAAATTAGTACCTTGCAATTAAGAATCAATTGGCCATATTGATCTAAACAACAAAGCAACAATGGAATTAAGCATGAGATTGCATGAATATTGAGAAACAAAAGATAAACAATGTATGTTCAGATCTCCCAATCCATAAAATAACTAAAGTATCAACCAATCTTCAACTAGAAATAAAGGTTTCAGCCACTCATGGCTGAAACAAAACCAAAAATAAAGAAAGAGATGAAGAAGAGATGTGGCCACTTGCAATCCCGTATGTGTGTCCAAGGGAGAGTAGAAAAAGCATGGGGAGGCTCCTTATGTGTCTTTTTATAGTTGAAAGTGTTGCCCTAGGTCTCCTTATTGCCCAAGTTGGTCTTCCTTGCTGCCCAAGTTGCTCCCTTGCCGCCCAAGTGTATATTAGTGAGGTGGATCCTCTTTTTGAATTTTGAATTTTGAATGTGCAAGACTTGGAGGGCAAGTATGTCTTCTTTGGATTCTTTAACAAGCTGAATCTTGAATTTCAAAATTTGAATGTGCATCTTCTTGAGATTTGACTTCCTCAATAATGAAAGGGATTTTTGAAGATTTGAAATTTGAATTTCAAATTGCTCTGCTGACTGCACTTTCCTTATTTGCCACTTTCCTTATTTGCCACTTTCCTTAATAAACTGAATGTTGAATTTTGAATGCTCTTGGAGATTTGAAATTTGAATTTGAAATTACTTTCCTTGTTTATCTCCTCTTCAGTTGCAACTTGGCATGCATGCTCTCCTTTGTTCCGTTTTAGGCAGTTTTAAGGGCATTTTCTCCAAATTACCTCTTTACACCATTTTATGCAAAATAAGATTAGAATCATAAAATTAGGCAGAAAAAGTTTAAACTAACATCAATAACAATATGATAAAATGGTCTAAATTTGGACTGATAAGTGATGTTGCAGTAAGGCCACAAGAAAATCCAGAAAACACTATTACAGAACCAAAACAGCAGCCAGTCACACCGGCACCAGTATTAAGGAGATCTACCAGGGCTACCAAGACACCAGAAATGTATTTACCTTCCCTGTATTATTTGTTGTTGACTGATGTTCCCAAAATCCTTTGATGAGGCTTTAAAAGTGAAGGATTCAATCAAGTGGGAGCAAGCCATGAATGATGAGATATGGTCACTTGAGAAGAATGATACTTGGGAATTAACTGAGTTGCCTGCAGAAAAGAAAGCTTTGTTGAGCAAGTGGGTTTACAGCATCAAGAATGAAACTGATGACAAAATTAGGTTCAAGGCTTGATTGGGGTCAAGGGGTATTCACAAAGAAAAGGTATTGATTACACAGAAATATTCTCTCCTGTTGTGAAGCTAACCACAATCAGAATTTTGTTGAGTATTGTTGCAGCAGAAAACTTGCACCTTGAGTAGATGGATGTAAAAATAGCATGTTTATATGGGGATCTGGAGGAAGAGATCTATATGCAGCAACCACAGGGATATGAGGTTCCTGGTAGGGAACACATGGTGTGCAAGCTCAAGAGGAGTTTGTATGGGTTGAAGCAGGGTCTAAGACAGTGGTATAAGAAATTTGACTCTTTCATGTACAGAAACAGTTTTCACAGGAGTGAGAAGGATCAATGCTATTATATTAAGAAGTCTACTAACTTCTTTATTATTTTACTCTTGTATGTGGATAATATGTTAATTGCAGGGTCAAGTATAGAGAAGATCAATAATCTTAAAGGGAGACTGTCATTAGAGTTTGAGATGAAAGATTTAGGTGCAGCAAAGCAAATTCTAGGGATGAGGATTTTCCGGGACAGTTCTGCTGGAATTCTAAATTTATTCCAGGAGCAATATATTTAGAAGGTGTTTTCCAGGTTCAGAGTTGATGATGCTAAGTCTAGGAGCATGCCTTTGGCTAACCATCTCAAATTGTCAAAGGAGCAATCACCCAAGACAACTATGGAGCGTGATCACATGGCAAATGTACCTTATGCTTCTGCAGTTGGGAGTTTGATGTATGCTATGGTATGCACTAAACCTGATATAGCACATAGAGTGGGAGTTGTGAGCAGATACATGTCAGATCCAAGAAAAGAGCATTGGGAAGCTGTGAAGTGGCTTCTGAGATACTTAAAAGGAACAGGTAATACATCACTTTGTTATGGAAATAGCAAGGTAGTATTAGAAGGTTTTGTTGATGTTGATCTTAGCGGAGATATGGATACAAGAAAAAGCACATCTAGATATGTCTACACTATAGATGGGATAGCAGTAAGTTGGATGTCTAAACTTCAGAAATGTGTCTCTATGTCATTTATAGAGGCTGAATATGTTGCAATTGATGAAGCTGGTAAGGAGATGACATGGTTGACTGATCACTTGGAAGAGTTGGGCAAGAAGCAGCTTGACAAGACTCTTTTCACTGATAGCCAGAGTGCCATACAGTTGGTGAAGAACCCAGTGTATCACTTCAGAACAAAACACATCCGACGTAGGTACCATTTTACTCGCAGTCTGGTGGAAGAAGGTGAGATGTGTTTGAAGAAAATTGAAGGTACTAAGAATTCAACAAACATGTTGACTAAAGGTGTTGATGCTGAAAAGTTAGGGCTGTGCAAGGCCTCAGTTGGTCTTCTACAGTAGTACGAAAGACATTTGCGGTCAGAGTCTTTGTTAGATACATTGGCATGGAGAATGAAAATAATTGGGTTGGTTGGACTAGTCTCCAAGTGGGAGAATTGTTAAGATATGGAACCTAATAATATATTATAGACTATTCACCATGCCCCACTGTCATGGACCCAACTTCGCGCTGAGTTGGCCAGGGGGTTTGGGGGGCGGGAGCCTTCCACCTGAAGATGGGAAAAGAATTTTTTTTAGGGCTATTTTATCTTTTTATATTTTTCTTGGACATATATATATATATATGTAATATTCTCCTAGTGTATTATGTTCCAAAATTTACAGAGAAGTAAGAAAATTCTAACTACTGTAGACGTAGCCAAATTGGTGAATCACGTTAAATCTGTATGTTAATTTCTTTTTATACTTATTTTAAAATTGTGTGATTTTTGGATTTTCAATATAAGACTACCAATAATTTTTTATTCTTTTGAGAGTGGCATGTGCAACTAATGGCTACACGTGGACTCTTATTTTTATTTCCTACTTAGTTTATATTTCCTAAGATGTTTGTACTATGTTTAAAGTTTTTCCAGTTTAGTTACATTTTATTTTTTTAGTTCAATTAGAATTAAATTATAATACTAGATTTAGAAGTTTATTAACTATAATTGAGACTCTTTTGTAAAGCTTGTTAATATAGCCATGCGCTGTGTACTTTTCAATTATTGGTTAATAATCTTTAGATTTATAGTCTTTTTTTTATTTTTTTATTACTTCTATTAAAGTGTGGTGAATTTTTTTTTTACCTATCATCATTGCATCATAAGGTGTTTAATTTTCTTTTGTACTGTATCAACTTATCACATAATATTCTAATTTCGATTATTTATTCTTTTTATTTTTTCACTTATAAATTGTAATTATTTAATCACCATTATTCAACCTTAGTATATAATGAGTGCTTCCAAATGATGTTTATTATTTATTATCCCTTACTACCTTAAGGAACATAAATATTGAGAATAAATAATCTTATAACACTTTTAATAATTTCATGACCAGGAGAATAAAATCCTTGGCCTGAGTTGTTGCAATTTATAAGTCATCTAATAGTCTATAGTCTAATGGAGATTCACATAGACTACTTGTGAATAAATCTCCTAGACTTCTATAAGAAAGTGATTAAAGACAATAGATTATCTCTTTCTTTTTGTGACAGGGAGAGGTTGTCGGCAATGACTTTCACTTCTAACTTTCTGCTATACTTTTACCTATCTTTCATGTTTCTCTTAACATCTTTTATTTCTATGAGTTAACTTCTAATATTATACATTAATTAATTAAATTGATTATTTATGAGTTAACTTCTAATATTATACATTAATCCATTAAATTGATTATTTACGAGTTAAATTATTCAGAAATTAATACCTCGTATTAATCCATAACGCTGAAAACTTTAAATTAAGTTCACACTCAATTATTAGAATTTCAAGGGATTCTTGTAAACTATATTTTAGTCATTTGACTCTTAAAAGTTATTTTTCCTATAATAAAGTCTAATTTGACAACTCTATTTATTTCTATTTTATAATATTTAATTACATGTTTGATCCATTAAATTTTTAATATATTGACAATATGTAAAATTTGTATCCTTTTAAGGATCGATTAATACGATCATGACTACCAAAATATTAGCAATATTAATTTGGTTTATAATATTATTTCTAAATTACCTAAGATTATGAATATCCTCTATTGACAAGTACCTCTATGTAATTTATAACATATCTAAAAACTTAGACTATTTGTATTTCCTAAATAAGTTTAGGTAAAATTATTGTGAGCATCCCCCATAAATAATAATAAAATATAATTGGTCATAGTTGAATAAAAGTCTAAGTCGTACTTTTTAACTATAATTTCTTTCAAATAAGCATTCTTCTTATAATAATATTATAATTTCATTTTCAAAGTATATTAATTCTATGGATTTTATATTTACAATTTAATATTGGAATATCAACATAAACAGTGAAGGTAATAAATGTAAAAGAATTGTTATCACATCCTTAAATGTTCAAAAAATTTATTAGTTCGCCTAGATTTAAAACTCATTCAATTAGAATGTTTTTACATTTTATAAGATAATTATTTTGTTTTTTAATTAAAAAACTGTTAATTATGTTTAATATATTATTTAATCTCCATATTAGTCTTTTTAGCCTTTTTAAATATTCATAATATTTAATTTTTCTTATCAATATTAAATAAAGTTGATTAACGTTTCCATTTCTAATAAAATTGAATAATTTGATTTTACAAAATAAAAAGTACATTTTAAATAAGTGATTTTGAAATGAGGGTTAATGAGTTAATTTCATTAAAATACATGGATCTAAGAGCAATATTTTCAAAAAAGGTTTGGGTTGCTTTCTGCCGAATATTTAGGTTGAATTATTGTTATGCTCCAACAACCAAAGAGGACTCATGTGCCTTGGAACTTGGAAATCAAATGCTATAAAAAACATTACAATTCAAGATTAGTATTTGTTTAACAGAAAATAATTTATATTATAAAGAATATTTTTTAATAAAGTAATTTATTTTTATTATTTAATTTTAATTTAAAAAAAAATTGTTAAAAAATTTATATATAGATATTTTAATAAAAATATTAAGGTGTAGAAAATAATTTTTTATTTTGAAAAAAAATTATTTTTTTTAAAAATAATTTATTTTTTTTAATTAAGAAATATTTTTATTAATTAAATTTTTTAAATATTTTAAGTATTAAAAAATATAAAAAAAATATTTTATGTAAAATAAAATGAGTCTAAATTATAATAATAAAAAATCAAAACACAACAATGTGTTTTGGCAGCTAGTAATTCGTACATTTTTAATTTAGACACAATCCGAACCCAAATTTATTATGGGAAAATAAAAGTACAATGCTGTCTATCTTATATTATTTCTTAAACCTCAGTGAGCTTGTGAAAATCTCGTACTAAATTTTGAGAAAAGAAAAGGATGGATCTTGTACTAAATTGTTTTTCTTTTAGTGATTGGAAGCCGCTGGGTGGAATATTTTAATTAGTTTTTATATAAATTTACATTTTTTATTATTTTAATCAATCTTTATCGAATCCAATCAAATTGATAAACTTTTTTTTTATTATTATTTATTTTACATCTTATTTTAAAGTTATTTTAAATAAGAAAATTAAAGTTGAGTTTTAGGCAAAATATTTTTAGTAATTTTTTTATGTTTAAAACATTTTAAAAATTAGTAAATGACAAATATTTTTGAGTTAATACAAATGTTATTTTTTAATAAAATGAGTGTCTCTTTTTTTTTAAATATTATTTCGTAAAAATTTTATTAATTCTACTGATTTTTCATATAATTTGAAATGATACCAATTTTGAATTTGGATATTAATAAAAAAATAAAATTAAAAAATGTGAAGTGATATAAACCATTCATTTGTGACCATCCCGTTGGAACAAAAAGGATAGGATGGGTATGACCAGTGATGAAAATGGCAGCTTCTTCCTTATGAAAGAATTCCAAAGATTCCAATGGCAAAGACAAGAAGACAAAAAATAATCAAACAAATGAGTAGTTAAGAAAATGATATAATAGAGAAGTGTGATTATATAAAAGAGGAGATTGAATTTGAAACTGTGCACTGTCTTCTCATGCAGACTCAATTCCAAGCTAGAGTTTGCTCTTCACATGCACCAAACTTTTCAATTCTTTCCATGCGCACCTTTTTTTAAGACAAGTTGTTGAATATTCTAATTACTCACCCAAACATTTCCTATTTTCACTCAACTTTCAGAATGTCTTTTGTCCCATATGTGTGATTCCTTACAGAAACTTTCAGGACATTACATATATTATTATTATTACTTTTTGGAGAAATTTTAAAATTTTCATTTATTAAGGATTCTAAACCAATTTTTATGGCTTTAGTATTCATTTTATCTGATTTTCAATCTTTGTTTGTTTGGATGATTTGGTATTAAAATTAAATTTAACAAAATAAATATATATATTTATTCTTATTTAAATCCTTTATCAAGTTTGGGATGAAATTGAAAAGTTTTTTAACTTGTTTGATAGAAGTTTTGCTTGGAGATTAAAATGTAACTTTGCATAGCTAAATATAAAATTGCAAAAAGCCCAAATCTTTTTCTTCTTGTCTATGATACCTCTTTTCTCTTTTTCTCTTTTTGTCACTGAAATCACCTACACATCTCCCCCATTTTTCTAACTAAATGAAGGGTCACTATTTGTAATATCCGGCTAAAGTCTAGTGTCGAAATTCTAAATTTTCGACGGAATCTCCATTGAAATCCAAAATTTCGAAATCTGAAATTTTAGAAGGGTAAAATAGACTTTTATAAAAGAATTTTAAGTATTTTGAAAATATATTTCAAAAAAAAAATTCTAAAGTTTTAATGTTCAGCCTCCAAACCTCCCAAAGTTTTTTGCTGAACATTAGGTGGCAAATCCACCTATAAAAGGGCTCAATGCGAAATGGAGAGAAATCTTCCTCTATTTTTAGGCAAAGGTGAGCCCAAATCTTCTCTCCAAAATTTTCTTACCTTCCAAGTGTCAAATGATCAAATTCTAATGTATTTCAACTCTTTTTGCTTGAGATTAAAGATTAAAGGCTTTAAAGGTTTATTCAAGGACCAAGCTTCTCCCTATTGTTTGCAATTTTCTGCTTTGGTGTTTTCTTAAAAAAGTAAGCCTTGATCTTGTCTTCTTGTTGCTCTTGAGTGTTTAAGAGTATAATGGATACTTTTATTCTAAGTTGTTGGATTGCATGTAAAGGTTTTAAGAAGTTCTGAGTTACAATCTCAAATTCTTGGAGAATCTCTTTTTGAATGGATACATGTTAATGTTTTATATTATTCTAGTCATTTTAGATCTTATGTAATGGTATGGTATAGTTTTTAGCCTTTGCATGCAGTTGTGGTAGAATTTTGGGGGCTGGTTGCAAAAGCAGAATCGGGTTTGGCATTCTGCCAAAACCTATGTTCGACCGCAGAATGTCCCTTCGTCTACCAAACCTGCACTCAAGGCGAGCACCTTTAGCCACCATAAATGTGTCCAAAAGTTAGACTTTCAGATCTATAAGGGGACTTTAGACCACCAAACCTACTGCTAAAAATCTCCTATATAGCCATTTCCAATTTTTTTTCTACATTTTTTCTTATATTCTTTTAGAGGTGTCTAGGGATAGTTTTAAGAGTTGTAAAATTTATCTTTGCTCCCTTATTTAAGTTCGTCTATGTAGGATCGGACTTGGGAGACCGTATAGGCAAATAGTGAGGTAACTGCTTTAAAGAGATGCCAATGTCCACCAGAGGTGAGCAGAATAAAATTAAAATCTTATTTAAATTGAATGAAATGTTTTAAGAATTTTTATGCATCATGAATGTCATGTATATTTAAATAGGTTATTTTGTAATAGATTCACAAATATGATGCATGATCAAACCAAATTTAGTCCCATTTTTCATGTTGTTATTAATGTTAATTTACACATTTTCTACCTAATTTTGTGGTTTTGATATTATTTTGCAGAAAATGGTGTAAAAAGGTAATTTGGTGAAAATGACCTTAAAACTACCCAAAAGAGAACAAAAGAGAACAAGCCTAATTTGCTCAAGTTGTTTGCCCAAACCAAGTCGCAGCTGAAATGGGAGAGGGATGAGGAAAGTACAGACTTGCTGTTTGATCAGATTGTTTGTCCAAACAAACTGGACAAGCAGACCCGCAGGACAAAGGCAGTGTGCAGACAGCACCCAAAATAGACTTTTTGACTGAGTTGTTTGCCCAAGCAACCCGCGCAAACAAGGTGTAATACCCGGCTAGAGTCCGACATCGGAATTCTACTCTCCGTTGGAATTCAAGATGTCGGAATCCTCTAGAAGGATAAGATTTATGTTTTTCTAAAGTCTTTGAGTATATTTTTACAGGTACATAGAGAGTATAGCAGGCTTGCTACGGGTCCCGGCGACCTTAAGTCAACCTGGATCCTAGCGCCGGTAGCGGTCCGATTTTCGGGTCGTTACACAAGGCCTGCGACAGCAGACAGCAGAGAAGTGGAAAATTCAAATTTCAAAACTTCAAGAAGTCTTTTCCTCCCCAAGCACATGAGGACAACTCAGCAAACCTTCAAGACACCTCAGCACTCAATCCCACATATTTAAGAAGCCAAATCTCAAGAAGATACACTTGCCTTCCAAGAATTCAAATCCAAATAGGAAAAGAACTCCAACAAATCAAGAAACTAAGGGCTGCCCTATTCAGTTATGAATAGAGGACAGCAAACCAGTAAAAGAAGGCGAATCTTGGGCAGAAATCGTACATCATCTGCGTGCACCAGCCGCCAGCCCTTCCTCTTCTCCATTCTTGTTTTCTTTCTTGATTTTTGTTTTAGTTTCAGCCATGAGTGGCTGAAACCTCTTTTTCTAGTTAAAGATTAGGTGAAACTTCAAGTTGTTTATGGATTGTGAGATCTGAACCTATTATGTTCTTTTATTTATCAATATTTATGCAATTTCATGCTTAATTCCATTGTTGCTTTGTTATTTAGATCAATAAGGCCCATTGATTCTTGATTGCAAAGTAATAATTTGTTAGTTTGAGTGGTTTAAGTCCGTAATTGCTTAAATTATTCAAACACAAGAACACTTGGTGTAAAAACTAAGGAGATTGCATAATCTAGCAAGATCACTATCTCTTAATGCAATTGACAATTGTAAGATGCTAAAAGTCCCAAGGACGTTCCTTGTCAACTTGTTGATTAGTGATTAATTAGATGACGTTCCCTAGTTAATCTATGATTAAGGAGGGATATAGTGGTGAGAAGCGTTTTTCACTTTCATAACTAATTTATTGAGTCAAATAAAAGAACCTAAGTGTCAATGATCAATCCCAACAACTGACGTGGATCCAATTCTTCAACTAGACTTTTCTCATTATTAAATTTCCTTTACTTTATTATTCGCCTTACTTTGCTATTTTTAATTCTAGTTTAGTTCATCAATCTCAAAACCTCTCCTTTTTTAATTTTATTTTCAGTTTATTTACTTGGTCTTGATAAGAAAAATAGGTAAGTATTAATTCCCTGTGGATTCGATCCTTTTACCACTATCTACAGTTATAAAATTGTGGATAATCAAAAAAGGTTATTTTTGACCGGTTTCGACAACCGAACAGTCAAAATTTAGTGCCGTTGCTGGGGAATTGATTTAACTAACTTATTTCTCTTTTATGACCAGGAATGGACGTAAAGAAAATCTACTCTACGATCTAGAAATTGAGCGCACATCAAGACTAGCCAATCCGAGGAACCAAGCTCCCCTCCCCCCCCCCCAAAAAAAAGTCTTTATCAAACAGCAGCCACCAACTTGGAAGCTGCAATTCAATTTGCTGCACAACACATTCAGCCCAAAAATAAAAAATTTCTGCTAAAAAAATCCAGAACCAGCCCCCAAAACAGCAGCTGAATCAGCTGCAATAAAGGCAACCATAACAACACCTGAAGAGAAAAAAAATGCAGCAGCTGCTGCTCTTGAACCAGCTGCTGTCCTTGCTAAATTTGAAGCTGAAAATGTTGAGGTGAGAGCTCCAATGGCACAAGAAAAAACTCTTCGCGAACTAGCAGCACCCATGGATGATCAAGCACTATTGTGCATCACTTACGCACCTTTGACAACCCTTTTTGAGCTTAAAACTGGATTAATTTACCTACTTCCAAAATTCAAAGGTTTGGAGAATGAAGATCCACACAAGCATCTTAAAGAATTTCACATTGTGTGTTCAAAAATGAGGCCTCAAGGTATTTTTGAAGAGCATGTTAAATTAAGAGCCTTTCCCTTTTCTCTTGATGATTTTGCCAAAGATTGGTTGTTCTATTTACCACCCAGATCCATCACTTCATGGGAAGGGATGGTGAGAGCCTTATTGACTGAATACTTCCCAACCTCAAAAGTTATTAGCATCAAAAGAGAGATCAATTGCATCAAGCAAAAAGATTATGAAGAGCTATATGAATATTGGGAAAGATTAAATCGATTGTGCACAAACTGCCCTCAATATGACATCTCTGATAAATCCCTTATTGAACATTTTTATAGAGGTTTGCTGCCATCCGAAAGAAAATTCATTAATGCAGCATGCAACAATTAGAGAGTTAATTTCAACAATGGCATCCGCATCCAAGCAATATAGAGATCAAAGAGAACTTCCAAGGAGAGTTAATGAGGTAAGTACATCTTCCTTAGCCTTACAAATTTTCGATTTAACTTCTATTTTCCGTAGTTTAGTCGTAGTTCAGACTCAACAAATTCATCAAGAACAGCAAGTCAATGCCAATGGAGGATTTAATGGACAACAGAGATACGATCCCTACTCTGACACCTACAATCTAGGTTGGAGGGAGCACCCGAACTTCAGTCATGCTAGAGCAAATCAATATCAAAATCCAGCCCAAGCAGCACCTCAGGAATCTAGTATACCCCTTGAAGAGATGATAGAATCTTTAGCAAATACGGTGCAAAACCTTCAAGAGCAGATGAGTCAAATGGCTACTTCCATGAGTAAGCTAGAATCTCAAGGGAAGTTAACTTCCCAAACCGAGGCTAATCCTAAGCAAAATGCAAGTGCAATCATTTTGAGAAGTGGGAGAGAGTTTCATAATGATAGGGCTGATGATAAAGGTTCACAACTGCATAAACAAGTTGCTGAAGAAAAGCTGCTAGAAAGTGAGCTAGGAGATCTGTTAGTCCAAACAGTCGAGCAAATAAGCAGATAGCATACACAATAAGACAGAAACTGTTTGCCCAAGCAGACTGGGCAAACAGAACCAATGTACCGCCAGAATGCAGACCAACAAGCAACATTCAAGATTCCACCTCCCTTTCCAAAAAGGTTTGAAAAATCGCAAAAAGAAAAAGAAGAAAGAGAGATCCTTGAAACCTTTAGGAAAGTGGAGATTAACATACCTTTGCTAGATGCTGTGAAGTAAATATCAAGGTATGCAAAGTTCTTGAAAGAGTTGTGCACGAACCGAAGAAAGCTTGTTGAAAAAGAAAAGGTCAGTGTGGGAGAAGTTGTTACAGCTGTGATAAAAAGGAAACTCCCAGCAAGTGCAAAGATAGAGGGATGCTTGTTGTCTCTTGTAAAATTGGCAATGTGGGCATCAAGAAGGCCATGTGTGACCTAGGTGCATCAATTAACGTTATGCCTCTTTCTATTTATAACTCTTTGAATGCAGGTGCACTTAAAGACACTAGAGTGGTCATTCAATTGGCTGACAGATCTGTGGTATATCCAAAAGGCATTCTAGAAGATTTTCTAGTGCAAGTGGATCAACTTATCTTTCCAGCAGATTTCTATGTGAATGATATGGAGGAAGACAATAGCAACACTACATCAGACATCTTGCTTGGACGACCCTTCTTAAGCACGGCTGGGACTAAGATAGATGTGCATGATGGCATATTGACTATGGAATTCAAAGGGGAAGTAATACAGTTTCATGTTTATGATGCTATAAAATACCCCTATGACATGTCCCCTGTTTATGGTTTAGATATCATTGATTATTTTTGTAACGACCCGAAAACCGGACCGCTACCGGCGATAAGATTCAGATCGACTTAAGGTCGCCGGAACCCGTAGCAAGCCTGCTATGCATCCTGTGTGCCTGATAAAATCCCATACATGATCATACATTTTCATAAAAAAATTTAAACTTTTCACGTACCAAGCTCAACCTGTGCATGTACCATAAACTGTATACATAAAACCCACACTAGGGCCCTCATCAAATGCTCTAGTATGGTAACATCACATGCCTCAAGCTTGGTTCAACATAACTTATCATTAAAACTTTTACATAAAGATCATGTTAACAGGGATTACAAGGTAAAGAAAACTAGGGCCAAGCACAATACTAATCTATTACATAGTACATGTCCACTACTAGTCTATTACATGAGCTTATACCAGCCTCTAGCCGACGTCCCACTCTATCTCTGATCCTGCAAACCTGGTGTTAAGGGAAAGAGATAAGCTACAAGAGCCTAGTGAGCAGAACATAAAAACAGTTTAATAAACATATGCTCTCATGGAATGCGTCACAACACAAACAATACATATCAAGATGGACTTGTCACTAGTAACCCTCTACATATCCAAATAATGCCCAGCCCTCGACGGAGCTCCTCAAGACTTCCTCTTAAACATAACATAACATATGCAACTGTAACAGGGGCGTAGAATGGGCCTCGACCTAGACTTTCTCTTACATCGTGCCAGGGGCGTAGAATGGACCTCGACCTGGACTTCCATATTATATCATATCATATCATATCATATCATATCATATCATATCATATCATATCATATCGAGGGCTAGTGGGTCATCCAATATCCATCCACATCAATAGTAAATTATGCAATGCATCATATTCATGAATTCTAATGCAACAACCTATTACATAACATGGCATTCATGATGCATGAATATGCTTAAAAGTTTGATTACTTTAAAAACAATAGATTAGTTTAGTTCTACTCACCTCTGGCTGATGCCTGACTAAAACTGAAGCAGTGGACTCACTGCTGGCCTCTACGGTCTCCCTGGTCCGATCCTACATAGGTGGACTCAAATGAGGGACCAAACACATCTCTAACAAGACTCTAAATATCTCCCCTAAAACCCCCTAAAACATCATAAAACATACATTCAAAATAGGCAAAGGAAGGCTGGGCAAGGGACTTTCGGCGGCGGTTTCGGAGGCCGAAGGTCCCTACAGATCCGAAAGTCAGGCACTGGGTCGAAGGTCTCCACAGATCCGAAAGTCAGGCACTTTCAGGGGCAGGTTCAGCAGTCTAACCCCTTCACAGATCCGAAAGTCCTCCCTTTCGGGGGAAGGTTAGCCGGCCAAAGGCTGCCTCCACAGGCAGGTTCGGTGGCCGAACCTTTGTTCTCCAGGATGGCGGAACCCGATTCTGCCTCAACGCTCAGCCACCAAAACTCACCAAACTCATACTCAACTTCCTACAACATGCATAGTCACTCCAACATGCATAAGGGGTATAAAAACTAGCCTAAACCCCAACAACAACCACAAAACTGATTAAGAAAGCATACATTCATCAACAACCCAACTCAAAGCCTATAACCTTACATCTAGCTATGTCATGCAATTTTAATCCTTAACCCTTTTTAAAACTTGCTTAAAACATAAACAAAAGCGATGATCTATACTACCTCTTGAAGATCGAAGGTAGATGTGACCTAAACTTGGAGTTGAGGAGAAACGGTCTCCCAAACTTTAAAATCTTTGATCCAAGCTTAAAACTTCAAAAATAAACGAAAACTCATGAAAATTTGAAGGAAAAACATAAAATCATCAAAGGAAGGGCAAGAACTCACCTTTGCCCGAAAATGGAGAGAGAAACTCCCCCATTTTCGGATTGGAGGCCTCTTATAGGTGGCTGGCCAAACCACCTTCGGGGGCTGAAAGAGAGCTCCCGCGGCAGCACCATGTTCGGCGGCCGAACATAAGGTTCGGCGGCCGAACCTGGGCTTATCCTTCAAAAAACAGTTTTCTTTCGTTTTTCAAAACTTTAACTCAAAACCAATCAATAAAATCATGAAAAACATTTTGTAAAAACATATTTTACCCTTTTAAGAGGTTTCGGTATTTGAGATTCCCGGATTCCAACGGGGATTCCGTCGGAAGGTCGGAATTTCGACATCGGAGTTTAGTCGGGTATTACATTCTCCCTCCCCTTAAGAACATTCGTCCCCGAATGTTCAAACACATACAAGCACACATAGCATCAAGAAAACACATAAAACTTAATATTGCTGGAGCATGGACTCCCGGGTCTTCCAGGTGCACTCTTCCATATTGTGGTGATTCCAATGGACTTTCACCATCGTAATTTCCTTGTTCCTCAACTTTTTGATTTGAGTGTCTACGATCCGCACTGGCTGCTCAACATAGGTGAGATCTCCTAGGATTTCCACATTAGGTTCGTTAAGAACCTTGCCTGGATCTGACACGAACTTTCGTAATATGGAAACATGAAAAACCGGATGGATTCTCTCTATAGAAGTTGGCAAATCTAACTTATAAGATACATTCCCAACCTTTTGCAAGATTTCAAAGGGTCTGATGTACCTTGGAGCTAGTTTACCTTTCTTCCCAAAACAAATCACCCCTTTCATAAGAGACACCTTGAGCAACACCATATCTCCCTCCTGGAACACAACATGTTTCCTACGGACATTTGCATAACTCTTCTGTTGACTCACAGCAATTCTGATTCTTTCTCTGATAATATTCACTACTCTGCTGGTGATCTCAACTAACTCTGGCCCTACCAAGGCCCTTTCTCCCACTTCTTCCCAGCAGACAGGAGACCTGCACTTCCTCCTGTAATACCCGACTAGATTTCAGCATCGGAATCCCTACCTTCCGGCGGAATCTCCGTTGGAATCTGGAATTCTGACGATGCCAGAGTCTTCTAGAGGGGTAAAATGTGTTTCTAAAACGTTTTCACACGATTTTATGGTTTTTAATGGAGAAGAAATGAGTTTTTTTTAAAAGATTAGGCCAAGGAGGCATTTGCCAGGTTCGGCCGGTGAAAGTGAAGTTCGGCTGCCAAACATGGGAAGGTTTCGGGAGCGCTTTTGGCCTCCGAAAGCTTTGTTTGAATGAACCAAGGTTCGGCCGCCGAACATGCATGAGTTTAGGGGGCACGTTAGGCTGCCGAAGGTGGTTGACCAAGCCACCTATAAAGAGCCCTCAGATCGGAAATGGGCGAGTTTTCTCCCCATTCTCGAGCTCAGGTGAGTTTTTGTCCTCCTTTGGTCGTTTTCATGCTTTCTCTACCCATCCCTCAAGTTTTCATGAGTTCTACCCTTGTTTTGAAGTTTTGAAGCTTAAATAGAAGTTTTGGAGCTTGGAGGCTTTTGGAGCTTGGATCCTCCACACCTCCGAGGTAGGGATCGCACCAACCCTCGATCTTCAAGAGGTAAGTGTAGATCCTTGCTTCCCTTTGTGTTTAATGAAGTTTTAAGAGGTTTTAATGGTTGAGTATGGGTAGATATGCATGTTAAGGTTTATGTGGGTTTTGTGCCCAATGTATGTTTATGTGCTGATTATTGGGGGCCTGAACTAGTGTTTATGCCCTATATGCATGTGGGAGAGTGTATGCATGATTGGGAGAGGGCAAGTGAGATTATGGGTTGTTTTAATGGTTTTGGATTATGTGGGTCCTAAGCTATTTATGTATGCTTTTTGATGTTGTTTTTGGAGTTTAATCTAGTTGTTAAGCTCCTTTATGCATGGTTAAGGATTTATGCATGTTTTTGAGAAGTTGAATGAATGTTTAGGATGTTTGGAGGCTTGTTTGTGCATGAGGCTGAGTTCTGGATGAACTCAGGTTCGGCAGCCGAAGGGACTTTCGGCCACCGAACCTGCCTGTGGAGGAAGCTTTTGGCTACCGAACCTTGCCTCCGAAAGTTGGACTTTCGGCTCTGGAGGGGAGATTCGGCCGCCGAAGGTGCCACCGAAAGTGGCTGAGTTTCGGCTCTGGAGGGACTTTCGGCAGCCAAACCTGCCGCCAAAAGTGCCCTGTCCAGCCTTTTCTTAGGTGTTTTCTATGCATGCTTTGGTGATGTTTTAGAGGGTTTTTGAGGAGTTGTTTATGAGTTGTTTAGAGTGTGTTTGGTCCCTCATTTGAGTCCACCTATGTAGGATCGGACCCGAGGAACCGAGGTGTTCAGCAGTGAGTTAGCTGCTTCAGAGTTAGTCCAAAACTAGCCAGAGGGGAGTAGAACTGAAATTTATGTTCAACAAATGAATCAAATGTTTTAAGCATGTTTATGCATCACGAATACCATGTTATGTAATAGGGTGTTTGCATTAGAATTCACGAATATGATGCATTACATAATACGATGATGACGATGTGGATGGATATTGGATGATCCTCTAGCCTTCAGTATGACATGAGATGACATGATATGAAATGATATAATATGACATGTATGATAAGATATGAGATTTCTATGTAGAGGGCTATTGGTGACAAATTCATCCTTGATATGATTTGTTTGTGATGTGATGCATTCCATGATAGCATACATTTTAATGAACTGTTTTTCCTTTATAGTTTCTGCTCACTGGGCTTTTTAGCTCACCCTTCTCCCCTAACCCCAGGTTTGCAGGGACAGAGATAGTTCAGGAGGTCAGCAGGTTATGGTTATGGTTGTGACTATGTAATAGGATAGTAGTGGACATGATGTATTTGTAAAGTTATGTAACGATGTAAAAGTATGTATCGAAATGTAAGGATATGTAATGACATGTCATGGTTAGAGTTGTGCTTTGCCCTAGTCATGTATGGTTAATCCCTTTTGGCACATGATCTTTCTCAACTGTTTTAATAATGTTTTATGCAAACCAAGCTTAATGTATGGTAAGTTGTCCCATTAGAGCATTTGACGAGGGCTCCAGTGTGAGGTTTTATGTTTATGGGTTTGTGCATGCACAGGTTAACCTTGGTAAAGGAAAGAAAAAGTTTAAATTTTCATGTTTATGTTTGATCATGTATGGGATTTAACTGGTTTATAGGATGTATGTTAGGCTTGCTACGGGTCCCGGCGACCTTAAGTCGACCTGGACCCTAGCGCCGGTAGCGGTCCGATTTTCGGGTTGTTACACCTCCCATATAGAGCTTCATAAGGAGCCATCCCTATGCTAGCATGATAACTATTATTGTAGGCAAACTCCACCAGTGGTAGATGCTGCCTCCAAGAACTGCCAAAATCTAGCACTCACATTCTCAACATGTCTTCTATCGTTTAGATGGTCCTCTTTGACTGTCCGTCAGTCTGTGGATGGAAAGCAGTGCTAAAGTCCAACTTTGTGTCCATAGCATTTTGCAGACTCCGCCAAAACCTGGAGGTAAACTGGGGTTTCCTATCTGACACTATTGATACTGGAGCCCCATGCAGCCTGACAATCTCTTCAACATATACTTGTGCCAGTTTGTCCACAGAGTAGCCACTCCTGACAGGGATAAAGTGAGCAGACTTGGTCAATCTGTCTACGATTACCCATATAGAGTCTAATCTATTGGACTTTGCTGGTAATCCCACCACGAAATCCATAGCTACGTTTTTCCATTTCCACTCTGGAATTGGTAGTGGGTTGAGCATCCCAGCTAGCTTCTAATGTTCCAGCTTCACCCTCTGACAGATCTCACAAGCTGACACAAACTGCTCCACTTCCTTCTTCATAGCTGGCCACCAATAAACTCTCTTCAGGTCCTGGTACATTTTGGTGGCTCCAGGGTGAATGCTGTATCTCGCATTATGAGCTTTCCTCATAATGTCTCCCTTCAAACTCACGTCATCTGGTACACATAATCTGTTCCCATAACGGAGGATCCCTTTGTTGTCGAATCTAAACTCCTCATTTTTGCCTGACTGAACAGTCCTGGCAATTTTCACCAACTCGGGGTCCTCATATTGTTTCTGTGCTACTTGTTCCAGAAACACGGGTGTCACTCTCATTTGAGCCACTTATGCACCTGTACCAGACAACTCTAACTGTAAACCCTCATTAATGAGCTTGTAAAACTCCCTCACAACCGGTCTCCTCTCTGCTGTAATATGGGATAAACTACCAAGTGATTTCCGGCTAAGAGCATCTGCTACTACATTTGCCTTACCCAGATGATACTGGATCTTGCAATCATAGTCACTAAGCAGCTCCACCCATCTTCTCTGCCTCAGGTTCAACTCTTTCTGACTCAAGATGTACTGCAAACTCTTATGATCTGTAAAGATCTCACATCTTATCCCATACAGGTAATGCCTCCACATCTTGAGTGCAAAGATTACAGCTACCATCTCTAGGTCGTGTGTAGGATAATTCAACTCATGATTCTTCAACTGTCTAGAAGCATAAGCAATCACCCTTTCATTCTGCATCAACACACAACCTAGTCCTACTCGGGACGCATCACAAAACACTGTGAAGTCTTCATTACTGGTAAGCAGAGCTAACACCGGTGCTGACGTCAGTCTCCTCTTCAGCTCTTCAAAACTTTCTTCACACTGTTCTGACCAAACGAACATCTGATTCTTTTTGTCAACCTGGTCATATGAGTGGCAATTTTGGAGAAGTCCTGGACAAACCTCCTGTAGTAACCTGCCAAACCTAAGAAGCTCTTAATCTCTGTCACTGTAGTGGGTCTAGGCTAGTTTGCTACAGCTTCAACTTTTTTGGGATCTACCTCAACTCCCTTTTCTGACACTACATGCCTCAAGAAAGAAATGCTCCTCAACCAGAACTCACACTTAGAGAACTTGGCATACAAGCCGTGTTCTCTCAGGGTCTGCAACACTGTCCTCAAATGATGGGCATGCTCCTCTGCATTTCTGGAATACACTAAGATATGGTCAATGAAAACAACAACAAAGTGATCCAGAAACTGGCTAAAAACTCTATTCATGAGGTCCATGAATGCTACAGGGGCATTGGTTAGCCCGAACGGCATCACTAGGAACTCAAAAATGCCCATATCTGGTTCTGAAAGCTGTCTTTAGCACATCTTCTTCTCTGACCCTCAACTGGTAGTACCCGGATCTAAAATCTATTTTCGAGAAACAACCGGCTCCTGATAGCTGGTCGAATAGATCATCAATCTTAGGTAGCGGATATTTGTTCTTGGTAATGACCTTGTTCAACTGTCTGTAGTTGATACAAAGTCTTAGGGATCCATACTTCTTTTTCACAAACAGGACCGGAGCACCCCAAGGTGAGGTACTAGGTCGGATGAAACCCTTATCTATCAACTCCTGCAACTGCTCTTTTAACTCCTTTAACTCTGCAGGCGCCATCCTGTAGGGAGGGATAGAGATGGGTCTGGTTCCTGGCATCACTTCAATTTCAAACTCTATCTCCTTAGTAGGTGGTAAACCTGGCAGCTCGTCTGGGAAGACATCTAGAAACTCTCTGACTACGGGCACTGAAGCTGGTTCCCTGACCTGACTGTTAAGCTCTCTAACATGAGCAAGAAACCCCTGACAACCCCTCCTAAGCAACCGACGAGCCTGAAGGGTTGATATCAAACCTCTAGGCATACCTACTCTGTCTCCTCTGAAGACTACCTCTGATCCATCCTGATCTCTGAACCTGACTACCTTGTCTCTGCAATCCAAGGTAGCACCATGAGTAGAAAGCCAATCCATCCCTAGAATGATGTCAAAATCGGTCAAATCTAGAACCACAAGGTCAGCTAGAAGGCATCTACCCTCAACAAAAACTGGACTGAACTGGCAGACCGACTCTACCACAAATGAATTACACTTGGGTCCACTGACCCAAAGAGGACATTCTAGCCCAGAAGCTATCAAACCCACTCTGTCTACGGCTCTCGAAGCAATAAAAGAATGAGAAGCACTAGGGTCCATAAGAGCATACACATCAAAACATCCAATAGTGAGATTACCTGACACCATAGTGTTCGATGTGGTAGCCTCCTGCTGAGTCATGGTGAAGATCCGTGCTGGAGCTGATGGACCTTCTCCGTGGGAACTTGCTGAAGAAGAGGCTGTCCCTCTCCCTCTACCTCGACCTCTGCCCTGCGACATGGTTGGAGCTATTGGCTGGGCCACGCTACCAGAAGCTGTCCGCTGGGACTAAGCCATCATAACTGCACTGGGACACTCACGTGCCATGTGCCCCTCCTATCCACATCTTGTTGATCATGTATGGGATTATACAGGTTTACAGGTTATATGACAGGCTTGCTACGGGTCCCGGCGGCCTTAAGTCGACCCGGATCCTAGCGCCGGTAGCGGTCCGATTTTCGGGTCGTTACAGAATGGTATCAGAGCCCTAGGTTCATATGGTCGGACCTAGAGTGTCGGGCTCATAGATGTTATAGAAGGTCAAGCACAATAGGAAGGTCATGTCCACTAGGATAGGATGTTGAGTCCTGTCTTGCATGATGATGTGAAATGCCATGACTTTATGCATGTGCATTAATGATATGATATACTATGTGATGTATGTGATGAGGGTTCATGTGTGCTCACATGAACCATATGATGCTAATGTTTGTATGTTGTGTACTGTTTTCAGAAAACAGGATGAGAGGAACTCGTCGATCTGCACGGTTGACTGGAGTGCCACCTGAGGATGAGGGCACGAGCGCCCGTCCTCCTACATTGCCTAGGGCAATGTCTTGTAGAGCCAACAGAGAAAGAGTGTCAAGGGACCCTAGAAGGTCTTTTGATGCTAGCAGAAGGGGGACTGATAGAGGAGGAAGTTCTTCAGATGTGAGGGAGGTTATGGAAGAGGATCAGAGGAGGGATGAGAACCTGGATGTGAGCATGCAGGAAGAAGGGACAGGGGAGTCACAGGGAGGCGTACAGGCCTCGGGGTATGGTTTTCCACCCCATTATCCACCCTTCCCACAGGGTTCAGGGTATCCGATGGGAGGTACATCGGATTACTCCAGCTTTCACCCCTACCCTACCTACATGCCTTATCCGCCTTTCTATCCACCCTACACACAGTACCCAGCTTATCCACCCTCACCCTTCTATCCAAACCCGGCAAACCCCACCTCGGGGAATGCTGCACCTCCACCTCCACCACCTACAGAACCAGCAGCCCCAGTTACTCAACCTCCTAGACCTAGCTCAGTTGATGGGAGCAAGGTAAAGATGACAGACTACCTCAAGTTAGATGCTCCCAAATACAAGTCAGGGGATGACCCCTTTGAGTATCTGAGAGTGGTGAAGACGATAACTGATGAGCTAGGGGCAAGTGACAGTAGGGCCATTCAGATGGCAGGGTTCACTTTAAAGTGCAAGAAGGCACGGGAATGGTTCAAGTGTTATGTGGACCCGAGACTAGACGGTATGACGTGGGAAGAATTTGCGAATGAGTTCGCTGGATGGGCTTTTCCAGACAGTTCTAGAGAACTGAAAATGATTGAATTTGAGCAACTGAGGCAGTCAGAGCACATGAGTGTAGAGGAGTTCACGGATAAATTCTTGGAGCTATTGCCTTTTTCAGGGCAAGCTCTAGATTCAGATACGAAGAAAGCCAAGAAATATGTTATGAAGCTGCATTCCAGGTACTCCTCGTTGGTTAAGTCAGCTGAGAGAGAAAGTTTCCACACTGTGGTGGATATGGCTCGAAGAATGGAGGCAAGTGCTATAGTTGAGGGGTCAGTGAAGCAGTCAGTGACCCAGTCTTCAGGGGTTAAGACCCCAGGCAGAGGAGGACCAGGGTTCTCTTCTCAGAGTTCAGGCAAGAAGAGGTGGGATAACACCACCAGGAAGTCGAAGAAGAATAAGTTTTGGAACAAGTTGAAATCCGGTTTGGGATTCGGCGGTGGCTCGAGCTCAGGCTCAGATGGTACAGAATGTCAGAGATGTGGAAGACCGCACAGGGGAGTGTGTCGAGCTGGGACTAACACATGTTTCAGATGTGGACAGGAGGGACACATGGCTCGGGATTGTCCTAGAGCACCTTTTATGGGCTAGCCCCAGCAGACAGCTTCTGGTAGTGTGGCACAGCCAGCAGTTCCAGCCACAACTCAGGGCAGTGGCAGAGGTAGAGGGAGAGGGGCAGCCTCTTCTTCTGGTTCCCGAGGTGAAGGTCCATCAGCTCCAGCCAGGATCTTCACCATGACACAGCAGGAGGCTAACACATCCAACACCGTGGTGTCAGGTAATCTCGTCATTGGGTGTTCTGATGTGTATGCATTAATGGACCCGGGTGCATCTCATTCATTTATTGCTCCGAGAGCCGTTGAAAGGTTGGGTCTGATAGTCTCTGGGTTAGAGTGTCCCCTATGGGTCAGTGGACCCAAGTGTGACCCGTCAGTGGCAGTGTCAGTCTGCCAGTACAGTCCAGTTTTTGTAGAGGGAAGATGCCTCTCCGCCGACCTTGTGGTCCTAGATTTGACAGACTTTGACGTCATTCTAGGGATGGATTGGCTATCTACCCATGGTGCTACCTTGGACTGCAGGGACAAGGTAGTCAAGTTCAGAGATCAGGACGGGTCAGAGGTCGTCTTCAGAGGAGACAAGAGGGGTACACCTAGAGGTCTGATATCAGCTCTTCAGGCTCGTAGGTTGCTTAGGAAGGGATGTCAGGGGTACTTAGCTCATGTGAGAGAGCTAGACAGTCAGGTCAGGGAGCCAGCCTCGGTGCCAGTTGTCAGAGAGTTTCAGGATGTCTTTCCTGATGAACTTCCAGGTTTACCACCTACTAGGGAGATAGAGTTCGAGATAGAGTTGGTACCTGGAGCTAGACCGATCTCTATCCCTCCCTACAGGATGGCCCCAGCAGAGTTAAAGGAGTTAAAAGAGCAATTGCAAGAGCTGGTAGAAAAGGGTTTCATCCGACAGAGTACCTCACCTTGGGGTGCTCCGGTCTTGTTTGTGAGGAAGAAGGATGGATCCCTTAGACTTTGTATCGACTACAGGCAGTTGAACAAAGTCACTACCAAGAATAGGTACCCTTTGCCAAGGATCGATGATCTATTCGACCAGCTAGCAGGAGCGGGTTGTTTCTCCAAAATAGATCTGAGATCGGGGTACCATCAGCTAAGGATAAGGGATGAGGATGTGTCGAAGACAGCTTTCAGGACCAGATATGGGCATTTTGAGTTCCTTGTAATGCCGTTCGGGTTAACAAACGCCCCTGCAGCATTCATGGATCTCATGAACAGAGTATTTAGTCAATACCTGGATCACTTTGTTATTGTCTTCATAGATGATATCTTAGTGTATTCCAGGAATGCAGAGGAGCATGCCCATCATCTGCGGTTGGTCTTGCAGACTTTGAGGGAACATGGCCTGTATGCCAAGTTCTCTAAATGCGAGTTCTGGCTAAGGAGCATTTCGTTCTTGGGGCATGTAGTGTCAAAGAATGGGATTGAGGTGGACCCCAAGAAGACAGAAACTGTGGCTAACTGGCCTAGACCCACATCAGTGACAGAGATTAGAAGTTTCTTGGGTTTAGCAGGTTACTACAGGAGGTTCGTTCAGGACTTCTCTAAGATAGCAGCTCCTCTGACCGGGTTAACTAGGAAAAATCAGAGGTTTGTGTGGACCGACCAGTGCGAAGAGAGTTTTGAAGAGCTTAAGAAGAGGTTGACTTCAGCACCAGTGTTAGCTCTGCCATCTAGTGGAGAGGACTTTACAGTCTTTTGTGATGCGTCCCGTGTGGGACTGGGTTGTGTACTGATGCAGAATGAGAAGGTGATTGCTTATGCTTCTAGGCAGCTGAAGAAGCATGAGTTGAATTACCCCACACACGACCTTGAGATGGCAGCAGTAATCTTTGCACTCAAGATGTGGAGGCATTACCTCTATGGGGTGAAATGTGAGATTTTTACAGATCATAAGAGCCTGCAGTACATCTTGAGTCAGAGGGATTTGAATTTGAGACAGAGGAGATGGGTGGAGCTGCTGAGTGACTATGATTGCAAGATTCAGTACCATCCGGGTAAGGCGAATGTTGTGGCAGACGCCTTAAGCCGGAAATCACTCGGTAGTTTATCCCACATATCGGTAGAGAGGAGGCCAGTGGTGAAGGAGTTCTATAAGCTTATTGAGGAAGGTCTACAGATGGAGTTATCTGGTACAGGTGCCTTGGTGGCCCAGATGAGAGTGGCACCCGTGTTTCTAGAGCAGGTGGCTCAGAAACAGCATGAGGACCCGGAGTTAGTAAAGATTGCCAGGACTGTTCAGTCAGGCAATGATAGTGAGTTCAGATTCGACAGCAAGGGGATCCTCCGCTATGGGAGCAGACTATGTGTACCAGATGACATTGGGCTAAAAGGAGACATTATGAGAGAAGCTCATAATGCGAGATACAGCATTCACCCCGGAGCCACCAAGATGTATCAAGATTTGAAGAAAGTTTATTGGTGGCCAGCGATGAAGAAAGAAGTGGCACAGTTTGTGTCCGCCTGCGAAGTGTGTCAGAGGGTGAAGCTGGAACATCAGAAGCCGGCTGGAATGCTTAACCCGCTACCTATTCCAGAGTGGAAATGTGAGAATATAGCTATGGACTTCGTAGTGGGGTTACCGGCGACGTCCAACAGATTGGACTCCATATGGGTTATTGTGGATAGACTCACCAAATCTGCTCACTTCATCCCTGTCAGGAGTGGCTACTCTGTGGACAAGTTGGCGCAGGTATATATGGATGAGATCGTCAGGTTGCATGGGGTTCCTGTTTCGATAGTGTCAGATAGAGGGCCCCAGTTCACCTCCAGATTTTGGCGGAGTCTGCAGAATGCCATGGGTACTAGGTTGGATTTCAGTACTGCCTTCCACCCCCAGACCGACGGACAGTCAGAAAGGACCATCCAGACTATCGAGGATATGCTCAGAATGTGTGTGCTGGACTTTGGCGGTTCTTGGAGGCAGCATCTACCTTTGGTGGAGTTTGCCTACAACAACAGCCATCATGCTAGCATCGGGATGGCTCCATATGAAGCTTTATATGGGAGGAAGTGCAGGTCACCTGTTTGCTGGGAGGAAGTTGGAGAAAAGGCCTTGGCAGGGCCTGAGCTAGTAGAGATTACCAGCAGGGTGGTACCCATAATTAGAGAAAGGATCAAGACTGCTGCAAGCAGACAGAAGAGCTATGCAGACGTCCGCAGAAGACAGTTAGAGTTTCAGGAGGGGGATCTGGTATTGCTTAAGGTGTCTCCAATGAAGGGAGTGGTTCGCTTCGGGAAGAAAGGTAAACTAGCCCCACGATACATCGGACCCTTTGAGATCTTGCAAAGGATTGGGAATGTGTCGTACAAGCTGGATTTACCTGCTTCGATGGAGAGAATCCATCCGGTTTTCCATGTTTCAATGTTGAGGAAGTTTGTGTCAGATCTGAGTAAGGTTCTTAGTGAGCCTGATGTGGAGGTCCAAGAGGATCTCACCTATGTTGAACAGCCAGTACGGATCATAGACACCCAGATCAGAAAGTTAAGAAACAAGGAAATCCCGATGGTGAAAGTCCTATGGAACCACCACAACTTGGAAGAATGCACTTGGGAGACACGGGAGTCTATGCTCCAACAGTACCCTCATCTCTTTTAAGGTTAGATCCCTATGTGTTTATGTGCTTATATGTGTTATGTTCTTTGCCTTTCTATGTGTGCTAGTGAGGAACATTCGGGGACGAATGTTCTTAAGGGGGGGAGAATGTAACACCCGGCTAGACTCCGGTATCGGAATTCCTACCGTCCGGTGGAATTTCGGATGTCGGGAACTTCTAGAAGGGTAAAGACATGTTTTATAAAATGTTTTCATGAATTTTAATGTTTTAAAGTATGAAACTAAATGAGTTTTTGCATGAAAATAGCATTTGGAGGAAAACCCAGGTTCGGCCGCCGAAAGTCAAGTTCGGCCGCCGAACATGCATGCGTTTTGGAGGCACGTTAGGCCCCCGAAAGCATGAGTTAGGGAAGTTCAGGTTCGGCCGCCGAAAGTCAAGTTCGGCCGCCGAACATTTGCATGGATGCGGAGGCACATTTGGCCCCCGAACGTGGCCTGGCCAGCCACTATATAAGGGGCACTTAGCCGAAATGGGCGAGCTTTCTCCCATTTTCGGCCACAGCAAGCTTCCGACTTTCCCTTTGCAAACCTAGTGTTCTTCCTCCAAATCCCCACCATTTTTCTTGAGTTTTAAGCTTGCATTAAAGGTTTTGAACTTTTGAAACAAGTTTTGGAGCTTTGGGAACTCAGGAGCTCATCTTCTTGGATCTCCAAGTTTAGGTCATCTCCCTCTCGATCTTCAAGAGGTAAGAGCCGATCTTAAGCTCCTTATGTGTTTTCAATAAGTTTTATGCTAGATCGATGGGTAGAAATGCATGTTAGGTTATATGTGGAGTTATGGGTTAATCTTGATGTCTTGGACAATGTATGTTGTTTTTGTGTGTTTGAAGTGTTGTAGTTGGGGTATTTGATGTTTTGAGGCCCCTAGGAACTTGTATGCATGTTTTAACTGAGGTATATGCATGATTGGTGAGTTTGGAGGCGAAAATGCATTTGGGAGCCAAGTTTCTGCCCTTCGGCAGAAACCAGGTTCGGCAGCCGAAGGCACTTTCGGCCGCCGAACATGGCTAGTGAGGCAGGCCTTTCGGCTGCCGAAGTTGCCCCCGAAGGGAGACTTTCGTCTCTGTCTGGGACTTTCGGCCGCCGAAGGTGCCGCCGAACATGCATGAGTTTCGTCTCTGTCTGGGAGTTTCGGCCGCCGAAGGTGCCGCCGAACCTGCCTGACTTTCGGCTCTGGAGGGACTTTCGGCCGCCGAACCTGCCGCCGAAAGTGCCCTGTCCAGCCATTTCTTGCATATTGTTATGTGATTGTTTCATGATGTTTTAGGGGGTTTTTGGGGAGTATATTAGAGTTATGTTCATGTATGTTTGGTCCCTCATTAGAGTCCACCTGTGTAGGTTCGGACCCGAGGAACCGAGGACCCCAGCAGTGAGCCAGCTGCTACAGAGTTTGTCAGAGCTAGCCAAAGGTGAGTGGAATAAACCTTAAGTTTTAAATAAATGAATTATGAATTTTGAGCATGATTCATGCATCATAAATGCCATGAGATATAATAGGTTGCTTGCATTAGTATTCACGAATATGTTGCATTGCATTTATGATGTTATGTTGATGTGGATTGGTTATTGGATGATCCTTTAGTCCTCATATGATATGATTGATGTTATGGCATGTTATGGTATGGAAGTCCAGGTTGTACCCATTCTACGTCCCTGGCACGATGTAAGAGAAAGTCCAGGTTGTACCCATTCTACGTCCCTGGCACAGTTGGTCCATATGATATGTTATGATAAGGGAAAGACCGGTTGACCCATTCTACGTCCCGGCACAGTTGGACCTATGTAGAGGACTATAGGTGACAATACCATCCGAGATGTGATTTGTTGTGATGTGTTGCATTCCATGAAAGCATGAAATTTTAATATATTGTTTTATACTATTCTGCTCACTGGGCTTTGTAGCTCACCCCTCTCCCCTAACCCCAGATGTGCAGGTACAGGGTAGATCAGAAGGTTAGCCAGAGTTTTGAAATATGTCTTATGTTGTAATAGTTAGATTGTGGACATGACGATTGTACTATGATGTAATGTAAAAATATTCAGAATGTTATGTAATGAGGTTATTGAGGATAGAGTTGTGCTTGACCATAATGTATTGTTAATCCCTTTTGTCTATACATGATCTTATGTTATGATGTTTATGTAAACTAACTCAACACAGGCTGTTTTGCCTTTAAGGCATGATGAGATCCCACAGAGGGACTATGTTATGTATATGTTCAGGGTATGCACAGGTTGAGATAGTTGATGACAGTACGTATGAGGAAAAGTTTTAAATTTTTATGTATGATTGTTGATCATGTATGGGATTAAACAGGTTTACAGGTTACATGTCAGGCTTGCTACGGGTCCCGGCGGCCTTAAGTCGACCCGGATCCTAGCGCCGGTAGCGGTCCGATTTTCGGGTCGTTACAGAGAATCTAGTGGCTGATCACCTAAGTCGACTCTTTACTAGTTCAGAGCCATGTCCAATCAAGGAAGACTTTCCAGATGAACATATGTTCGCCTCTCAGCTTGCTTAGTAGTTAGTTCTTAAAAAAAAAAATAGAGATATGGGTTTGTTTGCCTAAACAGTAGGGGCACACCAAACCAGATGAGCAGAAACCAGATGCTTTAATCCACTTCCAGGTTTTAATTGTTTTGTAGATGGAAAATTGTTTGGCCGAACCGTTTGCCCAAACAAACTGAGCAAACAGCAGGCATACCAGCAAACAGCATAGCAAGCAGCAAGGGAGGCAGCCTAGCAGGCCTATCAGCAGGCAGACCCTCCACCAGAAGCAGCTCGCCTGGACAAAATTGAAGCCAGAATGGCCCACATGGAGAGCATGCTAGAGTTGCTGATGCAGAATCTACTGCCATATGCTCACCAAAACACCTAGTTTGACCAGACTATTTGCCCAAACAAACTGGGCAAACAACCACACCAAGGGAGTACTCAGTTTCTTTTGAACTTTAATATTTCCAGTACATTGAGGACAATGCATGAATTAGGTGTGGGGTGCATATCTCTGAATTTTGATGCTTCATGTATTTTTTTTAATTTCTTTTAAGATTTAATTTTTAATTAGCACACATTAGGTGAATTTTTTTTCATTTTTAGTTATTTTTGTTTTCAATTCACACACATTCACATAGCCACAGTCTTCACACATGTAGGCACAGTTTTTTTTCTTGTTTTTCTGTTTTGATATGCTTTACTCAAACATTAGGCTATGTTGAATGAGCTTTCTTTCCATGACCCCATTGATGTGATGACTCTTTAAACCTAAGTTGAATCAATTGCAGAGAGTTGTATTCATTTTTGGAAATTTCCTTTTGAATTGAATCTCTGAGCTTGCTAATGGTGAAAAATATATGACATTACTCATTAGAAATATGACTTATTTTAGCAATTGGTGTTGATTTGCCCAAATTATTGAGAAAAAGAAATTCAGTAAAGGCAAAGACCTCAAAAGCGCAAAATAAAAACTGTTCCAATGGTCAAAGACTATGAACAGAGATAGTAGCCACTTAGATAGGTGACCAACTGAGTAACCGAGGGTGAGTATTACAAATATGTACCCTCGCATCAAAAGGTTAATGACTTTTTCAGGCAAGGATAAAAGTGCAAAAAGCTGAATAAAGTGCTTCAAGTAAAGGCAAATCACTCCAAGAGCTAGGAAAAGTCTAAACTAAACAAGAATATGTGCATGTATAATCTCTCTAAGGAGGAAAACAATTACTAACCATGGTAGGTAAAGGAAAACGAGGCGAGAGGAAAGTAACCTTGGTGCATACACTCTTCACTGTAATGCTTCAAATAAGGGGTCTAGGGTAAGAGATTAAGTGGAAATAAAGGATCAAGTAGCAAAGTGTAACGACCCGAAAATCGGACCGCTACCGGCGCTAGGATTCAGATCGACTTAAGGTCGCCGGGACCCGTAGCAAGCCTACTATACATCCTGTCATACCTGATAAATCCCATACATGATCATACATATTCAAAAAAAAACTTTAAACTTTTCACATATACCAAGCTTGACCTGTGTATGCACCATAACTGTATACATAAAACCCCTTACTGGAGCCCTCATCAAATGCTCCAGTTGGGTCAACATCTCATAAGTCAAGCCTGGTTCAACATGTCTCATCATTAAACATTTACATCAATATCATGTACAACAGGGATTTACAATAAACACTAGGGCCAAGCACAATACTAATCCTCATTACATTACTTTACATTACATCATTTTACATTTCATTACATTACATGTCCACTAACACTCTATTACATGACATAACCATGGCCATTACCCTTGCTGACTCCCTGTGCTATCTCTGGTCCTGCAAACCTGGGGGTTAGGGGAAGGGGTGAGCTACTAAAGCCCAGTGAGCAGAACAGTAAAACAGTTAATTAAACACATGCTTTCATGAAATGCATCACATCATAAACAATTCACATTACGGATGGACTTGTCACCAATAACCCTCTGCATATCGTAATATGTCCAACTATGCCAGGGGCGATACGGCCACACCTGGTCTTCTCTTACATATACATATAATAACATGTCCAACTGTGCCAGGGGCGTTATGGCCACACCTGGTCTTCTTTTACATATTGATAGAGCATATTTTAGTCCATTTTATCATTATGTTCTTAATGTTTATTTGCATCTTTTCTGCTTAATTTTGCGGTTTTAATCATGTTCTGCAGATATTAGGTGTAAAGAGACAATCTGGAGAAAATGCTCTTAAAACTGCCAAAAAGTGCTAAATATGGAAAGTGCCAAAAAAGGAAAGTTTCAAATAAGGAAAGTTTTCAGAAAAGGAAAGTTCTCAAATAAGGAAAGTGCAGAAGCAAAAGCAAATAAGGAAAGCTCAGTCAGAAGATTATTTGAAATTCAAATCGCAGATCTTTCTTTCCTTGTTCAAAGATGTGCACACACTGCAGTAGTCAAATCTTCCTATTTAGGCAGCAAGATTTCATGGAGATGCACTTGCCTCTTCTTCATTCAGCATTCAAAAATCAAATGGAGGCTCCACCTAAAAAGGAAAGACAAGACATATATCTTTCCACTTCTGCACATTAATGACTGCGCTCCACTTCCTCTTCTGCAATCCATACACACGCCACCTGCCTTCTGTAGGCCAAGGCGCGCGTCCTTCCCCTTCCGAAAGCCTTAGAACGTGTCTCTTTTCTTTTGAAGCTCCAGCCACGTCTCCTTCCTCTTCTGGAGACATTAATGCATGATTCTTTCCTCTTCTGAAGACAAGCCGCGCGCCACCTTCCTTCTGCAATGCATGCCGCACACCTCTTTCCTTCCGGATAATTTACAATGCGATTCTTTCCTTTTCAGACACAACTTGGGCAGCAAGCACCACTTGGGCAGCGACTTGGGCAGCAATGAGACCTAGGGCAACACTTTCAACTATAAAAAGACACATAAGGAGCCTCCACACAGCTTTTACACACCACCTTGGAGACACCTGCGGGATTCACATCTCTTCTTCTACCTTTCTTCTTTTCTTTATTTTTTTTTTTATTTTTGTTGCAGCCATGAGAGGCTGAAATCTTTTATTCTAGTTGAAGATTGGTTGAAACTAAGGTTGTTTTATGGATTGTGAGATCTGAACATAAACTATTTGTCTTTGATTAGTTCAATATTCATACAATTGTGTGCTTGAATCTAAGATTGCTTTGTTGTTTTGATCAAATTGGCCACTTGATTCTTGATTGCAAGGTAATTGATTGTTAGTTGGGATAATTTTTAGTCCACAATTGCTGGAATTATTCTGACCTAAGAACACTTGGTGTAAAAACTAAGGAATTGTATGATCTAGCAACATCTCATGCCTTTGAGTAGCTAGGATTGGATCTCTCTCTTTCTTCATGCAATTGACAATTGTTTTGATGCCTAAGGCCCAAGGACGTTCCTTGGCAATTTGTTAATTAGTAATTGATTAGAGGACGTTCCCTAATTGATTTAATCATAAGGAGAGACATGGTGGTGAGAAACGTTTTCCATCTCCATAACTAATCTATTGAATCAATCAAGAGAATATGAGTTTCAATGATCAATCCAAACAACCAAAGTGGATTCATCTCTTCAACTAGACCTTTCTCATATTGATTTCCTCTTTTATTTTAATTACTTGCTGATTTAATTGCTTTCAATAGTTGTTAGTCAAATCAATCTCAAAACCCCCCCTTTTTACTTTATTGCACTTTACTTTTATTCGGCTTTCAGTTACTTGCTTTCAGTTGTGCTTTCAGTTGATTCTCTTGATCTTGTTGGGAAAAATAGATAAGTATTCAATTCTCTGTGGATTCGATCATTTACCACTATCTGCAGTTGTAAAATTGTTGATAACCGGAAAGGTTATTTTTGACCGGCTTCGACAACCGCGAGTCAATATACATATTGCCAGGGGCAATACGGCCACACCTGGTCTTTCCATCTCATATCATATTATATCACATCGAGGGCTAATGGATCATCCAATATCCATCCACATCAACAACATATTATGCAATGCATCATATTCGTGAATTCTAATGCAAACAACCTAATACATATCATGGCATTCGTGATGCATGGATCATGCTAAAAAGATTTCATTGCTTTAAAATAAAAGAGTTGCGTTCTACGCACCTCTGGCTGATGCTTTACTGACTCTGTAGCAGCTAGCTCACTGCGGACCTCCTCGGTCTCTCAGGTCCGATCCTACACAGGTGGACTCAAATGAGGGACCAAACATACTCTAACATAACTCTAAACATCTCCCTAAAAATCCCCTAAAACATCACAAAACAATCATAGAAAACATGCAAAGGAAGGCTGGACAGGGCACTTTCTGCGGCAGGTTCGGCGGCTGAAAGTCCCTCTAGAGCCGAAAGTCAGGCACTTTCGGGGGCAGGGTTTGGCGGCCGAAAGTCCTTCCAGAGCCGAAAGTCACAACCTTCGGCGGTAGGTTCGGCGGCCGAAACTCCCCTCCAGAGCCGAAAGTCCAAACTTTCGAGGGCGAGTTTAGGCGGCCTAAAGCTGCCTCCAGGCAAGTTCGGCGGCCGAAACTGGCTTCGGCGGCCGAACCTGGGCTCTCCCAAAGGGCAGAACCCGAGCCTCTCATGCACATCCAGCCACCCCAAAGCCTCTCAACTCATACCAACTCACACACAAAAGCATGCATAAACATATTTTCAAGCATTTAGAGGCTTAAAACTAGCCTATACCCCAACAAACATCACATTAAGCATACATTTAATATAGAGGGTACATAAACCTTAACATTTTAGATCTACTCTAAACATGCATTAAAACCCTTAACCCCTTCTTAAAACTTACTTAAAACATGAAAGAAGAGGAGGATCTACACTTACCTCTTGAAGATCGAGAGGAGATGCGATCCCAAACTTGGAGATGTGGAGAAACGAACTCCGGAGGTCTCCAAGTTCTAAAACCTTGATCTTAGCTTAAAATCTTCAAAATATGGTAAAAACTCATAAAAACTCTGGGAGGTTTGAAGGAAAACATAAAATCAACCATGGAGGGTCAAGAACTCACCTTTGCTCGAAAATGGAGAGAGAAAAACTTGCCCATTTTCGGATATGGGGCCTTTTATAGGTCGCTGGCCAGACCACCTTCGGAGGCCAAAGGTGCTTCCACAACTCCACCATGTTCGTTGGCCAAACTTGGGGTTCGGCGGCAGCAAAAGGGACCCATCTTCGGCGGCCGAACATGAGGTTCGGCGGCCGAACCTGGCATTTCCCTTCAAAACTTTCTTTTCCTTCAAAACTTAATTTTCTTTCTTGATCAAACCATAAAAACATGTAAAACATTTTAGAAAACCTTTATTTTACCCTTCTAGAAGGCTTCCGACATCCGAGGAAATTCTGGATTCCAACGGAGATTCCGCCGGAAGGTAAGAATTCCAATGCCGAGGTCTAGCCGGGTATTACACAAAGAGAGCTTGTTGGACTAAGTTTATTTGCTTGAGGACAAGCAAAAGACTAGGTGTGGGGGTATTTGATGAAACCAAAATTAGTCCCATTTTTCATGTTCTTATTAATGTTAATTTACACATTTTCTACCTAATTTTATGGTTTTGATCTTATTTTGC
Source organism: Manihot esculenta (assembly GCF_001659605.2). Classification (NCBI taxonomy): domain Eukaryota; kingdom Viridiplantae; phylum Streptophyta; class Magnoliopsida; order Malpighiales; family Euphorbiaceae; genus Manihot; species Manihot esculenta. The sequence goes on along the minus strand of NC_035178.2, from coordinate 16,814,600 downwards.
GGAAAATGGTGTAAAAAGGTAATTTGGTGAAAATGGCCTTAAAACTACCCAAAAGAGAACAAAAGAGAACAAGCCTGGTTTGCTCAAGTTGTTTGCACAAACCAAGTCGCAGTTGAAATGGGAGAGGGATGAGGAAAGTACAGACTTGCTGTTTGACCAGATTGTTTGCCCAAAAAAACTGGGTAAACAGACCCGCAGGACAAAGGCAGTGTGCAGACAGCACCCAAAATAGACTGTTTAACCGAGTTGTTTGCCCAAACAACCCACGCAAACAAGGCCTGCGACAGCAGATATCAGAGAAGCGGGAAATTCAAATTTCAAAACTTCAAGAAGTTTTTTCCTCCCTAAACATTTGAGGACAGCTCAGCAAACCTTCAAGACACCTCAGCACTCAATTCTACATATCTAAAAAGCCAAATCTCAAGAAGATACGCTTGCCATCCAAGAATTCAAATCCAAATAGGAAAAGAACTCCAACAAATCAAGAAACTAAGGGCTGCCCTATTCAGCTATAAATAGAGGATAGCAAACCATCAAAAGAAGGCGAATCTTGGGCAGAAATCGCACATTAGCTGCGCGCACCAGCCGCCAACCCTTCCTCTTCTCCATTCTTGTTTTCTTTCTTGATTTTTATTTTAGTTTCAGCCATGAGTGGCTGAAACCTCTTTTTCTAGTTGAAGATTAAGTGAAACTTCAAGTTGTTTATGGATTGTGAGATCTGAACCTATTATGTTCTTCTTTTATTTATCAATATTTATGCAATTTCATGCTTAATTCTATTGTTGCTTTGTTATTTAGATCAATAGGGCCCATTGATTCTTGATTGCAAAGTAATAATTTGTTAGTTTGAGTGGTTTAAGTCCGTAATTGCTTGAATTATTCAAACACAAGAACACTTGGTGTAAAAACCAAGGAGATTGCATAATCTAGCAAGATCACCATACGTTTAGATAGCTAAAATTAGGTCTCTCTATCTCTTAATGCAATCGACAATTGTAAGATGCTAAAAGCTCCAAGGACATTCCTTGGTAACTTATTGATTAGTGATTAATTAGAGGACGTTCCCTAGTTAATCTATGGTTAAGGAGGGATATGGTGATGAGAAGCGTCTTCCACTCTCATAACTAATTTATTGCGTCAAATAAAAGAACCTAAGTGTCAATGATCAATCCCAATAACTGAAGTGGATCCAATTCTTCAACTAGACTTTTCTCATTATTAAATTTCCTTTACTTTATTTTACGTTGCTATTTTTAATTCTAGTTTAGTTCATCAATCTCAAAACCTCCGTTTTATTTTATTTTCAGTTTATTTACTTGGTCTTGATAAGAAAAATAGGTAAGTATCAATTCTCTGTGGATTCAATCCTTTTACCACTATCTACAGTTGTAAAATTGTGGATAACCAAAAAAGGTTATTTTTGACCAGCTTCGACAACCGCACATTCAATGCATTGCATACTTAACTGTTTTAGTGGATAGATATTGGATGACCCACCAGCCTTCGAGCATGATATGATATGTTCTGTATGACAGATATGGAAGTTCAGGCTGAGTCTCATTCTACACCCCTAGAAATATGTAAGAGAAAGACTAGGGTGCCAATTCTATGTCCCTAGCACTATGGATATGTTATGTTTAAGAGGAAGTCTTTAGGAGCACCTACTGTGGGCCAGACACTATTGAAATTTTGTGGAAGGTTACTGGTGACAAGTCCATTTTGTTGTGATTTGTATGTTATGATGCATATATTGAGCATATGTTTTATTAAAATGCTTTATGCCTTGTTTCTACTCACTAGACTCTAGTAGCTTATACCTTTTTCCTAACTTCAAGTTTGCAGGATCAGAGTTAGCATGGGAGATCAGTAGTGTCCTTTGGTATAGCTTTTTATGTAATGGTTAGTTGTGGACATGAATTAATGTTTTAGGTTAGTATTGTGCTTTGCCTAGGTTTTCTTCAATGATCCTCTTTGATAATGATCTTAATGTAAAATTTTTAAAGTTCATGTTTATGTTAAATCAAGCTGTGGTATGCAATGATGATAATACTGGAGCATTTGATGAGAGCTCTAGTATATGTTTATGTTTTTAGTTATGGATGTATGCATATACCGAGTTTGGTTCATATTATGGTAATATTTTACGTATGTTTTTAAGATTATGCAGGGGTTGTATTAGATGTAACAAGTTGTATTGTAGGCTTGCTATGGGCTCCAGTGACCTTAAGTAGATTGAACCCTAATGCTGGTAGCAGTTCGATTGTCGAGTTATTACAGATTAGTATCAGAGCCCTAGGTTTATATAGTTAGACCTAGAGTGTTAGACTCATAGATTTTAGAAGGCAAGCATACTTAGGAAAATACATAGGGATAGGATATACAGTCCTGTCTTAATGTATGTATGTTTATGTGTAATGTCATGACTATGTGCATGTGCATTAATGATGTGATATGTTGTGGGTTCATGTGTATCCATATGAACCATTTTATACTAATGCTCATGTGTGTAATTTTGTTTTCTATAAGATAGAACGTGTGGCTCACGTCGATCTGTACGATGCCCTACTTGAAAATGAGGGTATGGATGCCCTTCCTCTTGCTGCTCCATTAAGAGTATGGGTAAGTAGAAGTAATAGGAGAGAAGCATCAAGGGACCCTAGAAGGTCTTTTGATGTAAATAGAAGCAGAATAAATTTGGGTAGGATGTCTGCAGATATCAGGAAATCAGTGGATGATGATTAAAGGAAAGATGAAAGTTTGGATATGAGTTTTGAAAGAGAGGTGTGGGAGAGTCTGTAGGAGGAATAGGAGGCGCTTAGGCCTCAGGATCAACTTGTCCACCATAGTACCCGTTTTGCCTACAAGGACCTATGTATCTGGTGGGAGATTCATCAGATTACTCTAACTATCACCCTTATCCTTTACACATGCCCTATCCTCCATATTACCCACCATATCCACCCTACCCCATATACTCACCTCTACCATATTACCAGAATCCAGCAAAACCTAACCCAGAGAGTGCAACACCACCACCTCCTCCTCTAGTAGAACCAATAACTCCTAAAATCTAACCACCTAGACCTACCCTATCAGTAGGGAGCAAGGTAAAGATGACAGATTACATGAAGTTAGATGCTCCTAAGTAGAAAGAGGGAGATGACCCATTTGATTATATCAAAGAAATAAGGATGATAGCTAATCAGTTAGGAGCTAGTGACAATCGAGCCATTCGAATGGCAGGATTCACTCTAAAGTGAAAAAAAGGCTAAGGAGTGGCTCAAGAACTATATGAAACCAAAACTAGATAGCTTATCCTAGAAACAGTTTGCAAATGAGTTTGCAGGATGGGCTTTTCCTAATAGTTCAAGGGAGTTAAAGGTAATAGAGCTTGAACAGTTAACACAAACCGAAGAAATGAGTGTAGATGAGTACACTGACAAGTTTCTGAATTTGCTACAGTATGTGGGTCAGGCTTATGACACAAAGTAGAAGAAGGCTAGAAGGAATGCCATGACACTCCACTCTAGGTATTCCTCTTTGATCCTAGCAGCAAAGAGAGAGAGTTCCCACACCGTAGTGGATGTAGCAAGAAAGATGGAGGCCAGCCATCATTCAAGGAATAGTGAAATAATAGGTTGCACAATCATCAGGTTCTAAGGCCTCGAGTACAGAAAAGTTTGACCTCTCATCTCTGAGTGCAGCTGCCATAGGAAATAGAAAGTAGAATAAATCCACTAAGAAGACCAAGAAAAATAAGTTCTGGAATATGTTGAAGTTTGGTTTGGGAATGGGCAGTGGTTCAAGTTCTGGTTTAGCTACCTCTAGATGCATCAAATGTGGAAAGCCGCACAGAGGAACTTATCAGTTTGGGACTACAGCTTATTACAAATGTGGACAGGAGGGACATATGGCATGTGAGTGTCCTAATGCAGCTCGAATGGCACAGTCCCAATAGACAGTTTCTAGTAGTGTGGCTCAGCCCGTAGCTTTAGCCACATCTTAGAGTAGAGGACGAGGTAGAGGAAGAGGGACAACCTCTTCTTCACCAGGTTCCCAAGAAGAAGGTCCTTCAGCACCAGCACGAATCTTCACCATGACACAGCAGGAAGCCAACACATCAAACATAGTGGTGTCAAGTAAACTCACTATTGGATGTTCTAATGTGTATGCTCTTGTAGAACCTGGTGCCTTTCATTCTTTTGTTTCTCCGAGAACCGTAGACAATTTGGATTTGATATCTTCTAGGCTCGAGTGTCCTCTTTGGGTCAGTGGGCCCAAGTCTGATCCATCTTTGACAAAGACAGTCTGTCGGTTTAGTCCAGTTATAGTTGAGGACAAGTGCCTTCCAGCTGACCTTGTAGTTCTAGATTTGACTAATTTTGATATTATTCTAGGGATAGATTGACTTTTTACTCATGGTGCTACCTTGGATTGTAGAGACAAGGTAGTTAAGTTCACAGGACAGGATGGATCAGATGTTGTCTTTCAAGGGGACAAGCCAGGTATGCCTAGGGGTTTGATATCTGCTTTACAAGCTCAAATTGCTTAAGAGGAGTTGTTAGGGGTTTCTTGCTCATCTCAGAGAGTTATACAATCAAGACAGTGAACTAGCTTTAGTGCCCGTGGTTAAAGAGTTTTGTTGATATTTTCCTAGACAATCTGTCAAATTTACCACCTGATAATAAAGTTTGAAATTAAGGTGTTTCTAGGTGCCAAACCCATCTATATTCCTCCCTACAGGATGGCACCTGCTGAGTTGAAAGAGCTAAAGGAGCAGTTGGAAGAGTTAGTAGATAAGGGTTTTATCTAACCTAATACCTCACCCTGGGTGCTCCAGTGTTGTTTGTAAGAAAGAAGGATAGATCCTTTAGACTTTATATTGACTATAGATAGTTGAATAAAGTCACCACCAAGAATAAGTATCTTTTACCTATGATTGATAATCTGTTTGACCAGCTAGCAGGAGCTGGTTGTTTCTCTAAGATAGATTTGAGATCTGAGTATCATTAGTTGAAAATTAGAGAAGAAGATTAGAAACATAGATAATCAAGCGAAAGTTGCTCTACCACACCCCTAACCAACCAATGTGATTAGAAATATAGATAATCAAGTGAAGGTTGCTCTACCACACCCCTAACCAACCAATGTGACTAGAAACATAGATAATCAAGCAATTTCAGTTTCGAGAACGCCACAAGAAATTCTTGATAAGTTAACTAAGTATGGAGGAGATCCATATTAGAATGCTACAAGGTTAAACCTTAATAAGCTGCTAAATAATGGAGAAGAACCAAATATTATTCATAACATCATCTTTATTCCTTGGCTCATGTCATTGACTTGTTTCCTTATTCTCCCATACTTTTCAAATATAGTTCTCATCTCGTAAGCCTTGAATTGAGCGATAGTAACTTGATTTGTCATGATTAGGAGTTTCCCATTTTAAATCTTTGAAGACCGTATTATTTCCTTGCTTGTATCATTAACTATATTTGGAAAGTATGGGAGAATAAGGAAATAAGCCACACTCTCTTCAATACATGTGAACGCGCAACACAATTTTAGATCGCGTAATGCATGTATGACTAAATTGCATTTAGGCCAATTTTGTTATTTTGATATTTTAGTATTTTGTGGGATTTATTTTAAATTAATTTGGCCTCTATTAGAAGCCAAATTCGTATAGCCCATTTAGGAAGGAGATTTCTCCAAGATAATTTAGGAAAATGATCTTTAATGTAATTCAAGTTTGACTATTTGACTAGATACCCTTCCTATTATTGTAATTGTAACGACCCGAAAATCGGACCGCTACCGGCGCTAGGATCCAGATCGGCTTAAGGCCGCCGGGACCCGTAGCAAGCCTGACATGTAACCTGTAAACCTGTTCAATCCCATACATGATCAACAATCGTACATAAAAATTAAAACTTTTCTTTCATTCATTCCTCATACACCAAACTCAACCTGTGCATGCACTAACATAATCATAAACTTGACCCCTCAGTGGGATCTCATCAATGCCCCAATGGGCGATACATCATAAGTTGAGTTGGTTAAACATAAACATCAATAGGCATTAAGATCATGTATCAACAAGGGATCACAATACTCATAGGGTCAAGCACAACTATAACCTCAATATACCTCATTACATAACACACTGTAATCTCTTACATTACATCATAGTACAATTGTCATGTCCACAATCTAACTATTACATAAACATACTTCCAAACTCTGGCTAACCTCCTGGTCTACCCTGTACCTGCACATCTGGGGTTAGGGGAGAGGGGTGAGCTACAAAGCCCAGTGAGCAGAATAATAAAACATTTAAAGTATATGATAACATGAAATGCATCACATCACAGCTAATCACATCAAGGATGAATTTGTCACCAATAGTCCCCTACATGGATCAACTGTGTCAGGGGCGTAGAATGGGCCTCACTGGTCTTTCTCTTACATAACATAACATAACATGGTCCAACTGTGCCAGGGGCGTAGAATGGGCCTCACTGGTCTTTCTCTTACATAGTGCCAGGGGCGTAGAATGGGCCTCAGTGGTCTTCCGTACCGTATCATCATCATCATAGCATAGGGGGACTAATGGATCATTCAACATCCATCCACATCATCAAACATAATATGCAATGCAACATATTCGTGAGTCTAATGCAACACCCTATTATCTCATGGCATTCATGATGCGTGAATCATGCTAAAACTGATTTATTTATTTAAAAGCATAAGAGTTATTCCACTCACCTCTGGCTGAAGCTCTACTGACTCTGAAGTGACTGACTCACTGCTGGGGTCCTCGGTTCCTCGGGTCCGAACCTACACAGGTGGACTCAAATGAGGGACCAAACATACATGAACATAACTCTAAAACATCCCCCAAAAACCCCCTAAAATACCTCAAAACAATCATGCAAAAACATGCAAAGGAAGGCTGGACAGGGTAGGTTCGGCGGCACCTTCGGCGGCCGAAAGTCCCTCCAGAGCCGAAAGTCAGGCAGGTTCGGCGGCACCTTCGGCGGCCGAAAGTCCCAGACAGAGACGAAAGTCTTTTTTCGGGGGCAACTTCGGCAGCCGAAAGGCCTGCCTCCCCAGCCATGTTCGGCGGCCGAAAGTGCCTTCGGCTGCCGAACCTGGTTTCTGCCAAAGGGCAGAAACTTGGCTCCTTTATGCACATTTGCCTCCCAACTCTTCCAACATGCATAAAACTCATTCAAATCATGCAAATATACATACAATGGTTCCTAGGGGCTTCAAACTAACTTAAACCCCAACTACAACACACAACAACAACACAAACCATCCTACATTGCTCAAAACATAACATTAACTCAAAAACCTAACTATGAGCTAAACATGCATTCTACCCCATAGATCTTGCATAAAACTTACTTTAAACATAAAATGAGCTTAAGATCGGCTCTTACCTATTGAAGATCGAGAGAGAGACGTCCTAAACTCGGAGGTGGAAGATTTTGAGTTCTTGAACCTCAAAACTCCAAAACTTGCTTTAAACTCGAAAATCTTCAAAACAATGTAAAAGCTTGTGAAAATCTTGAAAGATTTGAAGGAAAGAACTCAAGGATGGTGAAGAATGGCGGAAGGACTCACCTTGGCCGAAAATGGGGAAAAAGCTCGCCCGTTTTCGGCTAAGGGACCCTTTTATAGTGGCTGGCCAGGCCACGTTCGGGGGCCGAAAGTGCCTCCGCATGCATGCCATGTTCGGCGGCCGAACTTGAGGTTCGGCGGCCGAACCTGGTCTTTCCTCACTTATGCCTTCGGGGGCCTAAAGCACTCCCGAAGTGCATGCATGTTCGGCGGCCGAACTTGAGTTTCGGCGGCCGAACCTGAGTTTCCTCCAAGGGTGTTTTCATTCAAAAACTCATTTCCTCTTTACTTAAAATCATTAAAAACATTAAAATATTTCATAACAACATGGTTTACCCTTCTAGAGGTCTCCGACATCCGAAATTCCATCGGACGATAGGAATTCCGATACCGGAGTCTAGCCGGGTATTACAGTAATTACACCTTCCTACAATATAATTAGGATTTAAAGGCTATAAAAACACCCTTAAGGTGGCAGCCACAAGAGGTTAATGAAAAACGATGATGTTATGAACAATATTTAGTTCTTCTCCATTATTTAGCAACTTATCAAGGTTTAACCTTGTGGCGTTCTAATATGGATCTCCTCCATGCTTAGTTAACTTATCAAGAATTTCTTGTGGCATTCTCGAAGCTGGAATCGCTTGATTATCTATGTTTCTAGTCACATTGGTTGGTTAGGGGTATAGTAGAACAACCTTCGCTTGATTATCTATGTTTCTATTCACATTGGTTGGTTAGGGGTGTGGTAGAATAACCTTCACTTGATTATCTATATTTCTAATCACATTGGTTGGTTAGGGGTGTGGTAGAGCAACCTTCGCTCCATTATTTATGTTTCTAATCACATTCATTGGTTAGGAGTATAGTAGCGCAACCTTCTAGAATATATCTTTATTTTGTTCTTTGTCAAGTTGTGTGACGGAGTTTTTGATCACACGTTGTTCCTAGGTTCCGCATCAGTTGGTATCAGAGCATGGTGATAGATAAATTTCTATTTATCTATATTTAGTTGTTTCATAAGTTTTTTTTATTTTTTCTATCTTATTAATTTTTTTATTTCAGTTTATATTATAGTTTCTCTTACAAAAAAAAAAGAAGAAAAAAATCATTTTAGTTGTGTGAGATTTTTTTTTTTTTTAAAAGTGAGAGATAAAAAACGAAAGAGAAGAGTAAAGAAAAAAAAATCATTTCAATTGTTTGATTTCAAAAAAAAAAAAAGAAAAGGAGGAGAGATGTCAAAATTTAGTGCTTTATTTGTAAAATGTCATACTGAATTTAAAGAGGATCCCATGTATGTCGATTCTTTTTTTGTCATTATGGTTGAAAATTCAAGGATGAATCTTTTCGAAGAATGAGAGAATGATACAAGAAAGGAAATAATACGATGCTTCAAAGATTTAAAATGGAAAACTGCAAATCATGACAAATCAAGTTACTATCGATCAATTCAAGGCTTACGAGATGAGAACTATATTTGGAGAGTATGTGAGAATAAGGAAACAAGCCACACTCTCTTCGATACATGTGAACGTGCAATACAATTTTAGATCACGTAATGCATGTATGGCCAAATTGCATTTAGGCAAATTTTGTTATTTTGGTATTTTATTATTTTGTGGGATTTGTTTTAAATTAATTTGTCCTATATTAGCCCATTTAGGAATGAGATTTCTCCAAGATAATTTAGGGAGATGATATTTAATATAATTCAGGTTTGACTATTTGACTAGATACCCTTCCTATTATTGTAATTACACCTTCCTACAATAGAATTAGGGTTTAAAGGCTATGAAAACACCCTTAAGGTGGCAGCCACAATAGGCCAATGAAAAAAGATGATGTTATGAACAATATTTAGTTTTTCTCCATTATTTAGCAGCTTATCAAGGTTTAACCTTGTGGTGTTATAATATGGATCTCATCTATGCTTAGTTAACTTATCAAGAATTTCTTGTGGTGTTCTCGAAGTTGGAATCGCTTGATTATCTATGTTTCTAGTCACATTGGTTGGCTAGGGGTGTAGTAGAGTAACATTCATTTGATTATCTATGTTTCTAATCACATTGGTTGGTTAAGGGTGTGATAGAGCAACCTTCGCTCCATTATCTGTGTTTCTAATCACATTCGTTGGTTAAGGGTGTAGTAGAGCAATCTTTTGGAATATATCTTTATCTTGTTCTTTGTCAAGTTGTGTGACGGAGTTTTTGATCACATGTTGGTTCTGGGTTACGTATCAGTCTAGATCCAAACCCAATATTTATACCCGCGGATGAGATCAAACAAAATCAGTTCCTTTAATGAGCTTTTCAGACTTGTGGGATTCTAGTGATGAATTATTAGTTTTCTTAATGAACTTGTCGCCTTATGGAATTTTTGCTATGAATCGCCTTGGTAGTTTCCTTGATGAACTTGTCGCGTAATGAGATTTTTCTAATGATTTGCCTTAGTAGTTCTCTAGATGAACTTGTCTCTTGTAGGATTTTGGCGATGAATCACGTTAGTTTTTGCCTTGATGATATTATTGACTTATGGGATTTTAGTGATAAATTGCCTTTGTAGTCTCTTTAATGAACTTCTCACTTTTGGAAATCTTTGGGTAAGGTTCTTATAGCTTAAGCTAAAGCTTTAGAGAACTATGCTTCTAGGCTTTCTTAAAAATCAATAAATCAAAACTAAATGTATAATTCACCGAAAAAACTTCCTTAAGTTGGAAATATTCTAAGTGGTGGATTTCATCTTTTCTTCCATGTCAAATATTGCGTATGCTCCTAATTAGACTACTTTAGTTACGTGGAAAGGCCCTTCTGGGTTTTTTCTAAGTTTATATCCACCCTTTGTAGTATAAGATCTCCTACTGTAAAGCTTTGTAACTTGACTTTTGAATCAAAGACTCTAGCCATTCTTCCGTGTATCTTGGCATCTATATAAAAGTAGCATCTTTGAGTCCTTCTAGCTAATCCATGTCGAACCTAAGGGCCTCTAAATTACTTACTAGCTTAGGGTCAATAGTTATTGTATTTAGGACTTGAAATTCTATTGGGATCACTACCTTTATTCTATATATGAGGAAAATGGTATTTTTCCTATTGCTATTCTTAGTGTTATCTGATAAGCCCAGAGGATGATGGGTAGTTCCTCGGTTCAGTTTTCCTTTGCTTTGCCCAATCTCTTTTTCAGCCTTATAGGATGGTCTTATTTTTTTACTTTAATCATACCATTGAATTATGGATTGTAGAATGAGGTAAACTTGAGCAAAATCCTTTGAATTTCTTATCGGTGAACAACTTTTTATTGTCAATGATGAGGATTATTAGGATGCCAAACCTACTAACTTTGAATCTTTAATAGAAAGATATGACTCTATCTACTGTGATACTAGGTATTGCTTTTACTTCTTTCCATTTGGTGAAATGATCTGTTGCGACTATAACATATCCTTTTTGGTATTTGATCTTAGGGAAAGGACCAATGATGTCAATTTCCCATTAGTACAAGGGCCATGGACTACCTATGGTTGAGTATCTTTTTGTTGGTGTATGAGGAATGATGTGTGTTGTCAATACTTGACACATGCCTCGACTATTTTCTTAGCATACTCTACCGCTTTTGTCAGAAAAAAAAAAAAACCCTTATGAAAGGCTTTCATGGTGATGTTTGTGCCCCTTCTTGGCTCTCCTTATAGATCTCATGAATGACCTTTATTCCTTCTTCTTGTGTAATACACTTTAGCCATAGTTTTGAGTGTGATCTTCTATATAGGCACCCATTTAGGATGCCATACTTTGATGCCTTTCTCACTAATATTATAGATTCCAACCTATCATCTTGGAGGGAGACTTTTCTTAAGCAGTAAAATATTGGTCTCATCCATCTTGTGGAACACTTCTCAGGCTCAGATGTTGGGGCTTCAATTTCTTTGAAAGAAGGATTTTGGAGATATGTTGCTCTTCAACTAATTTTAAGTTTGCTAATGAGTTAACTTCTCCATTTTTGCCCTTTAAGACTTGAATGATCGAGAACTCTCCTCCTTTAATTTGTATTTTAGATAGGAATGCCTTAACCTAAACTTCATACTTACAGAGGTTTGAGTCTTTGACTTGGTAGTTTCCTGAACATTGATTAATTACCAACTGAGAATCACTATAGATTGTAACATAGGTTGCTCAGAGCTCTTTTAGAATTCACATTGCTATCATTAAGGCTTTATATTCTTCCACACTATTGGCGGTGTTAAACTTCAATTTTGCAACGTATTTGAGTTTTGTTTAGTAGGGTCCTTCCATTACTAACCCTGTACCAGACTCTGAAGTGGTAGAGGCTCTGTAACGACTCGGAAACCAGACCGCTACCGGCGTTAGGATCCAGATAGACTTAAGGTCGCCGGGACCCGTAGCAAGCTTACTATACATCCTGTACACCTGATAAAATCCCATACATGATCATACATTTCAATAAAAACTTAAACTTTTCATATACCAAGCTTGACCTGTGCATGCACCATAACTCTATACATAAAACCCCTTACTGGAGCCCTCATCAAATGCTCCAGTTGGGTCAACATCTCATACATCAAGCTTGGTTCAACATATATCATTATTAAAAACATTTCATAAAGATCATGTGCCAAAGGGATTAACCATACATTAGAGCCAAGCACAATACTAATCCTCATTACATCACTGTACAATACCTTACATTACATTACATCATTTTACATTACATGTCCATAACTAATCTATTACATATACATAGCCTTTACCCTTGCTGACTTCCTGAGCTATCTCTGGCCCTGCAACCTGGGGGTTAGGGGAAAGGGGTGAGCTACTAAAGCCCAGTGAGTAGAACCATAAAAACAGTTTATAAACATATGCTATCATGAAATGCATCACATCACAAACAATTCACATCACGGATGGACTTGTCCCCAATTATCCTCTATATAGTCCAATTGTGCCAGGGGCGTATAATGGGCCTCACTGGTCTTTCTCTCACATCGTGCCAGGGGCGTAGAATGGGCCTCACTGGACTTTCATACCGTATCATAACATATCATATCGAGGGCGAGTGGGTCATCCAATATCCATCCCCATCAACATCACATTATGCAATGCATCATATTCGTGAATTCTAATGCAAAACAACCTAGTATATATATATCATGGCATTCGTGATGCATGAACATGCTAAAAATTTCATTTACTTCAAAACATAGTTCAGTTCTACTCACCTCTGGCTGACTCTGAAACAGCTAACACTGCTGGCTTCCTTGGTTCCTCGGGTCCGATCCTACACAGGTGGACTCAAATGAGGGACCAAACAAACTCCAACATGACTCTAAACATCTCCCCAAAAACCCCCTAAAACATCATAAAACATGCATAGAAAACATGCAAAGGAAGGCTGGGCAGGGGACTTTCGGCGGCAGGTTCGGCTGCCAAAAGTCCCTACAGAGCCGAAAGTCAGGCACTTTCGGGGGCAAGGTTCGGCGACCAAAAGTCCTTCCAGAGCCGAAAGTCACCATCCTTCGGGGGCAGGTTCGGCGGCCGAAACTCCCCTCTAGAGCCGAAAGTCCAAACTTTCGGGAGCGAGTTTAGGCGGCCAAAATTGCCTCCCCAGGCAGGTTCGGTGGCCGAAACTGGCTTCGGCGGCCGAACCTGGGCTCTCCCAAAAGGCAGAACCCGATTCTGCCTCTCACATCCAGCCACCCAAAACCTCACAACATGCATTCAACTATTCTAAAACATGCATAAACACTTCTTCAAGCATATAGGGGCATAAAACTAGCCTAAACCCCAACAAACATCAACATATCATCTCATAAACATACATTCATCATTTAACTAACATAAACCCTAACATTTTACATCTACTCTAAACATGCATTAAACACCCTTAAAACCCCTCAAAACTTACTTAAAACATAAAAGAAGGTGAGGATCTACGCTTACCTCTTGAAGATCTAGAGGAGAGGTGATCCAAACTTGGAGATTGGAAGAAATCGAGCTCCGGGGGTCTCCAAGCTTCAAAACTTTAATCTTAGCTCAAAATTCTTCAAAACAAAGTAAAAACTCATCAAAATTTGAAGGGATTGAAGGAAAACATAAAATCAACCATGGGATGGCGAAATCTCACCTATGCTCGAAAATAGAGAGAGAAAACTCGCCCATTTTCAGGCAAGGGGCCTTTTATAGGTGGCTGGCCAGACCACCTTCGAGGGCCAAAAGAGCTCCTACAAGTCCACCATGTTCGGCGGCCGAACATGAGGTTCGGCAGCCGAACCTGGACTTTTCCTCCTTGGTCTTTTCTTTCAAAACTCAATTTCTTTCTTCATTAAAACCATAAAACATGTAAAAACATTTTAGAAAACCTTTATTTTACCATTCTAGAAAGCTCCGACATCTGGGAAATTCTGGATTCCAACGAAGATTCCACCGGAAGGTAGGAATTTCGATGCTGGGGTCTAGCCGGGTATTACATTCTTTCCCCCTTAAGAACATTCATCCCCGAATGTTCAACACACAAGCAAAGCATGGCATAACACACATACCAACAATGAAGCACATAAAAACAAAAACACTAACCTTAAAAGAGATAGGGGTATCGCTAGAGCATAGACTCCCGTGTCTCCCAGGTACATTCTTTTATGTTGTGCTGATTCCAAAGGACTTTCACCATCGGGATTTCCTTGTTCCTCAGCTTTCTGATCTGCGTGTCTAGGATCCGCACTGGCTGCTCAACATAGGTGAGATCTCCTAGGATCTCTACATCAGGCTCACTAAGAACCTTGCCCGGATCTGACACGAACTTCCGTAACATGGAAACATGGAAAACCGGATGGATTCTCTCCATTGAAGCAGGTAGGTCTAGCTTGTACGATACATTCCCAATCTTCTGCAAGATTTCAAAGGGTCCGATGTACCGTGGAGCTAGCTTACCTTTCTTCCCAAAATGAATCACCCCTTTCATAGGAGACACCTTGAGCAACACCATATCTCCCTCCTAAAACTCTACATGCTTCCTACGAACATCTGCATAGCTTTTCTGCCGACTCACAGCAATCTTGATTCTTTCTCTGATAACGGTCACTACTCTGCTGGTGATCTCTACTAGCTCAGGCCCTGCTAAGGCCCTTTCTCCAACTTCTTCCCAGCAGATAGGTGACCTGCACTTCCTTCCATACAAAGCTTCATATGGAGCCATCCCTATGCTAGCATGATAGCTGTTATTGTAGGCAAACTCCACCAAGGGTAGATGTTGCCTCCAAGAACCGCCAAAATCTAGCACACACATTCTGAGCATATCTTCTATGGTCTGGATGGTCCTCTCTGACTGCCCATCAGTCTGTGGATGGAAAGCAGTGCTAAAATCTAGCCTGGTACCCATAGCGTTCTGCAGACTCCGCCAAAACCTGAAGGTGAACTGGGGTCCCCTATCTGACACTATTGAAACGGGAGCCCCATGCAACCTGACAACTTCTTCCACATACACCTGCGCCAATTTGTCCACAGAATAGCCACTCCTGACAGGGATAAAGTGAGCAGATTTGGTCAGTCTGTCCACAATCACCCATATGGAGTCCAATCTATTGGACGTTGCCGGTAACCCCACCATGAAATCCATAGCTATATTCTCCCATTTCTACTCTGGAATCGGCAGTGGGTTAAGAATTCCAGTCGGCTTTTGATGTTCCAACTTCACCCTCTGACATACTTCGCAGGCAGACACCAACTGTGCCACTTCTCTCTTCATAGCTGGCCACCAGTAAACTCTCTTCAAATCTTGATACATCTTGGTGGCTCTAGGGTGAACGTTGTATCTGGCATTATGAGCTTCCCTCATAATGTCTCCCTTTAGACTCACGTCATCTGGTACACATAACCTGTTCCCATAGCGGAGGATCCCTTTGTTGTCAAATCTGAACTCTTCATTTTTGCCTGCTTGGACTGCTCTTGCTATCTTCACCAACTCGGGGTCCTCATGCTGTTTCTGAGCTACCTGCTCCAGAAACACGGGTGTCACTCTCATCTGGGCTATCAAAGCACCTGTACCAGACAACTCCAACTGCAGCCCTTCATTAAGGAGCTTATAGAATTCCCTCACCACCGGTCTCCTCTCTGCTGTAACATAGGATAGACTGCCAAGTGATTTGCGACTTAGGGCATCTGCCACAACATTTGCCTTACCCGGATGGTACTGAATTTTGCAATCATAGTCACTAAGCAGTTCTACCCATCTTTTATGCCTTAGATTAAACTCTCTCTAACTCAAGATGTACTGCAAGCTCTTATGATCTGTAAAGATCTCACATTTAACCCCATAAAGGTAATGCTTCCACATCTTGAGTGCAAAGATCACAGCTGCCATCTCTAGGTCATGTGTAGGATAATTCAACTCATGCTTCTTCAGCTGCCTAGAAGCATAAGCAATTACCCTCTCATTTTGCATCAACACACAACCTAGTCCCACACGGGACGCATCACAAAACACTGCGAAGTCTGCATTACTGGTAGGCAGAGCTAACACCGGTACTGACGTCAACCTTTTCTTCAGCTCTTCAAAGCTTTCCTCACACTATTCAGACCACACAAACCTCTGGTTTTTCTTGGTCAATCTGGTCATAGGAGCGGCAATTTTGGAGAAGTCCTGGACGAACCTCCTGTAGTAACCTGCCAAACCCAAAAAGCTCTTAATCTATGTAACTGTAGTGGGTCTGGGCCAGTTAGCTATAGCTTCCACCTTCTTGGGGTCCACTTCAATTCCCTTTTCAGACACAACATGTCCCAAGAAGGAAATGCTCCTCAACCAGAATTCGCACTTGGAGAACTTGGCATACAAGCCATGCTCCCTCAAGGTCTGCAAAACTATACTCAGATGATGGGCATCCTCCTCTGCGTTTCTGGAATACACTAAGATATCGTCAATGAAAATGATAATAAAGTGATCCAAATACTGGCTAAAAACTCTGTTCATGAGATCCATGAATGCTGCAGGGGCATTGGTTAGCCCAAACGGCATTACTAGGAACTCATAATGCCCATATCTGGTCCTGAACGCCGTCTTCGGTACATCTTCTTCTCTGATTCTCAGCTGGTGGTACCCGGATCTCAGATCTATCTTGAAAAAATAACCTACTCCTGCTAGCTGGTCAAATAGATCGTCGATCCTAGGTAACGGATACTTATTCTTGGTTGTGACTTTGTTCAACTGTAACGACCCGAAAATCGGACCGCTACCGGCGCTAGGATCCAGATCGGCTTAAGGCCGCCGGGACCCGTAGCAAGCCTGACATATAACCTGTAAACCTGTATAATCCCATACATGATCAACAACATGCATAAAAATTTAAAACTTTTCCTTCAAACATCCAACTCAACCTGAACATACATGTACATAGTTATAATCATAATCATGATCCCTCTGTGGGATCTCATCAATGCCCCAGCGGGCGATACAACATGAGATGAGTTGGGTTTCATGAACATTATAAAACATTTTTGATCATGTAATAAAAGGGATACCTCATACACAATGTCAAGCACAATATCTAATCCTCAATATCATTACATGACTGAAACTGTACTTTTACATAACATTAATACATTTATCATGTCCACACTATCTATTACATAAATCAGACTTCATTACTCTCGTAAACCTCCTGGTCTACCCTGTACCTGCAATCCTGGGGAAATGGGAGAGGGGTGAGCTACTAGAGCCCAGTGAGCAGAATAATAAAAACATTTAAATCATATGGATCATGGAATGCATCACATCACATCTAATCACATCAAGGATGAACTTGTCACCAATAGCCCTCTACATAGTCCAACTGTGCCAGAACGTAGAATGGGTCCTGGTCTTTCCCTTACATATCATAACATAACAGTGTCCAACTGTGCCAGAACGTAGAATGGGTCCTGGTCTTCCCCTTACATAGTGCCACCGAATGTAGAATGGGTCCCACTGTCTTACATTCCGTACCGTACATATCACATCGTCATATCATAGATCGAGGGCTATGGATCATCCAACATTCATCCACATCAACATAAAAATATGCAATGCAACATATTCGTGAATTCTAATGCAAGCAACCTAATTCATCACATGGCATTCATGATGCGTGAAACATGCTGAAAAGTTCATTCTTTTCTTTAAAACATAATAAGTTATTCCACTCACCTCTGGGTAGCTCCGACCAGACACTGGGGCAACAGACTCACTGCTGGGGTCCTCGGTTCCTCGGGTCCGAACCTACACAGGTGGACTCAAATGAGGGACCAAACATACATGAACATAACTCTAAACTACTCCCCAAAAACCCCCTAAAACATCATGAAACAATCATAGAAAAACATGCAAGAAAAGGTTGAACAGGGCACTTTCGGCGGCAGGTTCGGTGGCCGAAAGTCCCTCCAGAGCCGAAAGTCAGGCAGGTTTGGCGGCACCTTCGGCGGCCGAAACTCCCAGACAGAGGCGAAATTCCTGCATGTTCGGCGGCACTTTCGGCGGCCGAAACTCCCAGACAGAGACGAAAGTCTCTTTTCGGGGGCAAGCTTCGGCAGCCGAAGGCTGCCTCCACAAGAGGGTTCGGCGGCCGAAAGTCCCTTCGGCTGCCGAACCTGGTTTCTCCCAAAGGGCAGCAACTCGGTTCAAACATGCACAATTGCCTCCAAACTCAAACCAACATGCATTTAGCTCAACCAAAACATGCATTCAAGCTCCTAGGGGTCTCAAACTACCTTAAGCCCCAACTACAACACATCAAACACACATTACAAGCCACATTGCTCAAGAACATACATTTATACCCATAAACTTAACTATGACCTAAACATGCATTCTACCCCCATGAACTTCATAAAACTTACTTAAAACATACTATAAGCTAGAGATCGACTCTTACCTCTTGAAGATCGAGAGTAGAGGCGACCAAACTTGGAGTTGGAAGAGATTCGAGTTCTTGAACCTCAAAGCTCCAAAACTTTGCTCAAAAGCTCAAATCTTCAAAACGAAGTTAAAACAAGTGAAAAACTTCAAAGATCTAGAGGAAAAACATCAAAGATCGGTGAGGGGCGGCGGAAAGCTCACCTTGGCCAAAAATGGGGAAAAGCTCGCCCGTTTTCGGCTAAGGGACCCTTTTATAGTGGCTGGCCAGGCCACGTTCGGGGGCTGAATGTGCCTCCGCATGCATGCCATGTTCGGCGGCCGAACTTGAGGTTCGGCGGCCGAACTTGAGGTTCGGCGGCCGAACCTGGACTTCCCTCACTTATGCTTTCGGGGGCCTAAAGGCGCTCCCAAAGGCATGCATGTTCGGCGGCCGAACTTGAGGTTCGGCGGCCGAACCTGAGTTTTCCTCCAAGTTTGTTTTAATGTAAAAACTCATTTCCATTTTACTTAAAACCATGAAATACCTTAAAACATTTTATGAAAACATGTTTCTACCCTACTAGAGGCTTTCGACATTCGAGATTCCACCGGACGGTAGGAATTCCGATACCAGAGTCTAGCCGGGTATTACATTCTCCCCCCCTTAAGAACATTCGTCCCCGAATGTACCTCAACTAGCACACATAGCATGGCATAAAACATAACATGCATACATAGCACATAAACACATAGGGATCTAACCTTAAAAGAGATGAGGGTACTGCTGGAGCATAGACTCCTGTGTCTCCCAAGTGCATTCCTCCAAATTGTGGTGGTTCCACAGGACTTTCACCATCGGGATTTCCTTGTTTCTTAGCTTTCTGATCTGGGTGTCTATGATCCGTACTGGCTGTTCAACATAGGTGAGATCCTCTTGGACCTCCACATCAGGCTCACTAAGAACCTTGCTCGGATCTGACACAAACTTCCTCAACATTGAAACATGGAAAACCGGATGGATTCTTTCCATTGAAGCAGGTAAATCCAGCTTGTACGACACATTCCCAATCTTTTGCAAGATTTCAAAGGGTCCGATGTATCATGGGGCTAGTTTACCTTTCTTCCTAAAGCGAACCACTCCCTTCATAGGAGACACCTTGAGCAATACCAGATCCCCCTCCTGAAACTCTAACTGCCTTCTGCGGACGTCTGCATAACTCTTCTGCCTGCTTGCAGCAGTCTTGATTCTTTCTCTGATTATGGGTACTACCCTGCTGGTAATCTCTACAAGCTCAGGCCCTGCCAAGGCCTTTTCTCCAACCTCTTCCCAGCAAACAGGTGATCTGCACTTCCTTCCATATAAAGCTTCATATGGAGCCATCCCGATGCTAGCATGATGGCTGTTATTGTAGGCAAACTCCACCAAAGGTAGATGCTGCCTCCAAGAACCGCCAAAGTCCAGCACACACATTCTGAGCATATCCTTTCTGACTGTCCATCAGTCTGGGGGTGGAAGCCAGTACTGAAATCCAACCTAGTACCCATGGCATTCTGCAGACTCCGCCAAAATCTGGAGGTGAACTGGGGCCCTCTATCTGACACTATCGAAACAGGAACCCCATGCAGCCTGACGATCTCGTCGCGTACACCTGCGCTAACTTGTCCACAGAATAGCCACTCCTGACAGGAATGAAGTGAGCAGATTTGGTGAGTCTGTCCACAATCACCCAAATGGAGTTCACTCTGTTGGACGCCGCCGGTAACCCCACTACGAAGTCCATAGCTATATTTTCCCATTTCCATTCTGGAATAGGTAGCGGGTTAAGCATTCCAGCCGGCTTCTAATGTTCCAGCTTCACCCTCTGACACACTTCGCAGGCTGACACAAACTGTGCCACTTCTTTCTTCATAGCTGGCCACCAATAAACCTTCTTTACATCTTGATACATCTTGGTGGCTCCGGGGTGAATGCTGTATCTTGCATTATGAGCCTCCCTCATAATGTCTCCTTTTAGCCCTATGTCATCTGGTACACATAGTCTGCTCCCATAGCGGAGGATCCCCTTGTTGTCGAATCTGAACTCACTATCATTGCCTGACTGAACAGTCCTGGCAATCTTCACTAACTCCGGGTCCTCATGCTGTTTCTGAGCCACCTGCTCCAGAAACACGGGTGCCACTCTCATCTGGGCCACCTAGGCACCTGTACCAGACAACTCCATCTGTAGACCTTCCTCAATGAGCTTGTAGAGCTCCTTCACCACTGGCCTCCTCTCTGCCGATATGTGGGATAAACTACCGAGTGATTTCCGGCTTAAGGCGTCTGCCACAACATTCGCCTTACCCGGATGGTACTGAATCTTGCAATCGTAGTCACTCAGCAGCTCCACCCATCTTCTCTGTCTCAAGTTCAAATCTCTTTGACTCAGGATGTACTGCAGGCTTTTATGATCTGTGAAGATCTCACATTTTACCCCATAGAGGTAGTGCTTCCACATCTTGAGTGCAAAGATTACTGCTGCCATCTCCAGGTCATGTGTGGGGTAATTCAACTCATGCTTCTTCAGCTGCCTAGAAGCATAAGCGATCATCCTCTCATTCTGCATTAGTACACAACCCAGTCCTCATCACTGGATGGCAGAGCTAACACTGGTGTTGAAGTCAACCTCTTCTTAAGCTCTTCAAAACTTTCCTCGCACTGGTCGGTCCACAGAAACTTCTGATTCTTCCTGGTTAACCTGGTCAGAGGAGCTGCTATCTTTGAGAAGTCCTGAACGAATCTCCTGTAGTAACCTGCCAGACCCAAGAAACTTCTAATCTCCGTCACTAAAGTGGGTCTAGGCCAGTTAGCCACAGTTTCTGTCTTCTTGGGGTCTACCTCTATACCATTCTCTGACACCACATGCCCCAAGAATGAAATGCTCCTCAGCCAGAACTCACACTTAGAGAACTTGGCATACAAGCCATGTTCCCTCAAGGTCTGCAGAACCAACCTCAGATGATGGGCATGCTCCTCTGCATTCCTAGAATACACCAAGATATCATCTATGAAGACAATAACAAAGTGATCCAGGTATTGGCTAAATACTCTGTTCATGAGATCCATGAATGCTGCAGGGGCGTTGGTTAACCCGAACGGCATTACAAGGAACTCAAAATGCCCATATCTGGTCCCGAAAGCTGTCTTCGGCACATCTTCATCCCTTATCCTTAGCTGATGGTACCCCGATCTTAGATCTATTTTGGAGAAACAACCCGCTCCTGCTAGCTGGTCGAATAGATCATCGATCCTTGGCAGAGGGTACCTATTTTTGGTAGTGACTTTGTTCAACTGCCTGTAGTCGATACAAAGTCTAAGGGATCCATCCTTCTTCCTCACAAACAAGACCGGAGCACCCCAAGGTGAGGTACTCTGTTGGATGAAGCCCCTTTCTACCAGCTCCTGCAATTGCTCTTTCAACTCCTTCAACTCGGCTGGGGCCATCCTGTAGGGAGGGATAGAGATCGGTCTAGTTCCAGGCACCAACTCTATCTCGAACTCTATCTCCCTAGCAGGTGGTAAACCTGGAAGCTCATCTGGAAAGACATCCTGAAACTCTCTGACAACTGGCACCGAGGCTGGCTCCCTGACCTGACTGTTTAGCTCTCTCACATGAGCCAAATACCCCCGACATCCCTTCCTAAGCAACCTACGAGCCTGAAGAGCTGATATTAGACCTCTAGGTGTACCCCTTTTGTCTCCTCTGAAGACGACCTCTGACCCGTCCTGATCTCTGAACCTGACTACCTTGTCCCTGCAGTCCAAGGTAGCACCATGGGTAGATAGCCAATCCATCCCTAGAATGACGTCACAGTCTGTCAAATCTAGAACCACAAGGTCGGCGGAGAGGCATCTTCCCTCAACAAAAACTGGACTGAACTGGTAGACTGACACTACCACTGACGGGTCACACTTAGGTCCACTGACCCATAGGGGACACTCTAACCCAGAGACTATCAGACCCAACCTCTCAACGGCTCTCGGAGCAATAAATGAATGAGATGCACCCGGGTCCATTAAT
Organism: Manihot esculenta; assembly: GCF_001659605.2. NCBI lineage: Eukaryota > Viridiplantae > Streptophyta > Magnoliopsida > Malpighiales > Euphorbiaceae > Manihot > Manihot esculenta. The sequence goes on along the minus strand of NC_035178.2, from coordinate 16,792,035 downwards.
GCATACACATCAGAACACCCAATGACAAGATTACCTGACACCACGGTGTTGGATGTGTTAGCCTCCTGCTGAGTCATGGTGAAGATCCTGGCTGGAGCTGATGGACCTTCACCTCGGGAACCAGAAGAAGAGGCTACCCCTCTCCCTCTACCTCTGCCACTGCCCTGAGTTGTGGCTGGAGCTGCTGGCTGTGCCACACTACCAGAAGCTGTCTGCTGGGGCTGACCCATAAAAGGTGCTCTAGGACACTCCCGAGCTATGTGTCCCTCCTGTCCACATCTGAAACATGTATTAGTCCCAGCTCGACACACTCCCCTGTGTGGTCTTCCACATCTCTGGCATTCTGTACCATCTGAGCCTGAGCTCGAGCCACCGCCAAATCCCAGACTGGATTTCAACTTGTTCCAAAACTTATTCTTCTTCGGCTTCTTGGTGGCGTTATCCCACCTCTTCTTACTTGAGCTCTGAGAAGAGAAACCTGGTCCTCCTCTGCCTGGGGTCTTAACCCCTGAAGACTGGGTCACTGACTGCTTCACTGACCCCTCAACTATAGCACTCGCCTCCATCCTTCGAGCCATATCCACCACAGTGTGGAAACTTTCTCTCTCAGCTGACTGAATCAACGAGGAGTACCTAGAATGCAGCTTCAAAACATATCTCTTGGCTTTCTTCGTATCTGCATCTAGAGCTTGCCCTGAAAAAGGCAATAGCTCCAAGAATCTATCCGTGAACTCCTCTACACCCATGTGCTCTGACTGCCTCAGTTGGTCAAACTCAATCATCTTCAGTTCTCTGGAACTGTCTGGAAAAGCCCATCCAGCGAACTCATTCGCAAATTCCTCCCATGTCATGCCGTCTAGTCTCGGGTCCACATAACACTTGAACCATTCCCGTGCCTTCTTGCACTTTAAAGTGAACCCTGCCATTTGAATGGCCCTGCTGTCACTTGCCCCTAGCTCATCAGTTATTGTCTTCACCACTCTCAGATACTCAAAGGGGTCATCCCCTGACTTGTATTTGGAAGCATCCAGCTTGAGGTAATCTGTCATGTTTACTTTGCTCCCATCGGCTGAGCTAGGTCTAGGAGGTTGAGTAACTGGGGCTGCTGGTTCTGTAGGTGGTGGAGGTGGGGGTGCAGCATTCCCCGAGGTGGGGTTTGCCGGGTTAGGATAGAAGGGTGAGGGTGGATAAGCTGGGTATTGTGTATAAGGTGGATAGAAAGGTGGATAAGGCATGTAGGTAGGGTAAGGGTTAAAGCTGGAGTAATCCGATGTACCTTGTAATACCCGGCTTGAGTCCGGCATCGGAATTCCTATAGTCCGGTGGAATCTCGGGTGTCGGAACCCTCGAGAAGGGCAAGACATATGTTTTCCAAGTGTTTGCATGTTTTGAAGTGTTAAAAGCATTGAGTTTTGAAAGAAAAGCAACAAGGGAGAAAATGCAAAGGTTCGGCCGCCGAAGGTCACTTTCGGCCGCCGAACATTGCATGGTTGCGGCTTCACGTTCGGCTGCCGAAGGTGGTCTGGCCAGCCACCTATAAAGGGCCAAGGGTCGGTGGAAGGAGGGTATTTCTCCTCCACTTGCAGCCAGAGGTGAGTTCCAGCCTCTCCTACGTTGACTTTCATGTTTTCCATGATTTTCATCAAATCTTTCAAGAGTTTTAAGAGTTTTGGTGATTTATGAAGGTTTTGAGCAAAAGAACCAAGGTTTGAAGCTTGGAGCTTTGGGAGAGCTTTTCTTCATATCTCCACGTTAGGATCCTTCATCCTCAAGTTGTGTAAGAGGTAGAAGATCCTGAGCTTCTTTGTTGATTTTGAAAGGTTTTATGAAGTTTGTATGGGTAGTTTGCATGTTTAGGTTTAGATGAGGTTTTTGGTGATTTGTGGTGTTCCAGCATGTTTAAGTGTTATGTGCTATGTTTGTTTGGGGTTTTAGGATAGTTTTAGACCCCTTTGTGCATATATATGTGTATATGCTAGTTGGGAGTAGTTGCTATGCATGTTTGTAGGTTTTTGGGCAAAGTTTGCATGAAACAGAGCAGGGTTCTGTCCTTCGGGCAAAACCAGGTTCGGCCGCCGAAGGAAGGTTCGGCCGCCGAACCCTTTGTGGAGGCAGTTCGGCTGCCAAAGGTTGCCCCCGAAAGCTAGGCTTTCGGTTTAGAAAGGGACTTTCGGCCGCCGAAAGAGGGAGTTCGGCCGCCGAAAGTGTGTGAGTTTCGTCTCTGGACGAGACCTTCGGCCGCCGAATGTGCCGCCGAACATGCATGAGTTTCGTCTCTGGAGTGGGGTTTCGGCCGCCGAATCTGCCGCCGAAAGTGCCCTGTCCAGCTTTCTTTTGCATGTTTTATGTGATGGTTTGAGGATTGTTAGAGGGGTTTTGGGGAGTTTTGTAGAGATGTTCTTGAGTGCGTTTCGTCCCTCATTTGAGTCCACCTGTGTAGGTACGGACCAGAGGAATCAGGGAGGTCAGCAGTGAGTCCAGTGTCAGAACCTGCAGAGTCAGTTCAGAGATAACCAGGTGAGTGGAAATTAACTTAATGTTTTAATATGAGAACTGATATTTTATCATGCTTCATGCATCATGAATATGCTTTAGGGTGAGTGCATTAGTGTACACAAAGATGATGCATTGCATTTATCCTTGTACTTGGCACTGCTCCTTGTACATTGCTTATGTGAGACGGCACGGACTTCGTGAGGATTCATTAGCCCTCAGAGGAAAGACCTGGAACAGCCCTACGGGGACCAGGCACATATATAAAGAACTGGAACAGCCCTACGGGGACCAGGCACATGGTACTTAGGTACCCCAGATGAGATAGAGGGAGTTTTGATCCGTCCGGCCGAGGTTATGTGATTATGTGTTGCATTCCATGAGAGCATGTTTTATCACCTGTTAGTTGACTATTCTACTCACTGGGCTATCGTAGCTCATCCCTCTCCCCTAACTTCAGTTATGCAGGTTCAGAGATCAGAGAGAACTCAGCAGGGTACAGGAAGAGTACAGAGTGGTGTAATAACTAGTGTGGACATGTAAATGTAAAGAGATAAGGTTTATGTACAGTGTGTAGAATGGTGCTTGCCTATAAGAGATGTAATCCCTTGTTCTTTTCACATGATCAGTTTATGTATGTTTCTTTATTGTTGTATGTTTATGAGCAAAACCAGGCTTAACATTATGAGATTGATCCGCCTAGAGCCATGAGGAGCTCTAGTAGGGATTGGTAGAGCACAGAGAGAGTGCATGCACAGGTTAAGCCTTGGAAGAAAGAAAAGTTTTATGTTTTTACAGAAACTGTATGATCATGTATGGGATTTCACAGGTATACAGACAGGATAGCAGGCTTACTACGGGTCCCGGCGACCTTAAGTCGATCTGGATCCTAGTGCCGGTGGCAGTTCGGTTTCCGGGCTGTTACAGATTGGTATCAGAGCCCTAGGTTCACATGGTCGGACCTATAGAGAGAGAGTTGGGCTCATAGAGAGGTTTAGCAGGTCAAGCACCATAGGAAAAACATGTCCACGAGGATAGGATGTTATGCTGATGTGCAATGCCTTGAGTTATGCATGTGCATGTGTTTGATGTGTTGCTGATATGTTATGTGATTTGTTGTTTTCCAGAGAGTGAAGATGCGAGGAACTCGTCGATCCGCGAGATTGACTGGAGTCCCACCTGTAAGTGAGGGTACAGCTGCTCGTCCACCTGCTTTGCCAAGGGCAAGATCTCACAGGTCAAGCAGGGAAGGAACGTCACGAGACCCGAGAAGGTCTTCTGACGAGAGCAGGAGAGGAGTAAGCAGAGGGGGAAGGTCAGTAGAAGAAAGAGGTGTGATGGAAGAGGATCAGAGTAGAGATGCAAGCATGGGTGTAGGAAGGTCAGAAGAAGGTATGGGGGAGTCCCAGGGAGGCATGCAGGCCTCGGGGTTTGGCTATCCACCCTTTCCACAGGGCCCAGAGTATCCGATGGGAGGCACGTCGGATTACTCCAGTTTTGCCCCATATCCACCCTACATGCCATATATGCCCTATCCTTCCTTTTATCCACCATATCATATGTATCCACCCCCACCTGTTCATCCAAGTTCAGTACAACCTGAAGTGAGGGAATCAGTTCCTCCACCACCACCTCCTGAACCAGTAGCCCCTGTTGTAGAAGCACAGCAACCCAGTTCGTCAGGGGGAAGTAAGGTGAAGATGACCGAGTACTTAAAGTTGGATGCTCCGAAATTCAATACAGGAGATGATCCCTTTGAGTATCTCAGTGCAGTTAGAATGATAACAAGTGAGTTGGGAGCAGATGATGGTAGAGCTATTGAGATGGCAGGGTTCACTTTAAAGTGTAAGAAAGCTAGAGAATGGTTCAAGAACTATGTGGACCCGAGACTTGAGAGTATGTCATGGGAAGAGTTCGCCAACAAATTTGCTGGATGGGCTTTTCCTGACAGTTCTAGGGAATTAAAGGTTGTGGAGTTTGAGCAGTTGCGACAGACGGAGGAGATGAGCGTTGATGAATATACAGATAAGTTCCTGGAATTGTTGCCATATGTCGGTCAGGCATATGATACAGATCAGAAGAAGGCAAAGAGATATGCCACAAGGCTTCATCCTAGGTATTTCTCTTTGATTCTTCATGCGGAGAAGGAAAGTTTCCACTCTATTGTGGATGCTGCTAGAAAGATGGAGGCCAGTGCCATAAGTCAAGGTGTAGTCAAGGCACAGTCTTCTGGTGTTAAACCAGGTTCCTCCTCACAGGGTACAGCAAGTGCAAGTAAGAGGAGATGGGAGAAATTCAGAGGAAAGAGAGGCAAGTTCTGGAACAGGCTTAAGTCAGGTCTGGGAATGAGTAGTGGCTCTAGTTCTGGCGCAGATTTTCCAGTGTGCAAGAGGTGTGGCAAACAGCATAGAGGAGCTTGTCAGTTGGGATCCACAGCCTGCTATAGATGTGGGCAGGAGGGACATTATGCACGGGAATGTCCTCAGGCGACTTTGGTTGCACCATCCCAGCAGATGAGTACGGGCAGTGTAGTTCAGCCCGTAGCTTCAGCCGTACCACCAAGCAGTGGCAGAGGAAGAGGAAGAGGGGTAGCCTCTTCATCAGGGATGGGTTCCTGAGGTGCAGGTCCGTCAGCCCCAGCACGGATTTTCACCCTGACTCAACAGGAGGCAAACACGTCGAACACGGTGGTGTCAGGTAATCTCATCATTGGGTGTTCAGAGGTGTATGCTTTAATGGACCCCGGTGCTTCTCACTCTTTCATTTCTTCTAGAGCTGCAGAGAGGTTGGGTCTGATAGTGTCTGAGTTAGAGTGTCCTCTATGGGTCAGTGGACCCAAATGTGATCCATCTTTGGCAGAGTCAGTCTGTCGGTTCAGTCCGGTGTGCATAGAGGGTAGATACCTTCCAGCTGACCTGGTGGTTCTAGAGTTGACAGATTTTGATGTCATTCTAGGGATGGATTGGTTATCTACGTATGATGCTACCCTGAACTGTAGAGACAAGGTAGTCTGTGTCAGAGACCAGGATGGGTCAGAGTGTGTCTTCAGAGGAGACAGGAGAGGGACACCTAAGGGTTTGATATCAGCCCTCCAGGCTCATAGGATGTTAAGGAAGGGGTGTCAGGGGTTCCTAGCTTATGTGAGAGAGCTAGACAGTCAGGTTAGGGAACCATCCTCAGTACCAGTTGTTAGAGACTTCCCAGATTTGTTTCCTGAAGAGCTTCCAGGACTGCCACCGGATAGGGAAATAGAGTTCGAGATTGAGTTGATGCCCAATGCCAGACCGATCTCTATTCCTCCCTACAGGATGGCACCAGCAGAGTTGCGAGAGTTGAAAGAGCAGTTACAGGATTTGGTAGCTAAGGGTTTCATCCGCCCGAGTACCTCACCCTGGGGTGCTCCAGTATTGTTTGTCAGAAAGAAGGATGGACCTCTTAGACTTTGTGTCGACTACAGACAGTTGAACAAAGTCACTATTAAAAACAAGTATCCGTTACCCAGGATCGATGATCTATTCGACCAGCTGGCAGGAGCAGGTTGTTTTTCTAAAATAGATCTGAGATCCGGATATCACCAGTTGAAGATCAGGGAAGGAGATGTATCCAAGACTGCTTTCCGAACCAGATATGGGCATTATGAGTTCCTTGTGATGCCGTTCGGGTTGACTAACGCCCCTGCAGCATTCATGGATCTCATGAACAGAGTTTTCAGGGAGTACTTGGATCGTTTTGTGATCGTCTTTATTGATGATATCTTGGTGTACTCCAGGAATGCAGAGGAGCATGCCCATCATCTGCGGATAGTGCTGCAAACCTTGAGAGAGCATGGCTTGTATGCCAAGTTCTCCAAGTGCGAGTTCTGGCTAAGGAGCATTTCCTTTTTGGGCCATGTTGTATCAGAGGACGGTATAGCAGTAGATCCCAAAAAGGTAGAGGCAGTAGCCAACTGGCCTACACCCACGACAGTGACAGAGATCAAGAGTTTTCTGGGTTTGGCAGGCTACTATCGGAGGTTCGTTCAGGACTTTTCGAAGATAGCTGCTCCTATGACCAGACTGACCAGAAAGAATCAGAAGTTTGTGTGGTCAGAGGAATGTGAGGAAAGTTTTGCAGAGTTGAAGAGACGGTTAACTTCAGCACCGGTGTTAGCGCTGCCGATTAGTGATGAAGATGTCACAGTGTTCTGTGATGCATCCCGAGTGGGATTAGGTTGTGTGTTGATGCAGAAGGACAAAGTGATAGCTTATGCTTCTAGACAGCTGAAGAAGCACGAGCTGAATTACCCGACACACGATCTGGAGATGTCAGCTGTTATCTTTGCACTTAAGATGTGGAGGCATTACCTCTATGGGGTAAAATGTGAGATCTATACGGATCATAAGAGCCTGCAGCACATCTTAAGTCAGAGAGAGTTAAACTTGAGGCAGAGACGGTGGGTAGAATTGCTCAGTGATTACGATTGTAAGATCCAGTATCATCCGGGCAAGGCTAATGTTGTAGCTGATGCCTTAAGCCGAAAGTCACTTGGCAGTTTATCCCACATTGCAGTAGAGAGAAGACCGGTGGTGAAGGATTTCTACAAGCTCGTGGAAGACGGGTTACAGTTGCAGTTATCTGGTACAGGTGCTTTGATCGCACAGATGAGAGTGACACCAGTGTTTCTAGAGCAAGTGGCTCTGAAACAGCACGAAGACCCCGAGTTAGTGAAGATTGCCAGGACTGTTCAGTCGGGCAACAGTACAGAGTTCAGATTTGATAGTGAGGGGCTTCTTCGGCACGGTAAGAGGTTATGTGTACCAGATGATAGCAGTTTGAAGGCAGACATTATGAGGGAAGCTCATAATGCGCGGTATAGTATTCACCCGGGAGCCACCAAGATGTATCAAGATCTGAGAAGGGTGTATTGGTGGCCAGCAATGAAGAGAGAAGTGGCACAGTTCGTGTCAGCCTGCGAGACATGTCAAAGGGTGAAACTAGAGCACCAGAAGCCGGCTGGAATGCTTAACCCACTGCCGATTCCAGAATGGAAATGGGAAAACATAGCTATGGATTTTGTAGTGGGCTTACCGGCGACGTCTAACAGACTAGACTCCATATGGGTGATTGTGGATAGACTCACGAAATCTGCTCACTTCATTCCAGTCAGGAGTAACTACTCTGTAGACAAGTTGGCGCAGGTGTATGTAGACGAGATAGTAAGGTTGCATGGAGTTCCAGTGTCGATAGTATCAGATCGAGGACCTCAGTTCACCTCCAGGTTTTGGCGGAGTCTGCAAACGGAAATGGGCACAAGGTTGGATTTCAGCACTGCTTTCCATCCACAGACAGACGGTCAGTCTGAGAGAACCATCCAGACCATTGAAGATATGCTGAGAATGTGTGTGGTAGACTTTGGCGGTTCTTGGAGGCAGCATCTACCTCTGGTGGAGTTTGCCTACAACAACAGCCATCATGCTAGCATAGGGATGGCCCCTTATGAAGCTTTGTATGGGAGGAAGTGCCGAACACCTGTTTGCTGGGAAGAGGTAGGAGAGAAAACTCTTGCAGGGCCAGAGTTAGTTGAGATAACCAGCAAGTTAGTGCCTATCATCAGAGAGCGGATCAGAACAGCTGTAAGCAGACAGAAAAGCTATGCAGACATCCGTAGGAAGCAGCTAGAGTTCCAGGAGGGGGATATGGTATTGCTTAAGGTGTCTCCGATGAAGGGAGTGGTTCGGTTTGGAAAGAAGGGTAAACTAGCCCCACGGTACATTGGTCCCTTTGAGATCTTGCAGAAGATCGGGCCTGTATCGTATAAGCTAGATTTACCGGCTTTTATGGAACGAATTCACCCGGTATTCCATGTTTCGATGTTAAGAAAGTTTGTGTCAGATCCAGAGAAGGTTCTGAGTGAACCTGAGGTGGAAATCTTAAGTGATCTCACCTATATAGAGCAGCCAGTGCGGATTCTTGACACCCAGATCAGAAAGCTAAGAAACAAGGAGATACCAATGGTGAAAGTTTTGTGGAACCACCACAACCTAGAAGAGTGCACGTGGGAGACTCGGGAGTCCATGCTCCAGCAATACCCATATCTGTTTTAAGGTTAGTTTTCCCCTTTTCTCTGTGTTTATGTTGTGTTAGGGACATTCGGGGACGAATGTTCTTAAGGGGGGGAGAATGTAATACCCGGCTCGAGTCCGGCATCGGAATTCCTATAGTCCGGTGGAATCTCGGGTGTCGGAACCCTCGAGAAGGGCAAGACATATGTTTTCCAAGTGTTTGCATGTTTTGAAGTGTTAAAAGCATTGAGTTTTGAAAGAAAAGCAACAAGGGAGAAAATGCAAAGGTTCGGCCGCCGAAGGTCACTTTCGGCCGCCGAACATTGCATGGTTGCGGCTTCACGTTCGGCTGCCGAAGGTGGTCTGGCCAGCCACCTATAAAAGGGCCAAGGGTCGGTGGAAGGAGGGTATTTCTCCTCCACTTGCAGCCAGAGGTGAGTTCCAGCCTCTCCTACGTTGACTTTCATGTTTTCCATGATTTTCATCAAATCTTTCAAGAGTTTTAAGAGTTTTGGTGATTTATGAAGGTTTTGAGCAAAAGAACCAAGGTTTGAAGCTTGGAGCTTTGGGAGAGCTTTTCTTCATATCTCCACGTTAGGATCCTTCATCCTCAAGTTGTGTAAGAGGTAGAAGATCCTGAGCTTCTTTGTTGATTTTGAAAGGTTTTATGAAGTTTGTATGGGTAGTTTGCATGTTTAGGTTTAGATGAGGTTTTTGGTGATTTGTGGTGTTCCAGCATGTTTAAGTGTTATGTGCTATGTTTGTTTGGGGTTTTAGGATAGTTTTAGACCCCTTTGTGCATATATATGTGTATATGCTAGTTGGGAGTAGTTGCTATGCATGTTTGTAGGTTTTTGGGCAAAGTTTGCATGAAACAGAGCAGGGTTCTGTCCTTCGGGCAAAACCAGGTTCGGCCGCCGAAGGAAGGTTCGGCCGCCGAACCCTTTGTGGAGGCAGTTCGGCTGCCAAAGGTTGCCCCCGAAAGCTAGGCTTTCGGTTTAGAAAGGGACTTTCGGCCGCCGAAAGAGGGAGTTCGGCCGCCGAAAGTGTGTGAGTTTCGTCTCTGGACGAGACCTTCGGCCGCCGAATGTGCCGCCGAACATGCATGAGTTTCGTCTCTGGAATGGGGTTTCGGCCGCCGAATCTGCCGCCGAAAGTGCCCTGTCCAGCTTTCTTTTGCATGTTTTATGTGATGGTTTGAGGATTGTTAGAGGGGTTTTGGGGAGTTTTGTAGAGATGTTCTTGAGTGCGTTTCGTCCCTCATTTGAGTCCACCTGTGTAGGTACGGACCAGAGGAATCAGGGAGGTCAGCAGTGAGTCCAGTGTCAGAACCTGCAGAGTCAGTTCAGAGATAACCAGGTGAGTGGAAATTAACTTAATGTTTTAATATGAGAACTGATATTTTATCATGCTTCATGCATCATGAATATGCTTTAGGGTGAGTGCATTAGTGTACACAAAGATGATGCATTGCATTTATCCTTGTACTTGGCACTACTCCTTGTACATTGCTTATGTGAGACGGCACGGACTTCGTGAGGATTCATTAGCCCTCAGAGGAAAGACCTGGAACAGCCCTACGGGGACCAGGCACATATATAAAGACCTGGAACAGCCCTACGGGGACCAGGCACATGGTACTTAGGTACCCCAGATGAGATAGAGGGAGTTTTGATCCGTCCGGCCGAGGTTATGTGATTATGTGTTGCATTCCATGAGAGCATGTTTTATCACCTGTTAGTTGACTATTCTACTCACTGGGCTATCGTAGCTCATCCCTCTCCCCTAACTTCAGTTATGCAGGTTCAGAGATCAGAGAGAACTCAGCAGGGTACAGGAAGAGTACAGAGTGGTGTAATAACTAGTGTGGACATGTAAATGTAAAGAGATAAGGTTTATGTACAGTGTGTAGAATGGTGCTTGCCTATAAGAGATGTAATCCCTTGTTCTTTTCACATGATCAGTTTATGTATGTTTCTTTATTGTTGTATGTTTATGAGCAAAACCAGGCTTAACATTATGAGATTGATCCGCCTAGAGCCATGAGGAGCTCTAGTAGGGATTGGTAGAGCACAGAGAGAGTGCATGCACAGGTTAAGCCTTGGAAGAAAGAAAAGTTTTATGTTTTTACAGAAACTGTATGATCATGTATGGGATTTCACAGGTATACAGACAGGATAGCAGGCTTACTACGGGTCCCGGCGACCTTAAGTCGATCTGGATCCTAGTGCCGGTGGCAGTTCGGTTTCCGGGCTGTTACATACCTCCCATCGGATACCCTGAACCCTGTGGGAAGGGTGGATAATGGGGTGGAAAACCATACCCCGAGGCCTGAACGCCTCCCTGAGACTCCCCTGTCCCTTCTTCCTCCATGCTCACATCCAGGTTCCCATCCCTCCTCTAATCCTCTTCCATAACCTCCCTCACATCTGAAGAACTTCCTCCTCTATCTGTCCCCCTTCTGCTAGCATCAAAAGACCTTCTAGGGTCCCTTGACACTCTTTCTCTGTTTGCTCTACAAGACATTGCCCTAGGCAATGTAGGAGGACGGGCGCTCGTGCCCTCATCCTCAGGTAGTACTCCGGTCAATCTTGCCGATCGACGAGTTCCTCTCATCCTGTTTTCTGAAAAACAGTACACATCATACAAACATTAGCATCATATGGTTCATGTGGGCACACATGAACCCTCATCACATATACATCATTCATATCATAGCATCAATGCACATGTATATAATCATGGCATTTCACATCATCATACAAGACAGGACTCCACATCCTATCCTAGTGGACATGATCTTTCCTATTGTGCTTGACCTTCTAGAACATCTATGAGCCCGACACTCTAGGTCCGATCCTATGAACCTAGGGCTCTGATACCATTCTGTAACGACCCGAAAATCGGACCGCTACCGGCGCTAGGATCCAGATCGGCTTAAGGCCGCCGGGACCCGTAGCAAGCCTGACATATAACCTGTAAACCTGTATAATCCCATACATGATCAACAACATGCATAAAAATTTAAAACTTTTCCTTCAAACATCCAACTCAACCTGAACATACATGTACATAGTCATAATCATAATCGTGATCCCTCTATGGGATCTCATCAATGCCCCAACGGGCGATACAACATGAGATGAGTTGGCTTTCATGAACATTATAAAACATTTTTGATCATGTAATAAAAGGGATACCTCATACACAATGTCAAGCACAATATCTAATCATTAATATCATTACATGACTGAAACTGTATTTTTACATAACATTAATACATTTATCATGTCCACACTATCTATTACATAAATCAGACTTCATTACTCTCGTAAACCTCCTGGTCTACCCTGTACCTGCAATCCTGGGGAAATGGGAGAGGGGTGAGCTACTAGAGCCCAGTGAGCAGAATAATAAAAACATTTAAATCATATGGATCATGAAATGCATCACATCACATCTAATCACATCAAGGATGAACTTGTCACCAATAGCCCTCTACATAGTCCAACTGTGCCAGAACGTAGAATGGGTCTTGGTCTTTCCCTTACATATCATAACATAACAGTGTCCAACTGTGCCAGAACGTAGAATGGGTCCTGGTCTTTCCCTTACATAGTGCCAGCGAACGTAGAATGGGTCCCACTGGTCTTACATTCCGTACCGTACATATCACATCGTCATATCATAGATCGAGGGCTATGGATCATCCAACATTCATCCACATCAACATAAAAATATGCAATGCAACATATTCGTGAATTCTAATGCAAGCAACCTAATTCATCACATGGCATTCATGATGCGTGAAACATGCTGAAAAGTTCATTCTTTTCTTTAAAACATAATAAGTTATTCCACTCACCTCTGGGTAGCTCCGACCAGACACTGGGGCAACAGACTCACTGCTGGGGTCCTCGGTTCCTCGGGTCCGAACCTACACAGGTGGACTCAAATGAGGGACCAAACATACATGAACATAACTCTAAACTACTCCCCAAAAACCCCCTAAAACATCATGAAACAATCATAGAAAAACATGCAAGAAAAGGCTGAACAGGGCACTTTCGGCGGCAGGTTCGGTGGCCGAAAGTCCCTCCAGAGCCGAAAGTCAGGGTGGCGAAACTCATGCATGTTCGGCGGCACTTTCGGCGGCCGAAACTCCCAGACAGAGACGAAAGTCTCCTTTCGGGGGCAAGCTTCGGCAGCCGAAGGTTGCCTCCACAAGAGGGTTCGGCGGCCGAAAGTCCCTTCGGCTGCCGAACCTGGTTTCTCCCAAAGGGCAGAAACTCGGTTCAAACATGCACAATTGCCTCCAAACTCAAACCAACATGCATTTAGCTCAACCAAAACATGCATTCAAGCTCCTAGGGGTCTCAAACTACCTTAAGCCCCAACTACAACACATCAAACACACATTACAAGCCACATTGCTCAAGAACATACATTTATACCCATAAACTTAACTATGACCTAAACATGCATTCTACCCCCATGAACTTCATAAAACTTACTTAAAACATTCTATAAGCTAGAGATCGACTCTTACCTCTTGAAGATCGAGAGTAGAGGCGACCAAACTTGGAGTTGGAAGAGATTCGAGTTCTTGAACCTCAAAGCTCCAAAACTTTGCTCAAAAGCTCAAATCTTCAAAACGAAGTTAAAACAAGTGAAAAACTTCAAAGATCTAGAGGAAAAACATCAAAGATCGGTGAGGGGTGGCGAAAAGCTCACCTTGGCCGAAAATGGGGAAAAGCTCGCCCGTTTTCGGCTAAGGGACCCTTTTATAGTGGCTGGCCAGGCCACGTTCGGGGTCCGAATGTGCCTCCGCATGCATGCCATGTTCGGCGGCCGAACTTGAGGTTCGGCGGCCGAACCTGGACTTCCCTCACTTGTGCTTTCGGGGGCCTAAAGGCGCTCCCGAAGGCATGCATGTTCGGCGGCCGAACTTGAGGTTCGGCGGCCGAACTTGAGTTTTCCTTCAAGGTTGTTTTAATGCAAAAACTCGTTTCCATTTTACTTAAAACCATGAAATACCTTAAAACATTTTATGAAAACATGTTTCTACCCTACTAGAGGCTTCCGACATCCGAGATTCCACCGGACAGTAGGAATTCCGATACCGGAGTCTAGTCGGGTATTACATCAACTGCCTGTAGTTGATACAAAGTCTCAATGATCCATCATTCTTCTTTACAAACAGCACTGGAGCACCCCAAGGTGAGGTACTCGGTCGGATGAAACCCTTGTTTACCAACTCTTGCAACTGCTCCTTTAGCTCCTTCTACTTTGCTGGTGCCATCCTGTAGGGAGGGATAGAGATTGGTCTGGTTCCAGGCATCACTTCTATTTCAAACTCTATCTCCCTAGCAAGTGGTAGTCCTGGAATCTCGTCTGGGAAGACATCTAGAAACTCTCTGACTACGGGCACTGAGGTTGGCTCCCTAACCTGACTATCTAGCTCTCTCACATGAGCTAGAAACCCCTAACAATCCCTCCTGAGCAACCTACGAGCCTGTAGGGCTAATATCAGACCTCTAGGCATACCCCTCCTGTCTTCCCTGAAGACAACCTCTGACCCATCCTGATCTCTGAACCTGACTACCTTGTCTCTGCAGTCCAAGGTAGCACGATGAGCAGATAGCCAATCCATCCCTAGAATGACATCAAAATCTGTCAAGTCTAGAACCACAAGGTCGGCTGGAAGGCATCTACCCTCAACAAATACTGGACTGGACCGGCAGACTGACTCTGTCACTGATGGGTCACACTTTGGTCCACTGACCCAGAGGAGACACTCTAACCCAGAGACTATCAAACCCAACCTCTCTACGGCTCTCGGAGCAACAAAAGAATGAGAAGCACCAGGGTCCATTAAAGCATACACATCTGAACAACCAATGATGAGATTACCTGACACCATGGTGTTTAATGTGTTTGCCTCCTGCTGTGTCATGGTGAAGATCCGAGCTGGAGCTGATGGACCTTCACCCCGGGAACCTGCTAAAGAAGAGGGTGCACCTCTCCCTCTGCCTCTACCACTGCCTTGAGCTATGGCTGGAGCTACTGGCTGAGCCACACTACCTGAAGCCGTCTGCTAGGACGATGCCATAAAAGCTGCCCTAGGACACTCCCGAGCCATGTGTCCCTCCTGCCCACACCTGAAGCAAGCTGTTGTCCCAAACCGACATACTCCCTTGTGTGGCTTACCACACCTCAAGCATTCTGAACCATCTGAACCTGAGCTCGAGCCACCACCTAATCCCAGACCGAACTTTAACATGTTCCAGAACTTATTCTTCTTTGGCTTTTTAGTAGTGCTGCCCCACTTTTTACTGCCTGAAGCTGCTGCACTCAGAGAAGAGGGATTTAACTTTCCCCTGCCTGGGGTCTTGGAACCCGAAGATTGTGCCACTGTCTGTTTAACTGACCCCTTAATGATGGCACTAGCCTCCATCTTCCATGCTGCATCCACAATGGTGTGGAAACTCTCCCTCTCTACTGCAAGGATTAGGGAGGAATACCTAGGGTGGAGCCTCATGGTATACCTCCTAGCTTTCTTCTGATCTGTGTCATATGCCTGACCCACATACTGCAGTAACCCTAGAAACTTGTCGGTATACTCGTCGACACTCATATCCTCTGTCTGCCTTAGCTGCTCAAACTCAACAACTTTCAGGTCTCTGGAACTGTTTGGAAACGCCCATCCAGCAAACTCATTTGCAAACTCCTCCCAAGATAAGCTCTCCAACCTCGAGTCCACATAATTTTTTAACCATTCTCGTGCCTTCTTGCATTTCAATGTGAACCATGCCATCTGAATGGCCCTACTATCATTTGCCCCCAACTCATCTGTTATCATCTTTACCGTTTCGAGGTACTCAAACGGATCATCACCTATCTTGAACTTGGGAGCATTCAGCTTCAGGTAATCTGTCATCTTTACCTTGCTCCCCACAGATGAGCTATGTAACGACCCCAAAATGGACCGTCACCGGCGCTAGGATTCAGGTCGGCTTAAGGCCGCCAGAACTCGTAGCAAGCCTGCTATACTCTCTGTGTACCTGTAAACCTCATACATGATCATACATTTTATGTGAAAATAAAACTCTTTTCTGAACCAAGGCTCAACCTGTGCATGCACTATCTCTGTACTCTGTACTCATGTACTCTGTACTCTGTATCCCTGACTAGAGCTTGCTCTAGATGGGTTAACTCATACCTGTTAAGCCTGGTTTTCACATACAGGAAAACATATATACATATACAGATCATGTACAAAACATACATCACTAGGTCAAGCAACAACTATTACATCTCTTTAATATTACATGTCCACTCTACGCTATTACAGATCTCTTTACTTTTCCTGTACTCTGCTGGACTGTCCCTGTACACTGTACACTGAACCTGCAAAACTGGGGTTAAGGGAGTGGGATGAGCTCTATAGCCCAGTGAGTAGAACAGTAAAACATCTCAGTAAAATATGATCGCATGAAATGCATCATATCACAAACAAGCCACATCAAGAGTAAACCTGTCACCACATAGTCCCAGTAACTCTGTGCCAGGGCGTAGAATCGAGCACCTGGTCTTCCTGTCATATATGTATATGTGTATATAACACCTCTGTACTTACCATTGCCAGGGCGTAGTCAAAGGCTCCTGGACTTTACTATATACCTGCCAGGGCGTAGTCAAAGGCTCCTGGACTTTGCTATACCTGCCAGGGCGTAGTCAAAGGCTCCTGGACTTCCTGTCTGAGACTATTGGATCATTCAGCATTCACTCACATCATCAAATAACGATGCAATGCAACATATTCGTGAATACTAATGCAATCAACCTATGGCATAAACATGATGCATGAGATATGCTCAAAAGCAGTTTGTAGTTCAATTAAAAGTCATAAGTTTAGTTCCACTCACCTCGGGCTAACTGGACTGACTGACTCTGCAGGCTCTGAATCTCTGGAGCAGTACTCACTGCTGCTCTCTCTGGTTCCTCTGGTCTGTACCTATCCAGATAAACGCACATGAGGGACCAAACTAGCTTATGACTAACTCTATTTAAACTCCCCAAGAATCCCCTAAAACTCTCTCTAATAGTCATGCAAAGCAAGCAAAGGAAAGCTGGACAGAACACTTTCGGCGGCAGGTTCGGCGGCCGAAAGTCCTCTCCAGAGATGAAACTCAAGCACCTTCGGCGGCACCTTCGGCGGCCGAATCCCCCAAACAGAGCCGAACATGCAAAACTCGCGGGGGCAAACTGTGGCAGCCTAAGCCACCATGCAAGAGGTTCGGCGGCCGAATGCACCTTCGGCTGCCGAACCTGAGTTCATCCAGAACTCAGCTTCAACGGCAAACCATCTCCTCCTTCCCTTCAAGCTCTCCAAACATGCCTACCTCCTCTACTCAACTCACATATACTCACGTATATGTCCACAGGGGTCCAAAACTATCTAATAACCCCAAACAACAAAACAAACATAACACATAAACATGTATACATGCATAAATCATCAAAACTATCATTTCTACCCTAAGCATGCATCTCCTTCCATAACTCCCCCTAAAACCTTCAGAAAACATAAAAACATGTTCAAGAGCATCACTTACCTCCTGTTATAAGAAGATAAACACTCTGATCAAAGGAAACGAACCACCTCTCTTCACACTCTCAAACTCTCAAAAACTTAGTTTTTGTTTCAAAACCTTCAAAATGTGGTAAACTAGCAAACTCCTGCATGAGCTGCTCAAACTTAGCAAATAAAGCATAGGAGACGTGGCCAAGCTTCTGGCAACAAGTTGGACATAACACCTGTCCACAATGCTGACTCAGGATTGCTCAAAAGCTGGCTGACCAACTCAGCTTCGGCTGCCGAATCGCATGCAAAACCATGCAACATTCGGGGGCCGAACCTGAATTCGGAAGCCGAATATTGAGCACTTTCGGCGGCCGAACTTATCTTCGGCGGCCGAACTTGGCTGAAGTCTCCATGAACTATTTTCTCTGCAACACTCAAAACAATCGAACTGTAAAACCATAAAACACCTCATAACACATAGAAAAACATAACTCCTACCCTTATATAGAATCCCAACACCCCGGATTCCATCAGACAATAGAAATTCCGGTGCCGGACTCTAGCCGGGTATTACATTCTCCCCTCCTTAAGAACATTCGTCCTCGAATGTTCCTAAAACAACAAAAACAAAACTCAAGGAGGAAACTAACCTCAAAACAGATGTGGATACTGCTGGAGCATAGACTCCCGCGTCTCCCAGGTGCACTCTTCTAGATTATGGTGGTTCCATAAAACTTTCACCATCGGAATCTCCTTGTTCCTTAGCTGTCTGATCTGCGTGTCCAGAATCCGCACTGGCTGCTCTATATAGGTGAGATCCGTATGAATCTCCACCTCAGGCTCACTCAGAACCTGATTCGGATCTGACACAAACTGTCGTAGCATAGAAACATGAAATACCGGGTGAATTCTCTCCATAGAAGCAGGTAAATCCAGCTTATACGACACATTTCCGATCCTCTGCAACACCTCAAAGGGTCCAATGTACCGTGGAGCCAATTTACCTTTCTTTCCAAAACGAACCACTCCTTTCATTGGAGACACTTTCAGCAATACCCAATTACCCTCCTGAAACTCTAACTGCTTTCTGCGAACGTCTGCATAACTTTTCTGTCTACTCTGAGCTGTTCTGATTCTCTCTCTGATCATGGGCACCATTCTACTGGTAATGTCTACTAACTCTGGCCCTGCAAGAGCCTTCTCTCCTACCTCTTCCCAGCAAACAGGGGATCTGCACTTCCTCCCATACAAAGCTTCATAAGGAGCCATCCCGATACTCGCATGATAGCTGTTATTGTAGGCAAACTCCACCAAAGGTAGATGCTGCCTCCAAGAACCGCCAAAGTCTAACACACATAGGCGAAGCATATCCTCTATGGTCTGGATGGTCCTTTCTGACTGTCCATCAGTCTGTGGGTGGAAAGCAGTACTAAAATCCAACCTTGTGCCCATTGCACTTTGCAGACTCCGCCAAAAGCGGGAGGTAAACTGAGGTCCTCTGTCTGAAACTATAGACACTGGAACTCCATGTAATCTCACAATCTCATCCAGATAGACCTGTGCCAACTTATCCACAGAATAGTTACTCTGTACTGGAAGAAAATGAGCAGATTTCGTGAGTCTGTCCACAATCACCCATATCGAGTCTATCCTGTTGGACGCTACTGGTAAACCCACTACAAAATCCATGGCTATGTTCTCCCATTTCCATTCTGGAATCGGCAATGGGTTAAGCATTCCGGCTGGTTTCTGATGCTCTAATTTCACCCTCTGACAAACCTCACAGGCTGTCACGAATTGCGCCACTTCTTTCTTCATGGCTGGCCACCAATAGACCCTTTTCAGATCCTGATACATCTTGGTGGCTCCTGGGTGAACACTGTACCTCGCATTATGAGCTTCCCTCATAATGTCTCCCTTCACACTGCCCCTATCTGGTACACAAAGTCGACTCCCATAGCGAAGGATCCCTTTGCTGTCAAATCTGAACTCTGCACTATTGCCTGACTGAACAGTCCTGGCAATTTTCATCAACTCAGGGTCCTCATGCTGTCTCTGAGCTATCTGCTCCAGAAACACAGGTGTCACTCTCATCTGTGCTATCAACGCACCTGTACCAGACAACTCTAGCTGTAATCCCTCGTCAAAGAGCTTATAAAGCTCCATCACAACCGGTCTCCGCTCTGCTGCTATATGGGATAAACTGCCTAGTGACTTCCGGCTTAGGGCGTCTGCGACAACATTCGCCTTACCCGGATGATACTGGATCTTACAATCATAATCACTGAGCAATTCTACCCACCTTCTTTGCCGCAAATTTAGCTCTCTCTGACTTAAGATGTACTGTAAACTCTTGTGATCGGTGAAGATCTCGCATTTCACTCCGTAGAGGTAATGCCGCCACATCTTAAGTGCAAAGATAACTGCTGCCATCTCGAGGTCATGGGTGGGGTAATTTAACTCGTGCTTCTTCAACTGTCTAGAAGCATAAGCTATTACTCTATCACTCTGCATCAATACACAACCCAATCCCACTCGAGATGCATCACAGAACACTGTGAACTCTTCATTACTGACAGGCAGAGCTAACACTGGTGCTGTTGTCAATCTCCTCTTGAGCTCCTCAAAGCTCTCTTCACACTGGTCTGACCAGATAAACTTCTGGTTCTTCTGAGTCAATTTGGTCATTGGAGCTGCTATCTTTGAGAAGTTCTGAACGAACCTCCTGTAGTAACCTGCCAGTCCCAGAAAGCTTTTAATCTCAGTCATTGTCGTGGGTCTGGGCCAGTTAACTACAGCCTCTATCTTCTTGGGGTCTACCTCAATACCCTCTGCTGATACCACATGTCCCAAGAAGGCAATGCTCCGTAACCAAAACTCACACTTCGAGAACTTGGCATACAAACCATGCTCTCTCAGTGTCTGCAAAATGATCCTCAGATGCTGGGCATGCTCCTCTGCATCTCTGGAATACACTAAGATATCATCGATAAACACAATGACAAAGTGATCCAGAAACTCACTGAATACCCTGTTCATGAGATCCATAAATGCTGCAGGGGCGTTAGTCAACCCGAACGGCATCACTAAGAACTCATAATGCCCATATCTCGTCCGGAAAGCTGTCTTAGGCACATCTGCCTCTCTGACTCTCAACTGATGATACCCGGATCTCAGATCTATTTTCGAGAAACAACCTGCTCCAGCTAGCTGGTCAAATAGATCATCAATCCGAGGTAAGGGATACCTATTCTTGATAGTGACCTTGTTCAACTGTCTGTAGTCGATACAAAGTCTGAGGGATCCATCCTTCTTTCTGACAAAGAGCACTGGAGCACCCCAAGGTGAGGTACTAGGGCGGATGAAACCCTTATCTACCAAGTCCTGCAACTGTTCTTTCAACTCTGTTAACTCAGCTGGCGCCATCCTGTAGGGAGGAATAGAGATAGGTCTGGTACCTGGCAATAATTCAATTTCAAACCCTATCTCCCTATCAGGTGGTAGTCCTGGCAAATCGTCTGGGAACACATCGAGAAACTCTCGGACTACTGGTACTGTGGCTGGTTCCCTAACCTGACTGTCTAGCTCTCTCACATGAGCTAGAAACCCCTGACAACCCCTCCTAAGCAAACGACGAGCCTGAAGGGCTGAAATCATACCTCTGGGTGTACCTCTCCTGTCTCCTCTGAAGACACACTCTGACCCATCCTGGTCTCTGAGACTCACTAGCTTCTCTCGACAGTCCAACGTAGCACTATATGCAGATAGCCAATCCATCCCTAGAATGACATCAAAATCTGTCAAGTCTAGAACCACAAGGTCAGCTGGAAGGCATCTACCCTCTATGAACACTGGACTGAAACGACAGACTGACACTGCCACTGATGGGTCACATCTAGGTCCACTGACCCAGAGAGGATACTCTAACTCAGAACTGATCAAACCCAATCGCTCTATGGCTCTCGAAGCAATAAAGGAATGAGAAGCACCGGGGTCCATCAAAGCATACACATCTGAACACCCAATGATGAGATTACCTGACACCACTGTGTTCGACGTGTTAGCCTCCTCCTGTGTCACTGTGAAAATCCGTGCTGGGGCTACCGGATTTCCACCTCGGGAACCTGCTGCTGAAGTAGAGGCTACCCCTCTCCCTCTACCTCTGCCACTAGTCTGAGGCATGACTGGAGCTGCTGGCCGTACAACTGGCTGTACCACACTGCCTGAACTCATCTGCTGGGATGGTGCAAAAGTCATCTGCGGACAATCCCGAGCAATATGCCCTTCCTGTCCACATCGAAAACAAGCTGTAGATCCCAACCGACAAACTCCTCCATGTGGTTTTCCGCATCGTCTGCAGACTGGAGCTGTGCCAGAGCTTGAGCCACTACCTATTCCCAGACCTGACTTGACTTTATTCCAGAACTTACTCTTTGTTCCTTTTGCTCTGTCCCATCTTTTACTGCTTGGTGTGGGGGCTTTAGAACCCGAAGCCTGTGCCTGTGACTGTTTCTGACTATTGGCACTAGCTTCCATTTTCCTGGCTGCGTTTACTATCGTATGGAAACTCTCCTTTTCTGCTGGAAGAATCAAGGAAGCATACCTGGGATGCAGTCTCATAGTATATCTCCTTGCTTTCTTCTGATCAGTATCATAGGCTTGACCCACGTACTGAAGCAAATCCAGGAACTTATCTGTGAATTCATCAACACTCATCTCATCTGTCTGTCTCAATTGTTCAAATTCAATTACTTTCATCTCCCTCGAACTGTCAGGAAAAGCCCACCCTGCAAACTCATTGGCGAACTCTCCCCATAACATGCTGTCCATTCTCGGCTCCACATAATTCTTAAACCATTCTCTGGCTTTCCTGCATTTTAGTGTGAAA
The DNA here is from genome assembly GCF_001659605.2 of Manihot esculenta. NCBI lineage: Eukaryota > Viridiplantae > Streptophyta > Magnoliopsida > Malpighiales > Euphorbiaceae > Manihot > Manihot esculenta. The sequence continues at coordinate 16,770,026 of NC_035178.2, read as the reverse complement.
CCTGCCATCTCAATGGCTCTCTTATCATCTGCTCCCAATTCACTGGTGATCATCCTAACTGCTCTGAGGTAATCAAATGGATCATCTCCCGTATTGTATTTCGGAGCATCCAATTTCAAGTACTCCGTCATTTGGACTTTACCTCCAGATGAGCTAGGTTCATGTCTGTCAACAACAGGGGCTACTGGTTCTGGTGGTGGTACTGGGTCATTTGGTTCTGGGTGTGCTGCACTTGGATGGGTAGGGGAAGATGGATACATCGGATATGGTGGGTAATAAGGATAAGGCATATATGGCATGTAAGGAGGATATGGGACAAAACTAGAGTACTCCGACATACCTCCCATCGGATACTCTGGATAGCCAAAACCTGAGGTCTAAGCACCTCCCTGCGACTCTCCCATACCTTCCTCAAAACTGCCTATACCCATGCTATCATCTCTAGACTGATCAATTTCCATAGCCTCCCTCTCTTCCTCTGATCTTCCTCCCCTAGCTGTTCCTCTTCTGCTCTCGTCGACAGACCTTCTAGGGTCTATTGACATACCTTCCCTGCTAGATCTCTGAGACCTTGCCCTTGGCAATGCAGGAGGACGAGCAGCTGGTCTCTCACTCTCTGGTGGGACTCCAGTCAATCGAGCTGATCGACGAGTTCCTCGCATCTTTATTCTGGAAACACAACATATAACATACCACTTAGCACATAAACATCACATATCAATCATATACATACAACACTCATGGCATATCATAGCAGATAGGACTCAAGACCCTATCCTAGTGGACATGATTTCCTATTGTGCTTGACCACTTCTAACCTGTCTGAGCCCAACACTGTCTCTATAGGTCCGATCATGTGAACCTAGGGCTCTGATACCAATCTGTAACGACCCCAAAATGGACCGTCACCGGCGCTAGGATTCAGGTCGGCTTAAGGCCGCCAGAACCCGTAGCAAGCCTGCTATACTCTCTGTGTACCTGTAAACCTCATACATGATCATACATTTTATGTGAAAATAAAACTCTTTTCTGAACCAAGGCTCAACCTATGCATGCACTATCTCTGTACTCTGTACTCATGTACTCTGTACTCTGTATCCCTGACTAGAGCTTGCTCTAGATGGGTTAACTCATACCTGTTAAGCCTGGTTTTCACATACAGGAAAACATATATACATATACAGATCATGTACAAAACATACATCACTAGGTCAAGCAACAACTATTACATCTCTTTAATATTACATGTCCACTCTACGCTATTACAGATCTCTTTACTTTTCCTGTACTCTGCTGGACTGTCCCTGTACACTGTACACTGAACCTGCAAAACTGGGGTTAAGGGAGTGGGATGAGCTCTATAGCCCAGTGAGTAGAACAGTAAAACATCTCAGTAAAATATGATCGCATGAAATGCATCATATCACAAACAAGCCACATCAAGAGTAAACCTGTCACCACATAGTCCCAGTAACTCTGTGCCAGGGCGTAGAATCGAGCACCTGGTCTTCCTGTCATATATGTATATGTGTATATAACACCTCTGTACTTACCATTGCCAGGGCGTAGTCAAAGGCTCCTGGACTTTACTATATACCTGCCAGGGCGTAGTCAAAGGCTCCTGGACTTTGCTATACCTGCCAGGGCGTAGTCAAAAGCTCCTGGATTTCCTGTCTGAGACTATTGGATCATTCAGCATTCACTCACATCATCAAATAACGATGCAATGCAACATATTCGTGAATACTAATGCAATCAACCTATGGCATAAACATGATGCATGAGATATGCTCAAAAGCAGTTTGTGGTTCAATTAAAAGTCATAAGTTTAGTTCCACTCACCTCGGGCTAACTGGACTGACTGACTCTGCAGGCTCTGAATCTCTGGAGCAGTACTCACTGCTGCTCTCTCTGGTTCCTCTGGTCTGTACCTATCCAGATAAACGCACATGAGGGACCAAACTAGCTTATGACTAACTCTATTTAAACTCCCCAAGAATCCCCTAAAACTCTCTCTAATAGTCATGCAAAGCAAGCAAAGGAAAGCTGGACAGAACACTTTCGGCGGCAGGTTCGGCGGCCGAAAGTCCTCTCCAGAGACGAAACTCAAGCACCTTCGGCGGCACCTTCGGCGGCCGAATCCCCCAAACAGAGCCGAACATGCAAAACTCGCGGGGGCAAACTGTGGCAGCCTAAGCCACCATGCAAGAGGTTCGGCGGCCGAATGCACCTTCGGCTGCCGAACCTGAGTTCATCCAGAACTCAGCTTCAACGGCAAACCATCTCCTCCTTCCCTTCAAGCTCTCCAAACATGCCTACCTCCTCTACTCAACTCACATATACTCACGTATATGTCCACAGGGGCCCAAAACTATCTAATAACCCCAAACAACAAAACAAACATAACACATAAACATGTATACATGCATAAATCATCAAAACTATCATTTCTACCCTAAGCATGCATCTCCTTCCATAACTCCCCCTAAAACCTTCAGAAAACATAAAAACATGTTCAAGAGCATCACTTACCTCCTGTTATAAGAAGATAAACACTCTAATCAAAGGAAACGAACCACCTCTCTTCACACTCTCAAACTCTCAAAAACTTAGTTTTTGTTTCAAAACCTTCAAAATGTGGTAAACTAGCAAACTCCTGCATGAGCTGCTCAAACTTAGCAAATAAAGCATAGGAGACGTGGCCAAGCTTCTGGCAACAAGTTGGACATAACACCTGTCCACAATGCTGACTCAGGATTGCTCAAAAGCTGGCTGACCAACTCAGCTTCGGCTGCCGAATCGCATGCAAAACCATGCAACATTCGGGGGCCGAACCTGAATTCGGAAGCCGAATATTGAGCACTTTCGGCGGCCGAACTTATCTTCGGCGGCCGAACTTGGCTGAAGTCTCCATGAACTATTTTCTCTGCAACACTCAAAACAATCGAACTGTAAAACCATAAAACACCTCATAACACATAGAAAAACATAACTCCTACCCTTATATAGAATCCCAACACCCCGGATTCCATCAGACAATAGAAATTCCGGTGCCGGACTCTAGCCGGGTATTACAAGCTAGGTTTAGGTGTTTGGATTTCAGGGGCTATAGGTTCTGCTGGTGAAGGAGGAGGTGCAGCATTCCCTGGGTTAGGGTTTTCTATATTTGGGTAGAAGGGTGAGGGTGTATACATAGGGTACTGTGGGTATGGTGGGTAAAAAGGAGGGTAAGGCATGTAGGAGGGATATGGGTTAAAGCTGGAGTAATCCGATGTACCCCCCCCATCGGATACCCTGGGCCCTATGAAAAGGGTTGATATTGGGGTGGGTAACCAAGCCCCGAGGCCTGAGCGCCTCCTTGAGATTCTCCCATACCCTCTTCGGACATATTCATGCCCAGACCACCATCTCTTCTCTGTTGTTCATCCTCTGATCCCCTCACATCAGCTGACATACCACCCTGAACTGTTCCCCTCCTGCTTACATCAAAAGACCTTCTAGGGTCCCTTGACGTTCCCTCTCTACTTGATCTGCAAGACATTGCCCTTGGCAAAGCAGGGGGATGGGCATCCATGCCCTCATTTTCCGGTGGAGCTCCTGTCAATCTAGCGGAACGACGTTAGCCTCTCATCCTGCTACTGAAAAAATGACATAAAACACATAAACATTAACATCATATGGTTCATGTGGAAACACATGAACCCGCATTACATATATAGCATATCATTAATGTACATGCATATAGTCATGGCATTACACATCATCATCAAGACAGGACAATACATCCTATCCTAGTGGACATAATTTTTCCTATTGTGCTTGCCCTTCTATGACATCTATGAGCCCGACACTCTCTAGGTCCGACCATATGAACCTAGGGCTCTAATACCACTCTATAACGACCCGAAAACCGGATCGCTATCAGCGCTAGGATCCAGATCGACTTAAGGTCACCGGGACCCGTAGCAAGCCTACTATACATCCTGTACACTTGATAAAATCCCATACATGATCATACATTTCCATAAAAACTTAAACTTTTCATATACCAAGCTTGACCTGTGCATGCACCATAACTCTATACATAAAACCCCTTACTGGAGCCCTCATCAAATACTCCAGTTGGGTCAACATCTCATACATCAAGCTTGGTTCAACATATATCATTATTAAAAATATTTCATAAAGATCATGTACCAAAGGGATTAACCATACATTAGGGCCAAGCACAATACTAATCCTCATTACATCACTGTACAATATCTTACATTACATTACATCATTTTACATTACATGTCCACAACTAATCTATTACATATACATAGCGTTTACCCTTGCTGACTTCCTGAGCTATCTCTAGCCCTGCAACCTAAGGGTTAGGGGAAAGGGGTGAGCTACTAAAGCCCAGTGAGCAGAACCATAAAAACAGTTTATAAACATATGCTATTATGAAATGCATCACATCACAAACAATTCACATCACGGATGGACTTGTCACCAATAACCCTCTACATAGTCTAATTGTGCCAGGGGCGTAGAATGGGCCTCACTGGACTTTCTCTTAACATAACATAACATAACATATCCAATGTGCCAGGGGCGTAGAATGGGCCTCACTAGTCTTTCTCTCACATCGTGCCAGGGGCGTAGAATGGGCCTTACTGAACTTTCATACCGTATCATAACATATCATATCGAGGGCTAGTGAGTCATCCAATATCCATTCCCATCAACATCACATTATGCAATGCATCATATTCGTGAATTCTAATGCAAAACAACCTAGTATATATATATCATGGCATTCGTGATGCATGAACATGCTAAAAATTTCATTTACTTCAAAACATAGTTCAGTTCTACTCACCTCTGGCTGACTCTGAAACAGCTAACACTGCTGGCCTCCTCGGTTCCTCGAGTTCGATCCTACACAGGTGGATTCAAATGAGGGACCAAACAAACTCCAACATGACTCTAAACATCTCCCCAAAAACCCTCCCTAAAACATCATAAAACATGCATAGAAAACATGCAAATGAAGGCTGGGCAGGGGACTTTCGTTGGCCAAAAGTCCTTACAGAGCCGAAAGTCAGGCACTTTCGGGGGCAGGGTTCGGGAGCCGAAATTCACCATCCTTCGGGGGCAGGTTCGGCGGCCGAAACTCCCCTCTAGAGTCGAAAGTCCAAACTTTCAGGGGTGAGTTTAGGCGGCCAAAACTGCCTCCCCAGGCAGGTTCGGCGGCCGAACCTGGGCTCTCCCAAAGGGCAGAACCCGATTCTGCCTCTCACATCCAGCCACCCAAAACCTCACAACATGCATTCAACTATTCTAAAACATGCATAAACACTTCTTCAAGCATATAGGGGCATAAAACTAGCCTAAACCCCAACAAACATCAACATATCATCTCATAAACATACATTCATCATTTAACTAACATAAACCCTAACATTTTACATCTACTCTAAACATGCATTAAACACCCTTAAAACCCCTCAAAACTTACTTAAAACATAAAAGAAGGTGAGGATCTACGCTTACCTCTTGAAGATCGAGAGGAGAGGTGATTCAAACTTGGAGATTGGGAGAAATCGAGCTCCGGGGATCTCCAAGCTTCAAAACTTTAATCTTAGCTCAAAATTCTTCAAAACAAAGTAAAAACTCATCAAAATTTGAAGGGATTGAAGGAAAACATAAAATCAACCATGGGAGGGTGAAATCTCACCTATGCCCGAAAATAGAGAGAGAAAACTCTCCCATTTTCAGACAAGGGGCCTTTTATAGGTGGCTGGCAAGACCACCTTCGGGGGCCAAAAGAGCTCCCGCAAGTCCACCATGTTCGGCGGCCGAACTTGGACTTCTCCTTCTTGGTCTTTTCTTTCAAAACTCAATTTCTTTCTTCATTAAAACCATAAAACATGTAAAAAACATTTTAGAAAACCTTTATTTTACCCTTCTAGAAAGCTCCGACATCCGAAAAATTCCGGATTCCAATGGAGATTCCGCCGGAAGGTAGGAATTTCGATGTTGGGGTCTAGCCGGGTATTACAGGCTCCATTAGCCTACACCTTCCACTCCCTTCATTTTGGTTCTACAAAGTCAAATGGAGTCATTTCTGGTACGAAAGTAGCCAAGGCTTGAGCTTTTAAAATTCACCATAGTGAGTATTGAATGTCATAAGCTTTAAGCTAGATTGCCCATTCTATCATTCTAGTGGAGATGTCTAGTCTATGAAGCACTTTTCTTTGCAGATAGTTGCTCCTTACTTGAATAATATGAGCTTCAAAGTAAAGACACAACTTTCGAGAGGAAAAGAGTACCACGTAAGCTAGCTTTTTTATTAGGGGATATTTGGTTAGTGTAATAAACAAGGAATTGCTCTCCTTCTTCCTTATGTATCATAACTTAGTTTATTATTTTTTTTCACTACAGGTACAAGTAAAGTGTCTCTGCCCCTTGTGGGATGTCCAATAGAGGTGGTTGATTCAGGAAGTTTTTTAACTCATTAAAGGCCTACTAGAAATCTTACTCCCATTCAAACTTCTTTCTTTGAAGGCTTTATAGAATGGGAGGCAATGTTTCACAGAGTAGCTCATAAATCTCCCCAGTGCAACAATTCGTCCGTTCAACTTCTACACCTCTTTAATGTTCTTAGGTGGTTGCATGTCCCATATACCCTAAAAACTTTTTTACTTTAATTCTAAAAATGCATTTCTCTTTATTGAGTTTCATTCTACTTTATTTAGGATTTCAAGAGCTTCAGCTAAATCATGGGCATGCTCCTGCACCTTTTTACTTTTGATGATCATATCATTAATGTATACTTCAATGGTCTTCCCTTTAGGTCTCTGAACATTCCATTACCAACCTTTGATAAGTTTCTCTTCCATTATTATGGCCAAAATGCATTACCCTATAGTATATTACCTCTTCATCAATTACAAATGGAACTTTATTTTTCGAATCGAACTCTTCTATTAGGATTTTTTAGTACCTAACAATTGTTTCTACCAGAAAGCACACTTCATGTCCAACTGTAGCATCTGCTAATATATCAATTGAAGGAAGGGAATAGTGGTCTTTGGGGCAATCTTTATTGAGGTCTGTAAAGTCCACACATATTTTCCATTCCGTATTTGCCTTTTTTTACTAAGAGCACATTAAGAACTTAAGTGGAGTATTAACCTTACTTGATGAGGCCTGCTTCTTTTAGCTTCTTAAATTCTTCTGAATTCACCTTTTGCCTTTCAGGAGTGAACTTTCTCTTCCTCTACTTTATATTTTAATTTTTGAATCAACATTCTATCTATGGTTGTCATAGCTGGATCCATTTGCATTTTCAAGATTCTAAGTAAAGGATGAGACATGCTATTTCAATATTGAAATTACGTCTACTCGTGATTCATCCATTAAGTTTGAACTCATCATCATAATTTTTCCTTCTTATAACTGGATCGTGGTCACTTTGTCTATTGGTTCCGAGGCAAAGGAGCTTTCTGGTTTCTTAAGCAGCTCTATGGAGGGACACTTGAGAGACTGTCTTTATAGATCAATAATAACATTCCTAAGTTGATTTTGACTTCCTTTGGCCATTGCAATTCCTCCTATGTAAGGTTATTTTAGGCATAATAACTCTATATTAATTACTACGCCATAATTATTCAAGATGGAGTGGCTCAGTATGGCATTGTAGGATAATGGAATATCAACTATTGCAAATTCTATATACAACTCTCGTCTGAACTCATCATCTCTGTTACTATTGTCAAGTTGGTTGTGCCAAGGATTGGGATTAACTTATCACCCAAACCTACTAGTGGGTAGGATACTTTTGAGAGGTTTTTCTTCTCCAATCCTAACTTTTCACACACATTAAAAGTCACCAAATTCATGAAACATTCGGTATTTATTAAGATCCTCTTCATGAGGAATTTATTCATTCTAACTAAGATGATCAAAGGATCAGAGTGGGGAACTATTACTTTATTGTCCTCAGGTGAGCTGACTGTAATTGGCTTCAAATATAACTCCTCTATCGTCATTATTTTAGTTGGGTTTGTCATTAGCTTCCCCCTTTCTTCTCTGCTTTTTTCTATTCAGGTTTGTTGGCAATTACATTAACTATGCCTATTGGTTCATCATCATCACTTTCTTTTCAAACTTTTGTAATGAAGGCTCTCTTCTTCTAGAGGGGAACTCTCCCTTTCTAAACCTGTGGTGTGATTCTTTCAATTTCATCTTTAAAATGCTTGCATTCCTTAGTGGGTCTTTTTGAAAATCACAATATTTTTCTTTGTCCTTCTTGAAGCTTTTTGGGGATTCATCTACTTTGGATATTTGATATGTTCTCCATTTTTTGTATAAATATTAAGACAATATCTCTAAAGTTGGTGAGCAGAGTTGTAACGACCCGAAAATCGGACCGCTACCGGCGCTAGGATCCAGGTCGGCTTAAGGCCACCGGGACCCGTAGCAAGCCTGGCATGCAACCTGAAAACCTGTTTAATCCCATACATGATCAACAACATACATAAAAATTAAAACTTTTCTTTCATTCATACACCAACTCAACCTGTGCATGCACTGAACATAATCATAAATCATAAACATTGGCCCCTCAGTGGGACCTCAACAATGCCCCCAATGGGTGGCATAACCTGTGATGAGTTGGTTTACATAAGCATTACAAAACCTCTATGATCATGTATTAAAAGTGATACCATACACATAGGGTCAAGCACAATCTCTAATCCTCAATATCATTACATTACATAACTATTCATAACTTTACAATTTCATCATGTCCACATTCTATCTATTACATATAAACGACTTCAATACTCTTGCGGACCTCCTGGTCTACCCTGTACCTGCATACCTGGGGTTAAGGGGAAAGGGGTGAGCTACAAGAGCCCAGTGAGCAGAATAATAAAATATTTAAACATATGATAACATGAAATGCATCACATCACAACTAATCATATCAAGGATGAACTTGTCACCATCTAGGCCTCTACATATTCCAATCATGCCAGGGGCGTAGTGCAGGCCACACCTGGTCTTTCTCTTATACATAACATAACATACATAATCTATGGTGCCGGGGGCGTAGTGCAGGCCACGTCCGGTCTTTCTCTTACATAGAGCCAGGGGCGTAGTGCAGGCCACACCTGGGCTTCCATACCATATCATCATGTCATAACATATGAGGGCTAATGGATCATTCAACATTCATCCACATCAACAACATATTATGCAATGCAACATATTCGTGATTTCTAATGCAAACAACCTAAAATATCACATGGCATCCGTGATGCATGAACATGCTCAAAACTGATTTATTTACTTGAAACATAAGGAGTTATTCTACTCACCTCTGGCTAGCTCTGACACTGACTGAAGCAACTGACTCACTGCTGGGGTCCTCGGTTCCTCGGGTCCGAACCTACACAGGTGGACTCAAATGAGGGACCAAACAACTAGAACATAACTCTAAAACATCCCCCAAAAACCCCCCTAAAACACCTTAAAACAATCATGCAAAACATGCAAAGGAAGGCTGAACAGGGCAGGTTCGGCGGCACCTTCGGCGGTCGAAAGTCCCTCTAGAGCCGAAACCCAGGCAGGTTCGGCGGCACCTTCGGCGGCCGAAAGTCCCAGACAGAGACAAAAGTCTCTTTTCGGGGGCAACTTCGGCAGCCGAAAGGCCTGCCTCCCAGGCAAGTTCGGCGGCCAAAAGTCCTTCGGCTGCCGAACCTGGTTTCTGCTAGAGGGCAGAAACTTGGTTCCCTTTGCACAAAAACCTCTCCTTCTCATTCCAACATGCATATAACTCATTCAAATCATGCAAATAAACATACATTGGCTCCTAGGGGCTTCAAACTATCTTAAACCCCAACTACAACACACAACAACAACACATTGCTCAAAATCACCACATAAGCTCATAAACCTAACCATAAGCTAAACATGCATTCTACCTCATAGATCTTACATAAAACTTACTTAAAACATGCAATGAGCTTAAGATCGGCTCTTACCTCTTGAAGATCGAGAGAGAGACGACTTAAACTCAGAGATGGGAGAGATTTGGGTTCTTGAACCTCAAAGCTCCAAAACTTGCTCAAAACTTGAAAATCTTCAAAACAAGATGAAAACTTGTGAAAATCGTGAAAGATTTGAAGGAAAAGCTTAAAGATTGGTGAGGAACGGCAGAGAGCTCACCTTGGCCGACAATGGGGAGAAAAACTCGCCCGTTTTCGGCTAAGGGACCCTTTTATAGTGGTTGGCCAGGCCACGTTCGGGGGCCGAACGTGCCTCCGCATGCATGCCATGTTCGGCGGCCAAACTTGAGGTTCGGCGGCCGAACCTGGACTTCCCTCACTTATGCCTTCGGGGGCCTAAGGCACACCCGAAATGCATGCATGTTCGACGGCCGAACTTTGAGTTTCGGCGGCCGAACCTGAGTTTTCCTCCAAGGTTGTTTTTATTCAAAAACTCATTTCCTCTTTACTTAAAATCATGAAATACATTAAAACATTTTAAGAAAACATGTTTCTACCCTACTAGAGGCTTCTGACATCCGAGATTCCACCAGACGGTAGGAATTCTGATACCGGAGTCTAGCCGGGTATTACATTCTCCCCCCCTTAAGAACATTCGTCCCCGAATGTTCCTTAACTAGCACATGCAAGGCATACAACATAACATACATACAAAACGCATAAAACCCACAAGGGACTAACCTCAGAAAAGATAAGGGTACTGCTGGAGCATGGACTCCCGTGTCTCCCAAGTGCATTCTTCCATATTGTGGTGGTTCCAAAGGACTTTCACCATCGGGATTTCCTTGTTTCTCAGCTTCCTGATCTGGGTGTCTATGATCCGTACTGGCTGTTCAACATAGGTGAGATCTTCTTGGATCTCCACATCAGGCTCACTAAGAACCTTGCTCGGATCTGACACGAACTTTTGATTTTTCCTGGTTAACCTGGTCAGAGGAGTGGCAATCTTTGAGAAGTCCTGAACGAACCTCCTGTAGTAACCTGCCAAACCCAAGAAACTTCTAATCTCTGTCACTGAAGTGGGTCTAGGCCAGTTAGCCACAGTTTCTGTCTTCTTGGGGTCCACCTCTAATCCCTTTTCTGACACTACATGCCCCAAGAAGGAAATGCTCCTCAGCCAGAACTCACACTTGGAGAACTTGGCGTATAAGTCATGTTCCCTCAAGGTCTGCAGAACCAACCTCAGATGATAGGCATGCTCCTCTGCATTCCTGGAATATACTAAGATATCATCTATGAAGACAATAACAAAGTGATCCAGGTATTGGCTAAACACTCTGTTCATGAGATCCATGAATGCTGCAGGGGCGTTGGTTAACCCGAACGGCATTACAAGGAACTCAAAATGCCCATATCTGGTCCTGAAAGCTGTCTTTGGCACATCATCTTCTCGGATCCTCAGCTGATGGTACCCTGATCTCAGATCTATTTTGGAGAAACACCCCGCTCCTGATAGCTGGTCGAATAGATCGTCGATCCTTGGCAATGGGTACTTATTCTTGGTAGTGACTTTGTTCAACTGCCTATAGTCGATACAAAGTCTAAGGGATCCATCCTTCTTTCTCACAAACAAGACTGGTGCACCCCAAGGTGAGGTGCTCGGTCGGATGAAGCCCTTTTCTACCAGCTCTTGCAACTGTTCTTTCAACTCTTTCAACTCAGCTGGAGCCATCCTGTAGGGAGGGATAGAGATCGGTCGGGTTCCAGGCATCAATTCTATCTCGAACTCTATGTCCCTAGCAGGCCGTAAACCTGGTAGCTCGTCTGGGAAGACGTCTAGAAACTCTCTAACCACTAGCACCGAGGCGGGTTCTCTAACCTGACTGCTAAGCTCTCTTACATGAGCCAAAAACCCCTAACATCCCTTCCTAAGCAACCTACGAGCCTGAAGAGCCGATATCAGACCTCTAGGTGTACCCCTCCTGTCTCCCCTGAAGACAACCTCTGACCCATCCTAACCTCTGAACCTGACTACCTTGTCCCTGCAGTCCAAGGTAGCACCATGGGTAGATAACCAGTCCATCCCTAGAATGACGTCAAAATCTGTCAAGTCTAGAACCACAAGGTCGGCGGAAAGGCATCTTCCCTCAACAAAGACTGGACTGCACTGGCAGACTGACTCTGCCACTGATGGATCACACTTGGGTCCACTGACCCAGAGAGGACACTCTAACCCAGAGATCATCAACCCCAACCTCTGAACGGCTCTCAGAGCAATAAAAGAATGAGATGCACCAGGGTCCATCAAGGCATACACATCTGAACAACCAATGACTAAGTTACCTGCCACCACGGTGTTAGATGCGTCTGCCTCCTGCTGAGTCATCGTGAAGATCCGTGCTGGAGCTGATGGACCTTCACCTCTGAAACCCGCTGAAGAAGAGGCTGCCCCTCTCCCTCTACCTCTGCCACTGGCCTGAGTCGCGGCTGGAGCTGCTGGCTGAGCCACACTGCCAGAAGCTGTCTGCTGAGACTATGCTCCAAAAGCTGCCCTAGGATACTCCCGAGCCATGTGTCCCTCTTGCCCGCATCTGAAGCAGGCTGCTGTCCCAGCCCGGCAAACTCCCCTGTGTGGCCTACTACACTTTGCACAAACTGCATTATCTACACCAGAGCTCGAGCCACTCCCTAGTCCCAGACTGGACTTAACCTTGTTCCAGAACTTGTTCTTCTTAGACTTCCTGGGACCTCTGTACCACTTCTTGCTACCTGAAGCTGCTGCACTCATTGAAGAAGAGCCTGGGGTCTTAGAACCAGAAGGCTGTGCCACTGACTGTTTAACTGTCCCCTGAACGATGGCACTGGCCTCCATTTTTCGGGCCATATCCACTATGGCATGGAAGCTCTCCCTATCTGCTGACTGGATCAAGGAGGAATATCTGGAGTGGAGTTTCATGATATACCTCCTTGACCTTTTCTGGTCTGAGTCAAGGTTTTGCCCTGCAAATGGCAACAGCTCCAAGAATCTGTCTGTGAACTCCTCTACACCCATCTCATCAGTCTGCCTCAACTGCTCAAACTCTATCATATTCAGCTCCATTGAACTATCTGGGAAAGCCCATCCTGCAAACTCGTTTGCAAACTCCTCCCAAGACATGCTATCCACTTTCGGGTTCACATAATTCTTGAACCACTCTCGTGCCTTCTTGCACTTAAGTGTGAACCCAGCCATCTGAATGGCTCTACTATCATCAGCCCCAATCTCATCTGTGATCACCTTGACCCTCTCAAGATACACAAACGGATCATCCCCTTTTTCATATTGAGGAGCACCCAACTTCATGTAGTCGGTCATCTTGACCTTGCTCCCACTGGCTGAACTAGGTCTAGAAGGTTGAGTAACTGGGGCTGCTGGTTCTGCTGGAGGAGGAGGAGGTGCAGCATCCCCTGGGGTAGGGTTTGCTGGATTTGGATAGTAAGGTGGGGGTGGATACATTGGGTATTGTGGGTATGGTGGATAATAAGGTGGGTATGGCATCTGTGTGGGATAAGGGCTAAAGCTATGGTAATCCGATGTGCCTCCCATCGAATACCCAGGGTTTTGTGAGAAGGGTGGGTAGTAAGGTGGCTGAACAAATCCCGAGGCCTGGGTGCCTCCTTGGGATTCTCCCATTCCTTCTTCTGACATGCTAACTCCCAGACTGCCATCCCTCCTCTGCTCTACATCCATATCATCCCCCATGTCCTCTGACGTTCCTCCCTGAACTGTTCCTCTTACTGATCTGCTTCTACCCAGATCCAAAGACCTTCTAGGGTCTCTTACTGCTCTTTCCCTGCTAGACCTACTTGACATTGCCCTAGACAATGCTGGAGGACGGGCGCTTGTGCCCTCATCCTCAGGTGGTACTCCAGTCAATCTTGCTGATCGACGAGTTCCTCTCATCCTGTTTTCTGAAAAACAGTACACATCACATAAACATTAGCATCATATGGTTCATGTGGGCACACATGAACCCGCATCACACATCATAGCATATCATTAATGCACATGCATATAATCATGGCATTTCACATCATCATGCAGGACAGGACTCCACATCCTATCCTAGTGGACATGATCTTCCTATTGTGCTTGACCTTCTAACACAACTATGAGCCCGACACTCTAGGTCCGACCATATGAACCTAGGGCTCTGATACCATTCTGTAACGACCCGAAAATCGGACCGCTACCGGCGCTAGGATCCAGGTCGGCTTAAGGCCACCGGGACCCGTAGCAAGCCTGACATGCAACCTGAAAACGTGTTTAATCCCATACATGATCAACAACATACATAAAAATTAAAACTTTTCTTTCATTCATACACCAACTCAACCTGTGCATGCACTGAACATAATCATAAATCATAAACATTGGCCCCTCAGTGGGACCTCAACAATGCCCCCAATGGGTGGCATAACCTGTGATGAGTTGGTTTACATAAGCATTACAAAACCTCTATGATCATGTATTAAAAGGGATACCATACACCTAGGGTCAAGCACAATCTCTAATCCTCAATATCATTACATTACATAACTATTCATAACTTTACAATTTCATCATGTCCACATTCTATCTATTACATATAAACGACTTCAATACTCTTGCGGACCTCCTGGTCTACCCTGTACCTGCATACCTGGGGTTAAAGGGAAAGGGGTGAGCTACAAGAGCCCAGTGAGCAGAATAATAAAACATTTAAACATATCATAACATGAAATGCATCACATCACAACTAATCATATCAAGGATGAACTTGTCACCATCTAGCCCTCTACATATTCCAATCATGCCAGGGGCGTAGTGCAGGCCACACCTGGTCTTTCTCTTATACATAACATAACATACATAATCCATGGTGCCGGGGGCGTAGTGCAGGCCACATCCGGTCTTTCTCTTACATAGAGCCAGGGGCGTAGTGCAGGCCACACCTGGACTTCCATACCATATCATCATGTCATAACATATGAGGGCTAATGGATCATTCAACATTCATCCACATCAACAACATATTATGCAATGCAACATATTCGTGATTTCTAATGCAAACAACCTAAAATATCACATGGCATCCGTGATGCATGAACATGCTCAAAACTGATTTATTTACTTGAAACATAAGGAGTTATTCTACTCACCTCTGGCTAGCTTTGACACTGACTGAAGCAACTGACTCACTGCTGGGGTCCTCGGTTCCTCGGGTCCGAACCTACACAGGTGGACTCAAATGAGGGACCAAACAACTAGAACATAACTCTAAAACATCCCCCAAAAACCCCCCTAAAACACCTTAAAACAATCATGCAAAACATGCAAAGGAAGGCTGAACAGGGCAGGTTCGGCGGCACCTTCGGCGGCCGAAAGTCCCAGACAGAGATGAAAGTCTCTTTTCGGGGGCAACTTCGGCAGCCGAAAGGCCTGCCTCCCAGGCAGGTTCAGCGGCCAAAAGTCCTTCGGCTGCCGAACCTGGTTTCTGCCAGAGGGCAGAAACTTGGTTCCCTTTGCACAAAAACCTCTCCTTCTCATTCCAACATGCATATAACTCATTCAAATCATGCAAATAAACATACATTGGCTCCTAGGGGCTTCAAACTATCTTAAACCCCAACTACAACACACAACAACAACACATTGCTCAAAATCACCACATAAGCTCATAAACCTAACCATAAGCTAAACATGCATTCTACCTCATAGATATTACATAAAACTTACTTAAAACATGCAATGAGCTTAAGATCGGCTCTTACCTCTTGAAGATCGAGAGAGAGACGACTTAAACTCGGAGATGGGAGAAATTTGGGTTCTTGAACCTCAAAGCTCCAAAACTTGCTCAAAACTTGAAAATCTTCAAAACAAGATGAAAACTTGTGAAAATCGTAAAAGATTTGAAGGAAAAGCTCAAAGATTGGTGAGGAACGGCGGAGAGCTCACCTTGGCCGACAATAGGGAGAAAAACTCGCCCGTTTTCGGCTAAGGGACCCTTTATAGTGGCTGGCCAGGCCACGTTTGGGGGGCCGAACGTGCCTCCGCATGCATGCCATGTTCGGCGGCCGAACTTGAGGTTCGGCGGCCGAACCTGGACTTCCCTCACTTATGCCTTCGGGGGCCTAAGGCACACCAGAAATGCATGCATGTTCGACGGCCGAACTTTGAGTTTCGGCGGCCGAACCTGAGTTTTCCTCCAAGGTTGTTTTCATTCAAAAACTCATTTCCTCTTTACTTAAAATCATGAAATACATTAAAACATTTTAAGAAAACATGTTTCTACCCTACTAGAGGCTTCCGACATCCGAGATTCCACCGGACGGTAGGAATTCCGATACCGGAGTCTAGCCGGGTATTACAAGAGTATAGTTTCTATATCGATCTTTATCCCTTTTACTAGTTCCCTTGTCCTTCTCAATTAAAGAGCCTCCTTTTACTTTGGTCCCAAATTTATTTTCCTTCTTCCTTTCATTTCTCAAAGATTACTTCTCATCATCAAGTCTGATGTGTTTTTAGGCCTTTTCCATTAATTGGAAATAGTCCCTCATCGAATTTTTAATTAAGGACTCTATAAACCTAGTGTCTCAGTAGCCTATCTTTATTACTTTACGAGTGGTTTTGATGTTTAGGTTATCGACCTAAATGTTCTCTCATTGAATTTGTCTATGTAGCTTAAAGATATTCATGTTCCTCATGCTTCACCTTTTGCAAATCTGATGATAACTTCTTTGGAGAAATACACGTAATAAACCATTGTTAGAAATTCTAGGCCAACTGCTTGAAGTCATGAATAGAATGAGCATGGAGGTGCTAATACCATTTTTGAGCTAGGCTCACTAGCATGAAGGGAAAAACACGACATAAAATTGAGTCACTAACATCTTACAGTAGTATTACAGTCTAAAAATTGGATAAGTCACACATGGGATTAGATTTTTCATCATATTTGTCTAGGTTTGGATGTTTGAACTTGGGTGGGAATGTGTTAGCTAGGATTTCGAGTGATAGGAGGAAGCATATTTAATGCTAAAATCATCATCTTGATATTCCTTCTGGATTCTTTTGACTGCGTCTAGAAGCTTTGCATCGAGTTGAGCCTACCTTCGGTGGTAAAAGTATGCCTAGGGGTTAGTCCCCTACTTTTTGATGATCTTTCAGTATGCTTCTCACTTATGAGGTCCTCATTTTCCTTTAGGATTTGGTTCCCTTAAGGATTCCCTGAACCCTCTTGTCACCTGAGCTCAGCTTGCATCAATTTCTAAATTTCTAATAATTGCTCCTTAGTCAAGGATTCATGAAGTTTCACATCTTCCAAGTTGCCCTTTTATTAGGAATTTACTGATTAATTGTAGTTGGGTTGTTGAAATTACTGGAATCTATTTTAATAATATTTGATGCCATGATAACAAAGAAAAACATAATAGCAATCCCAAATTTATTTTTGTTTTGTAAGGTTTTGAGAAGATTGTTTCCCACGAATAGTGCCAATGGTGATATCCTAATCTTCTCTATAGATACAAATATCAAGCTTGGATATGCAAAGATGAGAGAATACTTGGCGATTTGTTATGGGTAACATCTCTGATACTTAAGTCAATAGGTAATCTATAGAAAATCTCAAAGTAAAGGTTTAAAAGATATTAGAGTGTGCAAACATTACTTAGAGACACCCTTTATATAACCTGTATTAGTTAAATCATTTTAGAACTAGGATTCCTTGTGGAATCTTTATTAGTCATGGATTATCTCAATCTAGTAGATTAAGAGTCCTTTAACTGGTGTGGACATGAAATTCTAATGGGTTTGATGTCTTAGTATTTGTTGGATTCCTCGCTCTTTGGGATTTGATCTAATTGTCTAAGGCTTGTTACTTGTTTGGTTCAGACCAAATGTAGATTCAAGGTTATTGTCTTGCCTTTAGTTGCTCTTTAAAAACAATAATACAATCTTGTCAAGGAACCAAATCTACAACATTTTGTCCATTTTAGCAAGGCCACCCAATATAGCTTTTTAGGAATATTATACTTTAATCCATCATCAATCTCCTAAGGCAGAAGTCCATCCTATGAACCAAAAATTAGGGCAAAGAAGGTTCAACAGCACGAAATAAAGGGTGCAACACTCAACATTCAAGCTTCCTACTTCAAGATGAATGTTTTTAATGTTTTAGTCCTCCGAAATTGAGTCATCCAATTTTGTCCAATCTACTTCAATGCCCGGTGCTAGAGGAGAGAGTTTTGGAGGAGTTTCCTCCAAACCATGATTCAAAAGAAAGGTGTTCATTAGAAGTACCTAAAAAAGACCAATTAGCGATGAAGAAAACAATGAGAACTCCAACAAAACAACTCAAAGAGAAAAAAAAAAAAAAAAAAAGAGTGTTGAGGAAGAAAAGAAAGCTTACTTCCATATGAGATGTGGGGCAAATGAAGTCCCCACACTCTCCTTATAGAGAAGAAAAACAGCAAGAAACAATGCTTTGTTTCCAGCCCACTCAATTAATAAAGGAAGCCCAACCATTCCCCTTGAGAAGCCTAACCATTTCCTTCATTTAATAAGGAACCCATTGGACTTCCAACACTCACATGAATGAAAGGTTGTAATCTGAATTAAATATGGCCACGTAATATTGATATAATATAGGAAAGTGAACCTAAAGATTTACAAAATCAAAGTGGGGATTCATAATATACTGATGAGTTGCAAAACTCACAACTTTTTCCTTATTTAATTCCATAATTTTGCTATAATTTTGGTATAAATATTCAATTTTTACTTAGAATTTAATTTTGAATAGATTTTTTGAGCGGAAGTTGAGAAAATGAACGAAAAGAGGCTAAATTGAAGAATTCTTGGACTGGAAGGTTGTAACCTTAACCAAACCTATAGCCCATGGCGATGGAAAACTTTAGAAAGTGCCACCTCAGCAGATTTTGCCACCTAAGCAAGGATAAGATAAGTTTCAAGTTGAATCAAACACAATCAGATTAGAATAGAGATGAGATAGGAGTAGTAGAGTTTATTTTAAATTATTAAATTTTATCTTTTTGTACCTATATAAAGACTCCTAGAATTAAACCTAGGCATTGTATTTTCTCCTCTCCCATTCCTTCTCTCTTGGTGCCGCTGCCTCTCTCTTCTTCTCCATCTTTTTCTTCTTCTTTTCTTTAGCTTTTGTGATTTTATTATGGCTTTTAGAGGCTAAACAATTATTTTCAGTTAAAGGTTAATTTAAATTGAGGTTTTATTCAAGTCATGGGATTATTTGCTTCAATTCTTTTGATCTTATTTCTATTTTCTGTTAATTTCTTAATTCAAAAAACACCACCTCCATTGTTGTTTTCTTGTGAATTCAAGGGGCCCATTGAATCTCTTGGAAAGACAATATATTGCTAATTAATCCCATTAAATACGTAATTGTTTAATTGGATTAATAACAAGTAGCAATTAATATATTAGTTTATGTTAGAAAATTAGCAGATTTGATTTAAATAAAACGCGTGTTTTTATTGATCAAGTTTGGATTCTTCTCTCTTAATGCAGTTGACTAATTAAATCTACAGTGTATTGGGGTTATTAGTTAACTAGGAATTAATTTAAGCGTGAAGCGGATTAATTTATAAGGAAGAATTAGTGGGATTGGCGTATTTGATCACTATAACCAAACAATAGATAATAAAATAAATTATTTTTCTAATCGATGATCAACTGCAAAACACTCAATTTGATTTCTTTCAGCTAAATTTTTAATTAATTATTTGTTTCTCAAATTTAATTGCATTGTTTATTTTTCTTTTAAGTATTTTTGTCTTGCCCAAGGCAAAAAACCAATTTTATCAAAAACTTGAGGACGCCTTAAAGCGCTCATGGTATCATTATGAATATATAAACCAAAACTAGTACTCAAACATTAGCTCGAGGCATTTTCTCTACCCCTTCTTACCCTGAAAAAGCAAGGACACCGTGCGTCCTTGAACCGATAACTATCTTTCGGCTAACTTAGCCTCCTCTGTCCCTCGGGACCAACAAGGGGTAGTGCAGGAATATTCACATGTTGTCCATCGTTCTCCAAGCACGTTGAAAATTCGTCCTAGAGTTGCCCCACCGACTGGAACACTTGAACATTTTCGCATAGACGATGTAAAACATATATTGGATATTCTAGAAATAGAAAAACATTTCACAATTGATTTACCAAAGAATTTGTTGTGATACAAAAGTTTTTTTGATTGAAAAAATGTATAAAAAAATCTTTTATATTCAAATAGTATAAATATAAAAAAGAAAAAACTTAGGAATATTTTTTATTGTGATTGTGATAAATGGATCGATGGGGAAAATAATAATCCCCATCTTGAAAATGATTATCTTTTTCTCACTTTTTGTATTAAACTACTCCTCTATTTCATCTTGTCATCTAAATTAGATAGAGTTAAGGTCTCTGTGTGATCGATATTCACTTACCCTTTGTACAAGTTCTTATTAAATCAAGAAAAGGGAAGTAAATTTTAATTGACGGATTCAACACCCGTCATATACCCAATACCAAACTAACATATGGATGTACCGGATCTAAAGAAAATGATATGATAATTTGTATAATGTCCCAACGTTCAGAAGCCATTATTGAAGCTACAAATATTCCATTCAACTCAAGAGTTTTGGACAATAACCCAAGTCCACATCCGGTCCAAACCAAACAAATAACAAGCTTCATACATTTACATAGAATCCCAAAGATTGGGGAATCCAACAAATATAGGATACCAAACTCTATTAGAATTTTGTATCCATACTAGTAAAGGACTCTTACTCCATCTCTATTGAGATAATCTAGAACTAATCTGGATTCCACAAGGAATCTTAGTCTTAAAAGAATTTAACTAATATGGTTATATAAAGGACAACTTTAGGAATGTCTGCAAACTTTATTATCTTGTGAACCTTTACTATGAAATTTTCCATAAATCACCTACTGATTTAAGCATTAGGGAGATTTTCTACAATCAACCACTCGATGTTCTCTCATCTTGCATATCTAAACATAATATCTATACCTGCAAAGGAGATCAGAGCAGCATCAATAATGTTGATATTTTTAATACAATTAGCCTTATTTTTTTGGACATTTTAAGTTGTGTGTAGTTTTGAATATGTTGTAGGTTGTTTCAAAAAGAAAAGATTAGGGTCCATTCAAAAATTGTCACCTCTATTATAAAATAAATAAATATATTATTTTTTTTTTTTTTGGTTTTACCATATAAGTCTATAATTGATATCTAAAACCTATTAAATCAATTCAAATTTATGGCATTTTAGAAGAGTTATTAATGAGTTTATGAAGGAGATTAGTGAATTTTATTTGTGTTTCGAAGTAGAGGTAGATGATTAGAGGAGTCCTTTCTTTGCTTTCCACTGGTGATGTTGTTCTTCCATGTGTGAAGATCTATCTCATTTAGGGATACTTTGGTATATGGCATAAGTAGTAATGGTTATGGAGAATCTATATTTCTTAAAAAAGAAGTTACAAATTTTTTTATTAATTGACTTACAGAGTTTTTTGGAAAGTCACATGCTTTTATGGCATGACACTGTTGTTGTTATTGTTATTATTACTTTTGCACTGTTATTATTAGATTTTCTCTCACCTTTTAATATATAGACTAATGGTAATAGTATTAGAACATAATAAGAGAAACCTTTCAAGAGTTGTTAAAATTATAGCTAACTATTTAGTGTATTTTTAAAAATACAAGAACTAACTAGTTAGTTTAACCATACTATATGAACTAAATAGTATTTTTTATTTCTTTTAAAAAAAATTATTTTAGGTTTTTTCATAATAAACGAGAGTCCTTGCATAAGGGTGTAAATGAATTGAGTTGAGCTAAGTTTTGAATATCTCAAGTTTGATTCACCATTTTTTTTTTTAATTTGAGCTAAAATTAAGCCTAAATCATTTAGAACTCGAGCAAAAAAGTTAACAAGCTCAAACTTAATTCAGTTAAAATTTTGCCAGGATTAGCTAGCTTTGATCATGCTATATCTCATATAGCTCATGAGCAACCTAGTTCCTGATAACCCCTAGTAAGTTCCAATTTAAAAATAACAAGTTTAAAACTATATAATTTAGCTAAATAAGAATATTCACGAGTCAACTCATGAACTTATAAATAAATGAGCTCCCCAACCCTAAGAAGTTGAATATTTGCAAGTTTGAATTTGTGCTATTTATTAAATAAACTTAAAAACTAGTTTTAAGCTTGGCTCATTTAAAAGAAAAATCAAGTCAAATTGAACTTTTATTAAGTAGAGCATTGATATCTCATAAGTAGCTTAGTTTATTTATGATCCTATCCTCATATTTTTAGAATCTCAGTATATTCCAGTTAATCCTAATTAATAAACTTGTAATACCCGCTTAAATTTCAGTATTAAAATTTTAAATTTCTAATAGAATCTTCGTGGATTTGTGGAAATTTGGAATCTTGAAATTAGAAATTTTAAAAAGGTAAAATGTTTTTTTTATAAAAAATTTTAAGTATAATTAAAATTTTATAAAAAAAGAATTTTGAAGGTTTTAACATTCTGCCATCCACCTTTGGCTGCCGAATGTGCTTCAGGTACAACACTTATAATAGTGCTCCAACCTGAAATGGAGAGAAATTTTCTCCATTTTGAGCAAAGGTAAGCTCCCAAGATTTTATTCTTGCGAATTTTAAATACTTAACATTTTTCTTACAATTTATGCCTCGGGTTTGAAAATTTAACTTAGAATTTCAAGTTTTGCAAATGGAGATTTTTTTCACAACTTCTTTCTTCCTCCTCCCATTCTGCTATGCTTGTTATTTCTCTAAAGAGATAAGTCAATATCCTTGTTTTTGTGCCAATATTGATTATTTTAGTAGGATTGTAAACTATTTTTTTTTTTGGTGGGTTGTTTAATAATGCATGCAAGTTTTAAGTGTTTGAGTTAGAATTTGATTTTTTGTTAGGAGGAAAGTTGTGTTGATCTCATTTTTGGATGAATGTTGGTGTTCTTGGGTTGCTTATATTGTTTTAAGACCTTTGAGGTGATGTGGTCAAATTTTCAACTATTGCATGTAATTTTTGGGTGAGTTTGAAATTGTAAATTAATAGTAGAATCGGGTTCTGCGTTGTAAAAATGTCCAAGTTCAGCCACCGAACTTACTTGTGTAGGTTGCCACTTTTGGTAGCCTAACTTACCTCTGACTAATGGATTTTCGAGTATGTACAAGAACTTTAGGCTGCTAAACCTGCCATTGAAAGTCCCTTGTTTAGCTTTTTTCAATCTTTTTTCTATGTATTTTCTTACTTGCTTATAGAGATTTCTTGGGGTAGTTTTGAGAGTTGTAAAAGTTATATTTGGTATCTCATTTAGGTCTATTTGTGAAGTATCAAACTTAGGAGACCGTAGATGCCAGCAGTGAAGTAATTACTAGAGGGTGAGATTTGTGTCTACAAAAAGTGAGTAGAATTAAACTAAATTCTTATTTAAATTAAATCAAATGTTTTTAAATATGCTCATGCATCATGAATGCTATGAATTATGATAGGTTGTTCTTCATTAAATTCATGAATATGTTGTATTGCACATTTAATTGTTAGTGCTGATGGATGTTGGATGATTCACTAGCTCTTATTATATAGTATGATTATATATGATGGATATGGAAGTCCAGATCGAGACCCATTTTACGCTTCTGGTATTATGTAAGTAAAAGACCAGGGTTTCCATTCTACACCTTGGCACTATAGATATGTTTATGTTTAAGAGGAAGCCTTAAAGAGCACTTTTTATGGGCCGAGCACTATTGGATTTATAGAGAGTTACTTGTGACAAGTCTATCATATTGTGGATTGTTTGTGTTGTGACGCATACATACGAGAATTGGTTATATTAAATTATTTTATATCATGTTTTTATTCACTAGCCTGTCATAGCTTATTCCTTTCCCTTAACTCTAAGTTTACAGGATCAAAGTTAGTTTTGGAAGTTAGCAAATTTTTTAGGTATAGTTCCTTATATAATAGCTTAGTTGTAGACATATCAAATGATTAATAGTTTAGAATTGTGATATCCTCATAGTTCTTTTATGGCCCCTTTGTTTATGTCTCTTTATATAAAAGTTTTAAATTCTATGATATGTTAGTATTGAACTCTATGGCATGTAGTGATGTTATATTTGATGAGGACTCCTAATAATTGTTTATGTTTATCAGATATGGTTTTCACAAGCTGAGTTTGATTCTTTATGAGATTTTATGTATGTTTTTTAGGTCATGTTGGGATTGTATCAAGTATACCAGGATATATAGTAGACTTGCTACGTGCTCTAACAACCTTAATTTAATCTTAACCCTAGCACCGGTAGCAGTCCTATATTGGGATCATTATAGAACCTCTTTGCATTTAATGATGGAGGACTTCCATGATAACTAGTGTCATGGGTTGCTTTATAATTCACCTCTTTAGCAATATCATTATATTAGTCCTACCTTTTGCTCCTAAAAACTCTCACATATCTACTTTTCATGTTCTATCAATCTCTCCAAATAAACTCAATCTGTATAAATCTTGCAAAGATGATAAAGACCTCTATTATGAATCATCCATTCTTATTGACCAATAGCCTAATTACAATGTCCATCCAATAAAGAACCAGATGATGTCATTAGTGCAGTTGAAAGGAAGTTCCTTCTGACAAACAATAAGAAATGCAAGAGGATGAAATCCACCACCATAGTTGTAGGTTATCTCTTTAAGCAAACTCATACCCATTCAAAACCCTTCCTTTTTAACCAATTTTTAGATTTAGACAATGTAATGAAGATAAAATTAAATTAGTGTATTTTGCAAAATATTAATTTGGAAAGATAGGATGAAAATAATTTTTTATTATTCTCCTAACTCTTCTCTTCCATACACATTCATTATTATATAGGAGAGTTATATTTTTCATTAATGAGGAGTTAAGTGTATATTCGACCTAAAAGTTAGTTTTAGGCTAATTTAGAACCCTGACAAATAGTTCATGGATTAATTTGGACTTTTTCTAAATAATTTTATCGGGTGCATAAATTATTGGTATATGATTCTGGTTCTACTTTGAGGTCTACCTAGAAACCAAGACCGAACATAAATTTAGAGTGATTTCAATTTGGTTTTTTATTGTTTCAGTTTCAGTTTGGCATGATTATTTGTTATTTAATTTTAATTCGATTTAGATCGGTACAGTTTCAATTTAATTCTTAATTTTAAAATAAATTTATATTTTTTTTATAAAAAATTATACTTAAATTACCATTTAAGTTTTAAAATCAGTTATCAATATAAATTATATTATATATAGAGTACAAATTTAAATTATTAACAAATTGTAATTATCTTTTTCTTATATAATTTTTGTTATAGGTGTATGCATGTAATCAGGAATGGGCCCAATGCGGGCCGAAGGCCATGAGCCCTTGAAATTTTTAAACTTTTTTAGGGGTATTAGTGTAATTTCACACTAATACTCCAAAAACCTAAATTCTGCGCTCCATCTTCATTTTTTTCTCACTTCCACAGCAGCCCCAACCTCCCATTTTCTTCCGTCTCTCAATTTTTATTTAATAAATTTTATTTCTTCAAATCCACTATCCATTATCCTTCTTTTTCTCTTTTACAATATGAGTTATTTTCTCATTTTCTCATTTTATTTTTTATATTATTATTTATTTTTAAGAATTAATTTATATTTTTTATTTATTTTATTATATTGTTAATTTATTATTATTTATTTCACTTAATTATTAATACTATTGTTATGGGTAGTAATTTAGTCTACTTAAAATTAAAAAAATTGTGTAAATTTTAAATATTATTTTTATAGATAATAATTTAATCTAATCAAAATTGGAAAAATTTTGTAAAAATTAAATATTATTTTTATGGATAATAATTTAGTGTAATAAAAATTTTAAAAATTATGAAAATATTAAATATAGTTTTTATGGATAATATTTTATATCTAATTAAAATTAGAAAAATATTAAATATATTTTCTATGGGTAATAGTTTATGTCTAACTAAAATTGGAAAAATTAAATAAATTTTAAATATTTTTTTAATGGTAATAGTTTAAATTTTGATCAAATATAATTTTATGGGTAAATTAATAAAATATTATTTTTTTAAAAAATAAATTTTAACAATAGATATTGAATTAATTTATTAATATATTTAAATTTTGTGTATTATTACAGGGATGGAGCAATTCATTAAAAGAATATCAAAAAATGCATTGCCATCATCGTCGATGAATCAACCTGTTCAATCAACTTCACATAAGTAAGTAACTATTGAGGATTGTGAAGTTGATATTAAAAACATTCCATCTGATCGAGGACTTGATGTTAGAAATCAGGTACGCAGAGCTTACCTACTAAAAGGTCCATATCAACCACGCAGTCATAAATTTCCTCAAAGAGTAGATGGAAATCGAAATAGAAGATTTATTATGTCTTGGTTTGATGAATTTGAGAGTTGGTTAGAATATAGCATAACTAAAGATATAGCATATTGTTTACATTGTTATCTTTTTTCATCTAGCGCAGTAAAGGGGGTCATGATGCTTTTGTTACCGAAAGTTTTAGTAATTGGAGAAAAAAGAAAAGATTGAGAGAACATGTAGGAGGTCATAATAGATGTCATTTAGCTTATCAAGATTTAATGAACCAAGCTCAACACATTGAAAAGTCTATTTCAAAACAATCAAAGAAGTCAAAGATTGAGTATCGTTGTAGATTAAATGCATCAATTGTTTGTCTTCATTATCTCTTGATGCAAGGTTTAGCTTTTCGAGGGAATAATGAGTCTGAAGAGTCATTAAATCAAGGAAATTTTATTGAATTATTGAAGGTGTTAGTTTCATGTAATGAGGAAATTAATAATGTGGTGTTGAAAAATGCTCCTGAGAATTTGAAGCTCATAGTTCCTACTATTAAAAAAGATATCATTAATGCATGTGCAGTTGAAATAACAAATGTTATAATTAGAGATTTGGAGGATGATTTATTTTCCATTTTAGTTGATGAATGTCGGGATGTATCAGTGAAAGAGCAAATGGGAGTCGTCATTCGTTATTTTAATGAATTTGGATGTGTTGTTGAAAGATTTTTTAGTATTGTACATGTCAATGATACCAGTGCATCATCACTTAAAAAAGCTATAGTCTTTATTCTCTACCCATGGTTTGAGTGTATCAAGTCTGAGAGGTCAAGGATATGATGGAGTTAGTAATATGCGAGGGGAATTTAATGGGCTTAAGAGTTTGATTTTAAGGGAGATTTCTAGTGTTTATTATGTCCAGTGTTTTGCTCATCAACTCTAACTCACACTTGTTGCTATTGCTAAAAAACATTATAAGCACTTTTTTTAATACCGTTGCACATTTGTACAATGTTGTTAGAGGTTCTTGTAAAAGAAGAGACATGCTTCGGGAAAAGCAAAGAGAGAAAGTAGTTGAAATTAGAGAAATAGCAATTGAATAAGGTTTAAACCAAGAGATGACAATAAAAAGACCAGGAGATACTCGTTGGAGTTCTCATTATAGTACATTAATTAATTTGATACATTTATTTTCATCTGTGATTGATATTCTTGAATATATTAGTGAAAATGGGAATGATGATCCATAAAGTGGTGAAGCAATTGAGTTGCTAGATGTTATGAGTCATTTTGAATTTGTTTTTGCATTGCTTCTCACGAGAAAAATTTTGGAAATCACTCATGACTTATCATAAGTTTTAAAAAGAAAGGATCAAGATATTGTAAATGCTATGCAACTAGTTAAAGTTTCAAAATATCATTTGCAAATTGTAAGAGATGACGGTTGGGAATTTTCACTACTTGAAGTAGTGCAATTTTGTGGTAAATATAATATAGTTGTGTCAGAGATAGATGATTTGTACACAATGAGAGGTAGATCAAGAAGAAGAACTGAAAAGATAATAAATCTTCATTTCTACCGTGTGAGCTATTCTACTCTGTCATTGACATGCAGCTTCGTTTTGATGAAGTGAATATAAATTTGCTTTTATGTATGGCATTTCTTGATCCTAAAAACTCATTCTCTACATTTGATGTGAGCAAATTGATTGAACTTGCAAAATTTTATCCATGTGAATTTTCTCCAGTTGCTTTACTTAAACTTGAATCTCAACTTGAGAATTTTGTCTTTGATATGCGTATGGATAAGAAGTTTTCTGATGTGAAAGAAACTGGAGCTCTTGTTGAAAATATTATAGTTACAAGAAAGCATAATATATTTTTCTTGGTATATATGTTGGTTAAATTGTCATTGCTCTTACCAGTTACAACAGCCACAATTGAAAGAATATTTTCTACAATGCACATCATCAAAAATATGCTCCGCAATAAAATGAAAAATGATTTATTGAATGATTGTTTAATAACTTATATCAAAAGACATGTATTTGTAAATATTGATAATCAAGATATTATGAATAGATTTCAAGCAATGAAAATTAGATAAAAAAATATTGTAATTTCATTGTAACTGCTTGTCAACTTTTTATAATGTATTTTTTTTAATGTTTATTATTTTTTAATTATTTATTTAATTTGGATCCTAATTAAAATTTTTGAATCCGTCACTGTATGTAATACATAATTAAATATTTTATAAAAATACCAAAATGCTTGTAATTAAAAATGATAAAGTGTTTAGTATTTTTGTAATTAAAGTTATTAAGAAAGATATAATAATAATATAAATTATCTATAATTAAAATATATAATATATTATAATATATAATATCATAATTATAAGATACCTATATTCCATTTCAAAAAAAAAAAAGATACCTATATTATAATGTTAGTGCATATAAATATACGTTATAACATTCAAAGTATATAATATATCTAAAAATTATACAAAAACATGTATATAAAATCAATTATGGGCTCGTATAATATAAAGAAAGAGAGCTTCTCTCTGTTTATTGAGGAGAGAAAACTTTTCTCTAAAGATGGTTATTTGCAATGAGGCAGTAGGCCTCTTTCAGTGCTAGATGTGTGGCTTCCTCAGCTCCATATAGGCAGGAGTGGCTCCTTTACCTCACCCAGAATGGATTTCTTCTTCATCTCCCGTGTGTATAGTGTTTCGTGGTGGTTGCTGATTGAGGGAGATTGTGAAGAGGGAGATTATTTTCCTGTTTGATATGTAGTTGTATTATTTGTGTTGTTTTTTTCTTCTTTGTGTTTTCAAATTGGTGATGCACTAGATATATGCATGCAAGGAGAAGATTAAGGAGGAAGTAGTCACAGATCTCGGTATTGTGGATCTTGAATCAATGACCACTTGGGCTTTTTTCCTCTTTTTTATTTCTTTTTCTAGTGTCACTTCCCCTTGGCCTAATTAGAAAGATCCGATTTCGATAGAGGAAGAACTCCCTTACCTTTCTTTGGTGTCGGTTTCCACCATCCCTAGTTGGGTTCTGCCATACAGTTTGCCATTCATCTTCTCCTTTGATCGTCAGTGTATTTAGCATAGTTGCTACCGTTTGTTCAAGGAGTTATTCCTTTATTGTAGGCAGAAGCTCTAGTGTTTGTAAAGAAAGAAGAGGCAATTTGGCTATTAGGTCCACTACAGGCCAAGTTTGGTTAGCGAGTCCTAGGATTTGAGTGTTGGTTGGGTAATATATATTTTGGGTCCTAGAGACTTGGATTTTTTTTGTTCTTAATTGTAAGCCTTTAGGCCTCTGTTATGTAAGCTTTGAGCCGGTTTGACTCTTTAATTAAATGAATTATCTTTGAGAAGAAAAAAACTATTGGCTCATCTGTGGTATGATACGATTCGGTACTACTCTAATTTAATTTATCAGTTCCATATATTTCTTACTAAGTCAATACAATTATCCGATAGAAGAGAAATAGAGGCCTTGGTTCTATTAGCCATCAATCTATACCTAAAAACATAGGAATTAGATTGACAATCCATATGAAATAAAATCAAATACAAACATCCATTAATATGAATAAAAAATGGAGTTATTTATATCACAAAAGCCAGAATGAAAGATGAGAAATAAGCTTGAAATGGGAGAAAACTCAGGTGTTATGTTAGTGGGATTTAGATTGAATTACTATAATAGATAGAGAATCACAATGAGGTGCTACTAAGTTTAAGGAAGGGGAGGGTTAATTTCTTAAAGACAAACAGGATTGGCTATAATGGACAAAGGCCTAACTTAAATTGAACTAGGCCTTCGTTTGTTTCACAAAAAATATTTTATAATATTTAAAATATTTAAAAAAATTAATTAATAAAAATATTTTTTTAATAAAAATATTAAGTCATATTAATGAATATCTTCTTTTCGAGCCATTTGCTACCTTTTAAAAATTTTATTGAAATCTCTCTACATATAAAATTTTGTTAATATATTTTTAAATTAAAATAAAATAATAAAAAATAGAAAATAAGTTATTTTGGTGGAAAATATTTTCCACGGAAAATATATTCTATAAAAAATATTTTTTAAATACAAGTTATTTTTTGAAAATAAATGGAGTGTAAATTAAATGTAAATTTTTTTTAAATTCGGAATATAACAATTAAATAAATTAACTTTTAAAAATTGAATCAAATTAGTTTAATTTAATTTTTTAAAATTTAAATAATTGTATGATTAGCCTAACATATTAAAGCAAAAAAAAAAAAAAAATCCAAACTCAAATCATACATTATTTGATCATCATAGTCATAGATCGTTATACTAGCATTTTAATTTTAAAATTCTTTTATTTTCTTTAAAGATATATATATTAGGAATAAGTGTGAGAAAACAAATCATAGACTTATCAATATAGATTGCCTAGTTTTTGTTATTGGCCAATTCTAAAAATGACTCGATTCTTTATTGTAGAATTTTGTGCTCGCCATCATACGCGAAAACATTAATTTATTAGTAGTGGTAGAATTTTGAATATATTTTTTTATAGATCGAATAGTAATTTGATTTAAAAAATTTTGCGTTATGATTCGAATTAAATAGAAAAATGAGAATCTATGTATTTTTCCTTTTTATTGTATTATGTGAGATTTCAAAAAATACACTGATTTTAGGATTTTAAGAGGTCTAAGGAATTGTATCACTCTTTTTAAATTATAATAGACTTTTATTTTCTATCTTGTCTGTGAATATAGATCTTACGGTCAAATCATGTTAAATTGCTCGTATTTTTTTTTTATTACGATTGTGGATGTGTGTTCCTAATTTTGTGTATTTGTAATAACAATAACAAAGTAACCTACATGTATAAGGGCTCACGTGGCCAACAATTTCTCCAACACTTATCGAGGAGGCTATAATCTTGGTTTTAATACCAATGGTGGGATCATATGCTTATCAATGGTGTTGTAGAAATGAAATTAATGATGTGACCGAAAGGGAGCTGCGTTGTAACAGCCCGGAAACCGAACTGCCACCGGCACTAGGATCCAGATCGACTTAAGGTCGCCGGGACCCGTAGTAAGCCTGCTATCTTGTCTGTATACCTGTGAAATCCCATACATGATCATACATTTGCTGTAAAAACATAAAACTTTTCTTCATTCCAAGGCTTAACCTGTGCATGCACTCTCTCTGTTCTCTACTAATCCCTACTAGAGCTCCTCAGGGCTCTAGGCGGATCAAACTCATAATGTTAAGCCTGGTTTTGCTCATAAACATACAACAATAAGGGATCTACTGCTATACCGTCCTCTGATACAACATGTCCCAAAAAGGAAATGCTCCTTAACCAGAACTCACACTTGGAGAACTTGGCATACAAGCCATGCTCTCTCAAGGTTTGCAGCACTATCCGCAGATGCTGGGCATGGTCCTCTGCATTCCTGGAGTACACCAAGATATCATCAATAAAGACGATCACAAAACGATCCAAGTACTCCCTGAAAACCTTGTTCATGAGATCCATGAATGCTGCAGGGGCGTTAGTCAACCCGAACGGCATCACAAGGAACTCATAATGCCCATATCTGGTTCGGAAAGCAGTCTTGGATACATCTCCTTCCCTGATCTTCAACTGGTGGTATCCGGATCTCAGATCTATTTTAGAAAAACAACCTGCTCCTGCCAGCTGGTCGAATAGATCATCGATCCTGGGTAAAGGATACTTGTTTTTTATAGTGACTTTGTTCAACTGTCTGTAGTCGACACAAAGTCTAAGAGGTCCATCCTTCTTTCTGACAAATAATACTGGAGCACCCCAGGGTGAGGTACTCGGGCGGATGAAACCCTTAGCTACCAAATCCTGTAACTGCTCTTTTAACTCTCTCAACTCTGCTGGTGCCATCCTGTAGGGAGGAATAGAGATCGGTCTGGCATTGGGCATCAACTCAATCTCGAACTCTATTTCCCTATCTGGTGGCAGTCTTGGACGCTCTTCAGGAAACAAATCTGGGAAGTCTCTAACAACTGGTACTGAGGATGGTTCCCTAACCTGACTGTCTAGCTCTCTCACATAAGCTAGGAACCCCTGACACCCCTTCCTTAACATCCTATGAGCCTGGAGGGCTGATATCAAACCCCTAGGTGTCCCTCTCCTGTCTCCTCTGAAAACACACTCTGAC
Source organism: Manihot esculenta (assembly GCF_001659605.2). Lineage (NCBI taxonomy): Eukaryota > Viridiplantae > Streptophyta > Magnoliopsida > Malpighiales > Euphorbiaceae > Manihot > Manihot esculenta. The sequence goes on along the minus strand of NC_035178.2, from coordinate 16,737,324 downwards.
CCATCCTGGTCTCTGACACTGACTACCTTGTCTCTACAGTTCAGGGTAGCATCATACGTAGATAACCAGTCCATCCCTAGAATGACATCAAAATCTGTCAACTCTAGAACCACCAGGTCAGCTGGAAGGTATCTACCCTCTATGCACACTGGACTGAACCGACAGACTGACTCTGCCAAAGATGGATCACATTTGGGTCCACTGACCCATAGAGGACACTCTAACTCAGACACCATCAGACCCAACCTCTCTGCAGCTCTAGAAGAAATGAAAGAGTGAGAAGCACCGGGGTCCATTAAAGCATACACCTCTGAACACCCAATGATGAGATTACCTGACACCACCGTGTTCGACGTGTCTGCCTCCTGCTGAGTCAGGGTGAAAATCCGTGCTGGGGCTGACGGACCTGCACCTCGGGAACCCATCCCTGATGAAGAGGCTACCCCTCTTCCTCTTCCTCTGCCACTGCTTGGTGGTACTGCTGACGCTACTGGCTGTACTACACTGCCCGCACTCATCTGCTGGGATGGTGCAACCAAAGTCGCCTGAGGACATTCCCGTGCATAATGTCCCTCCTGCCCACATCTATAGCAGGCTGTGGATCCCAACTGACAAGCTCCTCTATGCTGTTTGCCACACCTCTTGCACACTGGAAAATCTGCGCCAGAACTGGAGCCACTACTCATTCCCAGACCCGACTTAAGCCTGTTCCAGAACTTGCCTCTCTTTCCTCTGAATTTCTCCCATCTCTTCTTACTTGCACTTGCTGTACTCTGTGAGGAGGAACCGGGTTTAACACCAGAAGACTGTGCCTTAACTACACCTTGACTTATGGCACTGGCCTCCATCTTTCTAGCAGCATCCACAATAGAGTGGAAACTTTCCTTCTCCGCATGAAGAATCAAAGAGAAATACCTGGAATGAAGCCTTGTGGCATATCTCTTTGCCTTCTTCTGATCTGTATCATATGCCTGACCGACATATGGCAACAATTCCAGGAACTTATCTGTATAGTCATCAACGCTCATCTCCTCCGTCTGTCGCAACTGCTCAAACTCCACAACCTTTAGTTCCCTGGAACTGTCAGGAAAAGCCCATCCAGCAAATTCGTTGGCGAACTCTTCCCATGTCATACTCTCAAGTCTCGGGTCCACATAGTTCTTGAACCATTCTCTAGCTTTCTTACACTTTAAAGTGAACCCTGCCATCTCAATGGCTCTACCATCATCAGCTCCCAACTCACTTGTTATCATTCTGACGGCACTGAGATACTCAAAGGGATCATCTCCTGTATTGAATTTAGGAGCATCCAACTTTAAGTACTCGGTCATCTTCACCTTACTTCCCCCTGAAGAACTGGGTTGCTGTGCTTCCACAACAGGGGCTACTGGTTCAGGAGGTGGTGGTGGAGGAACTGGTTCCCTCACTACAGGTTGTACTGGACTTGAATGAACAGGTGGGGGTGGATACATGTGATATGGTGGATAAAAGGAAGGATAGGGCATATAGGGCATGTAGGGTGGATATGGGGCAAAACTGGAGTAATCCAACGTGCCTCCCATCGGATACTCTGGGCCCTGTGGAAAGGGTGGATAGCCAAACCCCGAGGCCTGAACGCCTCCCTGGGACTCCCCTATACCTTCTTCTGACCCTCCTACACCCATGCTTACATCTCTACTCTGATCCTCTTCCCTCACACCTCTTTCTTCTACTGACCTTCCCCCTCTGCTTACTCCTCTCCTGCTCTCATCAGAAGACCTTCTAGGGTCTCGTGACGTTCCTTCCCTGCTTGACCTGTGAGATCTTGCCCTTGGCAAGGCAGGTGGACGAGCAGCTGTACCCTCACTTACAGGTGGGACTCCAGTCAATCTCGCGGATCGACGAGTTCCTCGCATCTTCACGTTCTGGAAAACAACAAATCACATAACACATCAGCAACACATCAAAAACATGCACATGCATAACTCAGAGCATTGCACATCAGCATAACATCCTATCCTCGTGGACATATTTTTCCTATGGTGCTTGACCTGCTACACCTCTCTATGAGCCCAACTCTCTCTCTATAGGTCCGACCATGTGAACCTAGGGCTCTGATACCAATCTGTAACAGCCCGAAAACCGAACTGCCACCGGCACTAGGATCCAGATCGACTTAAGGTCGCCGGGACCCGTAGTAAGCCTGCTATCTTGTCTGTATACCTGTGAAATCCCATACATGATCATACATTTGCTGTAAAAACATAAAACTTTTCTTCATTCCAAGGCTTAACCTGTGCATGCACTCTCTCTGTTCTCTACTAATCCCTACTAGAGCTCCTCAGGGCTCTAGGCGGATCAAACTCATAATGTTAAGCCTGGTTTTGCTCATAAACATACAACAATAAAGAAACATACATAAACTGATCATGTGACTCCACAAAGGGATGACAACTCTTATAGTCAAGCACCATTCTATACACTATACATAAACCTTATCTCTTTACATTTACATGTCCACACTAGCTATTACAAGACTCTGTACCCTGCTGAGTTCTCTCTGATCTCTGAACCTGCACCACTGAAGTTAGGGGAGAGGGATGAGCTACGATAGCCCAGTGAGTAGAATAGGCAAATATAGGTGATAAAACATGCTCTCATGGAATGCAACACATAATCACATAACCTCGGCCGGACGGATCAAAACTCCCTCTATCTCATCTGGGGTACCTAAGTACCATGTGCCTGGTCCCCGTAGGGCTGTTCCAGGTCTTTGTATATGTGCCTGGTCCCCATAGGGCTGTTCCAGGTCTTTCCTCTGAGGGCTAATGAATCCTCACGAAGTCCGTGTCGTCTCACATAAGCAATGTACAAGGAGCCATGCCAAGTACAAGGATAAATGCAATGCATCATCTTTGTGTACACTAATGCACTCACCCTAGAGCATATTCATGATGCATGGAGCATGATAAAATATTCAGTTGTCAGATTAAAACATTAAGTTAAGTTCCACTCACCTGGTTATCTCTGCACTGACTCTGCAGGTTCTGACACTGGACTCACTGCTGACCTCCCTGATTCCTCTGGTCCGTACCTACACAGGTGGACTCAAATGAGGGACTAAACTCACTCAAGAACATCTCTACGAAACTCCCCAAAACCCCTCTAAACAAACCTCAAACCATCACATAAAACATGCAAAGGAAAGCTGGACAGGGCACTTTCGGCGGCAGGTTCGGCGGCCGAAACCCCACTCCAGAGACGAAACTCATGCATGTTCGGCGGCACCTTCGGCGGCCGAAGGTCTCGTCCAGAGACGAAACTCACACACTTTCGGCGGCCGAACTCCCTCTTTCGGCGGCCGAAAGTCCCTTTCTAAACCGAAAGCCTAGCTTTCGGGGGCAACCTTTGGCAGCCGAACTGCCTCCACAAGGGGTTCGGCGGCCGAACCTTCCTTCGGCGGCCGAACCTGGTTTTGCCCGAAGGGCAGAACCCTGCTCTGTTTCATGCAAACTTTGCCCAAAAACCTACAAACATGCATATCAACTACTCCCAACTAGCATATACACATATATATGCACAAAGGGGTCTAAAACTACCCTAAACCCCAAACAACCATAGCACATAACACTTAAACATGCTGGAACACCACAAATCACCAAAAACCTCACCTAAACCTAAACATGCAAACTACCCATACAAACTTCATAAAACCTTTCAAAATCATCAAAGAAGCTCAGGATCTTCCCTTACCTCTTACACAACTTGAGGATGAAGGATCCTAACGTGGAGATATGAAGACAAGCTCTTCCAAAGCTCCAAGCTTCAAACCTTGGTTCTTTTGCTCAAAACCTTCATAAGTCACCAAAACTCTTAAAACTCTTGAAAGCTTGGATGAAAATCATGGAAAACATGAAAGTCAACGTAGGAGAGGCTGAAACTCACCTCTGGCTGCAAGTGGAGGAGAAATAACCTCCTTCCACCGACCCTTGGCCCTTTTATAGGTGGCTGGCCAGACCACCTTCGGCAGCCGAACGTGAAGCCGCAACCATGCAATGTTCGGCGGCCGAAAGTGACCTTCGGCGGCCGAACCTTTTGCATTTCTCCCTTGTTGCTTTTCTGTCAAAACTCAAGTCTTTGGAACATGAAAACAAGTGAAAATACCTTGAACAACATATGCATTACCCTTCTCGAGGGTTCCGACACCCGAGATTCCACCGGACTACAGGAATTCCGATACCGGACTCGAGCCGGGTATTACATGCGTTGTGATTGGCTTAGAGCCGTAAATTAGAGAATGTGAGGTGGTAGTCCTATGGCAGCCACTCCGACACTTAAATTAGTATATTGTGGAATAGAGAAAATGTAATGAATTATTTAGAACTTGAATGGTGTAAGAGAATAGGGTACCTTTGCTTTCGTGATCCTTTTTTTTTTATACTGTAAGAAAGTGCAGATAAATATAGCATTTTTCAATAATTCAGCAATAATGTGGCTGGAGATATGACATATCGCCAGCTAATAGGTTGATAATCCGCGATTACATGCATAATGAGAATACGCTAAGTTGTGCTTGATAATGGTAACTTTATGCTGAGACTCAGTCTGTCAAGGGAAGGGCGAGTCTTTGAGGATGAACCGGGTGCTAAGGGGTTCGAATCTTCCTTTTTTCGAGTTGGACTACATTTTCTATTTATCAAATTCTTATCTTATAGTGACAGCTCATAGTTTATTTTAGATGATTGTTATATAACATTAATCATGCCAAAAGTTTAAACAATTAACAAAGATATATTTTTAAGCCTTTATAGCATGTATGTCTAAATATAATAAACCAAAGAGATCTGAGTAGGATAATATTTTATCTAGTTCGCTAAAATATAAGCCTTTCAATTAAAAAAAAAAAATCAATAAAAAGATATGAGAAGGGAAATAATTAGCTGCCTACTTAGGTTTCTAAACATTGGAAACAATCACACATATGTATATCCACCAATAACGTCCACATTCTGCCTCAAATCAAGCAATTTCTTTGGTTTAAAGATTTCCTTCATAAATATAAAAATTGAAAAATAATTAAATTAGTAAAACATTATATTGTACATGATGAAGAATACCGTAAAAAGCAAGTGAAAAGGAAGTTTGATTTGATGGAAGATGGAAAACTACACTAATTTTCCGGATGTGTTTGTGGGTGCAAAAGTGGATAAATGAGTGAGTGTCCTATTTGTTTAGCTACCTTTCATTAACATGCATCAATCAATGTTTACAAATCTAAAAGAATCTCTTGATGGAGGACCACCACCTCTCTTTCATATATTATACCATTTCAAATTTTTAATATTTTTCTCAATTTCATAATTTTTATCTATTATTTTTTAATTATTTTAAAATTATTATTTATTTTTTTACACTATAATAACATATAAATTAATTATTATAATTTTATTTTATTACCAATAAATATTTTAAAATATTTTTTAATATTTAATAAAATTTAATGTATTTAAAATAGATACCATTAAAAAGTTAATACAAAAATATTATTTTTTTATATGTGTAAAAAAATAAAATAGATAAAAATTATAGAATGAAAAGAATAAAATATTTTAATAATAGAATGATGGTAAGTTAAAAGAGTAATTTTTTTTTTTTTTTTTTGAAAAGATGAAAGACCAAAAGTATATGCAACTATGTTACACTTTGAAAAGCAAATATGATATGAAATGAAAAAGAAAAATTTTGATTAAGAATACATAAATGATACTTTGTCAAAGATTATTAATTTCTACAAATAATATATTTTATTAATTTTAAATAAATGAAAAACCTTAACATAGTCCATAAAACGTAATCAACATTCATTAATGTCCTTCAATTAAGAGATTAATTTTTGGATAATTTACTTTGTAGGGCAAGTATATGATAAACTCAATCTCATAAAAAAGTGAGCTTAATTAGTAAGGATTAGGTAAATGGAGAGAAGAATGATCATTTAGTCAATTCAATTTAAAATCAAACTTCACAGAATAAATTAAAAATTAAAATTATAAAATAAAAATTAAACCGAATTAATTTTAAATAAAAATCAATTTGAATTGAATCAGTTTGATTCAATTTCATTCAGTTTGATTTAATCAAATGAGTTTTTTAATAAATTTTTTATTTTTAAATTTTTTTAATATTTTAAAATTAATTAAAATATTTTAATTTTAATTATGTATAATCTCTTTATATTATCAAAATAATATATATTTATCACTAATTAGGTTGATTTAATTTTACCAATATTTTTTTAATCAAAATTAAAGTGAACTAAAATAATTTAAGTTCTTGAAAATAAAATCTGAATCGAATTAAAAAAAAATAAAAAATTAAATTAAAATTTTAAATTAATTTAATTCGGTCAATTTTTTTATTTGAAATTTTTTTATTTGAACCAAATAGAAGTATATTTTTAAGGAGTAAAAAAATTAAGATTTTTTTTACCTTAAATATTTAACTAATTTTCACTATTGATAAACTAATTTCTTAAATTTGAAGGAAAACTTTAAGTACACATTAATAAAAATAATCAGTACAAAATTAAGAATTTTAGCAATTTAAATACATATGAAATATTAAATCTTTTAAATAAAAAAACCAAATAAAAAGATTTGAGGGATTTGAGGCTAATTTCATCCTCAATTCTTTCAACTTTACATATTTTTAATTTAATCACTTAATTTCAATTTCTTTTATAAAATTCCTTCAAATATTAATTTACAATTTAAGTACTATAAATTTAAAGTTAAACCGTTTCAAAAATAAATTAAAATTAAATGATTAAATTGATAAGGCACTTAAAATTAAGGGAATATAGGTGAAAAATAGCCAAATTTTAACCTACAGCCGGCCCACCACAAGTAGGTCTTGTGAATATTTCACATGCCATTGCCCTTAATGCATGCTTAAAGAATAATCCGATGTATTGGTGAATCAATTAGTCATACTTCTTAGTTAAGTATTGCTTATATGTTTGAAAAATCTACAAATCTTAAGCCTTATTTCCCAAGTTATATTGCCACTAAAATTTAAATTTAATTTTATTTATTGATTAATTTTTCATGCTTTTGTAGTATATGATTGCCTTCTAAAAGTAGGAAAAAATTGTAATATTTTATTTAAAGGAGTACTAATACTTCATATATATACCAATAAAAGACTGATTAAATTCAGTTAGGAATTTATCTAATATCATGTGGTTAAAAAAATGGAAAGTATTGATCTACCATCATAATCAATGCATATATTTTGTCCCCTAATATCGGATAAGTTTATGCAAGCGTGGGGTTATGCTCATAGGAATGATGAATCCTAAGCCACTAACATTTTGTTTTTATCTATATGGCCCATTTTATATTATTATTTGATTAATAGTTTAATAGTTAAATATTTATTTTGTAATTAAAAAAATAAAAATTAACTCTTTTTTTTATGTTTCTCATAATATAATTAATAAGACCATAAAGCTATTTATAAAGAGAATTAGAAAAAAAAAATTAAAAACCAAATTAATAAATCAAATTAAAAATTAAAATTAAACCAAAATCAAATTAAACTACATAAAAGTAAAAGAGAAACAGACACTTGCACCAACTGTAATATCGAAATCTTCACTATAAATCCATCAAAGTACTGTCGCAGATAATCAATATAAAGAAAAAACAGGCAAAAATAAAATCATACACCCAATCCACGGTATTGATTGTAATATTGAAATCTTCATCGGACCATAGACTCGCTGCAGTACCACCATAAATAATCAACACAAAAAATAAAGCAAGTAAAAATAGAAAATAAATATCAAACTGAAAAATGAGAAATCATTGAGAAAAAATCAATATGCAATGCGAAACAGAACTTTCAAAATATAATCAATTATTCACACAACGATATAAAAGATAAAATGTAATATATGAGAACGAAAATCATTGAATATAGCAGTGTGATTCGAAATACCAACGTCACCAAAAATTTACTCTCTAGGACAATAACATGGAACTCTCTAAAAAAAATTCAGGTTCATAAAGAAACCTTCATCATAGAAGTTCTAAACTTGTAAATAAAGAAAATAATTGAAAATAAATAAAAAAATCATTACACACCTGTTGTGAAAAATTATTTCTCAGTTTTCGACCCCTCAGTCACCACTAAGTGTTCCCTTGTTATTGAAAAAAATAAACTCTCGCAATATAAAAATTACAAAAACACCATAATTAAAATTTTGTATTTTGAAGTATTTGTACTAATTCTAACATTTTAAATGATAACTTAATTTTATGTTTAGACGAGAATAAAGCAAAATAAAGAGAAAATATAAAAAAAAATAATTAAAAAAGAAAATAAATATTTTTTTAAATAATATGAAAAGAAGATATTAAAAGAAAAGTTTCTTTTTAAAATAATATTAACCCTAAAACTATTTAAAAGGAAACAACAAATATAAAAATATATTTGTAATTTTAAGAACTTCCAATTTTTTTTCAATCTGACAAGGAAATAAAAATGGATTATAAAATTTACTTTAATTTCAATATTTTTTCCTTTTTATTTTTCTCTTATTCAAATAAAAATTATACGAAAAAAACAAACTTATTTTCCTTTCAAATTTTTCTTCTTAGATTTAAGTATGGTGAGATAAATTTACAGACGTGGGTATAATATGAACTTTTGTTAATATTTTCAAATTATTTACAATTAACAATTATTTACTTATTTAAATTTTAGCAACTTTATATTAACTTAATTATGCGTCCTTCCCCAATAGCATATCCCCCTTGGCCAGTGTTTTACTTTTGACTCACAGGTTTCACCTTAGTTTAGGATTTTGCAGTAAAATGGGAAATGTGAGGATGACAGGGGAAGGCAATTATCCTTCCTGACAGACCCATCTCAATTATTTAAGTTGAATAAAGCTGACAGCCTATCCTTAATCTGAATTGATGGGACGTGCATTGGCTGTGACTTTATCCACATAAGCACTCAATTTTGGAAATGTACTAACCCAGGCCCGCCCACGGCCGGTTCCTAATTGGTATCGCTAGTTTTGATTTACTGGTGATACAGACCTGAATTGTCCAATTTCACTATCATATTTATTCAGATATTTAATTTAATTATTTTTTTATTTAAATTTAATTTAAAATTTTATTTTTAAGCTCAACTTAATTTAAAAATTCTAGACTAAATTTCTTTTTTCTTTATTGATATAAAAAGTTAAGAAGCTCAATTTCTTTTATCTTTGTACTAAATTTCTTAATTTTTTTATTTAATCCAGAAATTAAATTAATTTTTTTGAACTAAATTGATTTTAAATTAAGATTTCTAGTTGATTTAGATAAAAAAATTAAAAATATATTAAATTCAACTTTTCTATTGGAGTGAAATTGAACACCTATATCAATTTTCAAAACTTTTAGCTTTATGATTAATTTTATAAATAAAAAATAATAATTTCATTTATTCTAAACAATAAAATTAATAGAAAAAAAATTAAATTTAATTACATTTTTATAAAATTTTTTATTCTAAACAAGGGTTAAGTGAGGTTTCAATCTTAAAAAAAAAAAAAAAATTTCATGTCAATTTAATTTTAAACAAATATATTGGTTTAAAATGTTCCTTTTTTTTTTCCCCTTAAATTCAAAATGGATTTTAACCTAAAACTTTATTTGATTGATTTGAATTTAATTTGAATTCAACGTACTTATAATTAACTTAATTATCTTAAACAAAAACTTAATTAATTTTAATTTACTTTTAAATCATTCTCAATTGATCCGACGGTGGCCAGGTCTGTAATGGCTTATTGGGTTCAGCTTAAGGGTCCCCAATAAATGGAGGACATTTGTTATAGATAGGGTTGGACATTTTGGGCCATCCCACATCCAACCCCGACAAATAATGATCATCCCATCTCACAATGAGGACAAAAAAATTACTAGAAAATTTTATTTTTTTTTCCATTTTTAATATTTAAAACATTCAGAAAAAACTGATTAATGAAAAATATTTTTTAATCAGAAAAAAATAATTTTTTTAAATATAAAATCATTTTCTTTAGAATTTAATTAAATATTTATTTATATAAATTTATTAATATATTTTATTTTTTAAAATTAATATTAAACAAAAAAATTAATTATTTTATTAAAAAATATTTTATGAATACAAATTATTTTTCGCCAATAAGGAGTTTAAGTTGATATTTGAGAAGTTACAACACAACCTCAAGAAACAAGTGGAATTAAGGAGTATGGGCCAAAGATTTTAACATCCATATAGAAGGTGGCCTATTTGAAAAATTCAAGATGATCGATCTATCCAAGTTTGATGGAAATGGTGATCCAATAGGCTATCTGAGATTTTATCTCCTTATGCTATCATGGGCTCCAACTTATAGTTAAAAGAGAATGGGACTAGTTAATAACATTGCTTTATAATGTTACTTTGAGAGATTTAATTGAAAGCCACCAAGCAAAAAGCCAATCAAAAGTTAAAAAAATAATAAATAAAAATATATAAATATACGTACTTATTTTGATTTTTATTTGGATATAAATAATTCTATAATTGGTTGGATAAAAATAATAATAATAAATCATTATTACAAATTATTTGATAATTATAAAAAATGTCTTTGGATTTAATGTATTTTCAAAAAATGCCTGTGATTTGATTTATGATAAAAAAAAATAATTTATTTTCACTCTATTAGTAAAGTAGAGCAGTTGTACTAACACCGCTAATAAATTTTAATAAAATATTTAAAAATTAATTAAAAATAATTTTTAATTAAAGTAAATTATATTTTAATTTTTAAAATTTAATAAATGTATAATTTAATCTATATAATTTTAAATTTAATTATAAAGCTTTATTTTATTAGTAAAATAATTTTTTTAATAATAATTCGTCCCTGTATTTTTATAAATTAATCCCTAAATATTATAATAAATTATAAATAAGTACTTAAATTTTAGTATTTTATATTTAGAAATAAAATAATAAAATAAAAATTTAATCAAGAATATGGCACAATATATGCATATAGATTTAAGTCCAAAGAATATTTTCTATTAAACTTTTCCCATATCAGTGATTTATCTATTTTTTATTCAATTGCAGACAAAAAAATAGATTTTTTTATTTAATTTTTATTTTTATTATTTTTCATATATAAGATATCCACCTTTTATATAACCACCACTTTAGTTATCTTATAAGAGCTTCTGCCTTAATCTTTTCTCCTAATCCTTTTCTTTTTAAGTCTTCCTGTAGGTCTAGTAACAACGGAAGGATGTATTTCATAGCTCTCATATGAAATTTTGCACTCTTACTGGTTTGGTAAAAGGTTATTTACATGGTTATAAACTATCAAATAAGTGCCCTTGAAGAAGAATTTATACACAAAATTTTCTAGCATTTTCCTATTGTTAAATATGCATGAAATGACATGTTTATAAGGTAAACATATTAAATCCTATACCCTATGACTGCACCTCTAATTTTCTAGGTCAACGGTAAATCTATTTATATTTGTTATTATCAAATGGTGTGTAGAAACAATTTTTATTCTCTATTTTCTTAGTTTCCAATTCTTCTTATACATTAGGACATATTTTCTCTCTGTATTTATTCATTGCAATATATTTCACAAGAAATCTCTTCATTAGTCTCCTCTTCATCCACCCTATCATGCTTAATAGTGGTAAATCTCTAGCAAATTTTATGTAGGAATTAAAAGATTCAATGATATTGGTTTGTAAGGCATTTGACTTTATATACTCTAAAAAATGTGCCCTTGACTAAGTTCTAGGGTCATGTTTCATAATCCAATCATAAGCTTTAGTATCCTATTCTTTGAGCATATTCATGTGAATTTCCAAGTTTTCATAATTTTTGCACATGGTGCAGACCACAATCTCTTGTTATATTTATATCCTCTAAAAATTCACTTGTAGTTATCATACATGTGTTTCACACAAAAACGATACTCACATCTTAGCATTAAAAGTTTCAAAGCCTCAATTATACCTTGCATTCAAATGTCAAATCATTAGATGAAGCAAATTAATAACAAATAAGAAATTAAAATTGAATTAGTATAGTCATTATTCACCTTTTGTTGATCTAACAAAAATATCCGTCCAGTTTCATCAGGATGTCCTAAATCTTCAATGAGCAAATGTAAGAACTAAACTAAGATTCCTTGCACTTAATGTACAGTTGTTATGGAAAGTAGAAACATATTATCATTTCCATCCCTTACTACGGTATTCCCATTGAAGTTTTAAGATGATATCCATCAAAATCTATAATAAGTATAATCCTACTTAAAAAGTCTTGCTTCTGAAGAGCAAACTTACTGGAATATTATAATCTTTTTTGTTCTGATAGGTAATTGCCCTTCTTCTATATCTCCAATACATTTAATGTTTACACTTGTAAATATCTTAACGCAGCTACCAGAATTTGTTTTTGTAACTATCAATGAATAATCTCTAACCCTTCTAAATGAATCTCTTACATCTCCATCTGTTTTTTACTTTAGCTTCTCTCTTTGTTTTGTAACATTTTCTTTTGAACAACAAATAGTTAGCTACACCATCCCCGAAAGTTATGAAGATGGAAGAGTTGAGCTTCTTTATAAATAAGAATTCTTCTTTAATGTGGTTCGAATCAAGATCTTAGCTACAAGAGACTTTTAATAAATAAAATATTTAATTTTACTTAAAGTTTTAAAAAATTTTTAGATTTTTAATTTAAAATTTAAATTTAAAAATTTAAATTAATTAGGTTTAAGTTTAAAGAGTTTGTTAAAAACTCAAATTCAAACTCGAACTAGCTCATTTAAATGATAAACTAATTCGAGTTCAAACCGAGCTCAAGTATAATATTTTTTCTATGAATCAAGATTGAGCTAAAAAATGGAGGTTGAATTGAGCTCCAGCTTGAATTCGAGCTTTGAAATTTTTTTATAAATCGAGTTTGAGCATTTTAAAAGTTGGCTCGAATTGGTTCAATTACACCTTTAGATACACTCTATAATTTTTTCATAACCAGTGATCAGTGCAATAAAATTTTATATTAATAAACTCACTCACTTTGCTCTTCCTCAATGTTACTGCAAGATACAAAAAAATATTTACATATGCTATTATTCACAGTAAAATTCTCAATTTTATATCTTCTTTCTCATCCTAACTCATATTTTTTCCCAAAATTGATAAACGATTTCTTCATCAGTGCAATGTTTGTCATTGAAGGCTAGAATAAAAGGTTATGGGAGGTTATTTTAGGTGAAATTTTTTCAAGTTCAAACCAAGATTATTGAAGCTCTATTTTTGTGCACCACAAGATATGCAAAATCCCCATTTTAACCCTGCAATGCTAGATATTTACATTTCATTTGAAATTGATAATTTGTTTATTGCATAAACAGGGAGAGTATTGAAACTTGAGTATTTATATATTGATTTTTTATTTCTTACACCATACTTTCATGCGGTTAGTAAAATAAGCCTTTTCAATATCGTTAAATATTACTGATAAATTATATTTTACTCCTTGATATTTAGTAAAATTTACATATTAGTTTTGATATTTTTAAATTTAATCTTTAAAGTTTTATTTGATTTTTTTTTTTGAAATAAAAATTGGGGATTGGGAGCTCTCAATTTACACGAATGTACTTACTATCAGACTAAGCCTGTGAATGCGAGTTTTATTTAATTAAATACAATAATATCTTAATTTAAATTTTATATTTTTAATTAAAATTATCCATTTTTTTATAAATTGATACCTAAATATTATAATTACTAATAAATTCTTATATTTACAAATTAATCTCGCTTTTTGTTATGTTTTTGTTACAAATAAAAATATATGACTCTATTTAAAAAAATTATTAAAATACATCATAGTTTTTTATAAGAGAAAAGTATAAAAAAAAATATCTAATGGTTTAGCCCGTTATTTCAAAGTCTGATGACAATTTTGTGACAAGGTGATACCTATATTAATTTGCATTAATAAAATTTTGCCAAATAATATTAAATAATAGTGGATGTGGCACATAATAAATTTATGTGGTAAATATATATCAGTGAAATATTTTTTTAAAATAATAAAACATGAATTTATTATTTAAACTTTTTCCTCCATTCTATTTAGAGTAAATCTAAATAAATTGTATGTATATATTTATTATTTTAGTTATAAATGTATTAATTATTTTATAGTGTTTAATTATATAAGTGAATCACATATTAATAGTATAATGTACCTTTAAATATTAATTACACATATATCTTTTAATTAAAATTATATAATTGATAATTAATTATTAATAATTATATATAAAATAATATAATATTTTTACTAAGAGTTGTATATAATATATATCAATATTAATACTATTATTGTTCAAGTGTTAGTTTTCTTATTTTTATTATTTTTATTATTTTTTATGTTAATTATTTACTATTTTAAAATAAATATAAGAATATTATAACTTTATGTGCAGCATTCAAGATTTGAACTAAAATTATTTTTTTTGAAAATTACTTTTTAATTCTTGAGGTATAGCGTAATTAACAGATTTGTCTCTCTATTTTTAGAACTCAACACTTTCGTCCTTAAGGTTTAATTCCGTCAAAATTCAAGGTTTCTCCATCAAAAAATTCTGTTAAATCAATGATTTTCACATGGCCAAAGGAATGAGAATAAATATAATTTCAAAAATACTCTTATTAATAATAAAATGAAAAATTACTATTTAATCCCTATAGTATGAAAAAACTCGCTATTTAGTTTCTCAATTTTGAAAAATATATTAAAATGTCCCTGACATGTTAAAAAGTCTACTAGTTAGTTCTCTATTAATTTTATCACTAAATATTTTACTATTTAGTCCCTATAGTTTAGAAAAAATTATTAGTTGGTCCCTCAAATTATTAAAAAATTTACTAATTATTCCCTCCATATCATGGGTGTTTTAGATTTTTTTTATAATACTTAACTACTAAAATTAATGGAAATACTAACTATTAGATTTTTTAAAATGTTAGAAATGTCTTAATAAATTTTTCAAATGGCAAGCAGTGGTCGACAATGAATACATCACAAAAGCAATTTATATTGAGTTTTAACTTTTTATTCTTAATAATTTAAATTTTATATATTTTAATTTTTATTATCTTTACTGAATTTGAATCTTAAATTTATTGAAATTTTTATTTGTTTATGGAGATTGAGTTTGAGATTTTCTTTCTTGAATTTTGACGAAATTAAATTTCAGAGACTAAAGTGTTGAATTTAAAAAATAGAGGGACAAATATGTTAATTATATAATATCTTAGGGATGAAAACATATTTTTTTTTTCAATTTTTTGAGAGAGGGACCTATAAATTTGTAGGAATTAAATTTCAGGGACTAAAGTATTGGATTCTAGAAAGGGTAGTTCGGTCATTTTTTCTGTCACTAACGGTATTTTTGACGGAGTGACCTTTAATTTTGATGGAATTAAATCTCAAGGACGAAAGTGTTGGGTTCTAAAAATAGAGGGATGAATCCATTAATTACGCTATACTTCAGGGATTAAAAAGTAATTTTCTCTTTTTTTTTGTTAAAAAAAATAAAAGTTGAAACCATATTGAAATTGATTAGATTTGTATTTGAACCATGCTGCTTTTGGATCCTAAGTATTAGTCCCTAAAAACTAAAAAAAAAAAAAAAAAATAGAGGTTAGTTTCATTTTTGATTCTTAGCTAGAACAATATCATAACTGAAATCGAGCGGCCATTTTCTTCACTGTGCATCTTTAACTTGAACGATGTCATGAATAGTTCCTCTTACCTCTATTATCTCTAAATTTGATTCTTATATGCATCAATTCCTTTAGTAACGGTTTCCCTTACTAAGTTCTAAACTGTAGTTTTAAGTCTTTTCATAACTGGACTAAGTGGCAATGCTATATCTTTGTCCTCTCTAATTCCATGTATGGTAGCATAGTTTGTACTTGTATTAGTTCCTGTCTCTTTAGAAAGATTCATCATTGATTTTGAAATATTAAAAAAAAAAATCTAAAACATTAAAAGCAGTAAAAGCTGAATATTCATCTAGTAAATAAATGTTACAGGCATTGTCATTCATGCGGTCCAACACTTAAAATAGACCATCTCTATGTGGATCTAGCTTAGACTTTGTTTGCTTAGGAAACCTCTCCTTCTTAAGGTGCACCTGTACACAGTTGCCTGGTTCAAACTTAGGTATAGGTAGAGGTGTGTGAAGACCATATGATGTAGACTTAGATTTTGCCAGTTTGCGTGAAATGAAATTAGCACGAAGACATCACATATGAGAATGTTTCAACAAATTCCACCCATTTTGTGTGGTGCTTGTTCAACTTTCCTTACTCCTTTAGATGTTTAAATGACTCATGGTATGTGAGTATCTCAAATTCTTTACGAAGCAAGTAGTTCTGCTATGCATCTAATGGCCTCATAAATGCATACAACTCCTTATCATAAGTGGAATAGTTTATCTAAGTACCATGCAATTTCTTATTGAAGTAAGGCAATGAAAGGCCTCTCGTACATTAATACATCTGCCAATCCTTAGCCTTGAAGTATAGCACTTTATTTAAAATATTTTATTAAGGTCTAAAAGGCATAGCACAGGAGTATAGCATAACTTCTCAACTTGTTGGATGCATCCTCCTACTCTTTTTCTCATTTGAAACTCATGTCCTTATTAATTTCATTCAATGGTACTACAATGAAAGATAAATCTTTCACGAATCTTCTATAAAAGCTGGCTAGCCCATGAAACTCATGACTTCTAAAATAGATTTAGGCGTTGGTCGTTGCTGAATAGCCTTCACCTTCTCTTCAGCAACTTTAATCTCTCTTGTGCTAACAATAGAACCTAAAAAGATTACTTGATCCATGAAAAAGTACACTTTTTAATTGCTCCTTTTTGAGAATTTAAGATAGATCTCATATGTATAGCATGTTCATCAAGGAACTTGCTGTAAATAAAATATCATCAAATTAAACAATAATAAACTTTCCTAGGAATTTATGAAAAATAAGATTCATTATTCTTATGAAAGTGCTAGGTGCTTTAGTCAACTTAAAAGGCATAAGTACCCACTTATATAAATAATTTTTTTTAAAAGCAATATTTCACTCATCACCTAGTTTCATTCTTATATAACAGTAACCACTTTTCATATCAATCTTAGTGAAAGTACAAGAACCATGCAACTCATTCAACACATTATCTAGCTTAAGAATGATATGTGGATATTTTATAATGATTTTATTGATTGTGCAACAATCAACACACATCCTCCAAATTTTTCATCCTTCTTTATAACGAGTAGCATTCGCACTATGCAAGGGCTCATACTAGCTCTCATATGACCCTTGGCCAAACAACTCTTCAACTTGCATTTGAAGTTCCTTTTTTTCCTTAGGATTGCTTTGATACCTTGGTTGTTTGTAATAATTGCACTTAGCACAAAATTTATATGATATTTAATGCCTCATAACGATGGCAAACTCACTCACATTTTTTTAGGGAATATATCTTTGAATTCCTACAAAAGAGAAAAAAAAAGGAAAAATATACTAGATATGGGTCAAGGTCAATCTTAAAAGATAAGTTCTCTTGAAACTAAATCAAAATTAGCGATCTTCAGCCTACATAGGCTCTTTCTAAATCTCTTTCTTCTACAAAGAGAATGCCTTTCTTTCTACTCTTTGAACTGTTTTCTCCTATGCTTATCTCTTTGCTTCTTCTACACAGACATTTACCTTTAGGCCTATTATTATTCTTTTTTTTTTTTTAACTCTTGGACTACTTTCTCTTTATTCTTAGCCAGTTGAAGCCTCAACATATGATTTTTGCATTTTCAATTGGTCTTCATAGACTTTCATAGGAGGAAATAGTGTTAGAGTGAAGCTTTGTGCATTCAGATTAAATGAATACCTATTTTTGCACCATCATGTGACACCCTTCTACAATTGCCATAGCCTTCTTAGAAGTAGATAGCTAGCTTACAAGAGCATTATATATGAGAATAGCACCTCAACGTATTTTATCACTTTCACCTCTTCGCTATCATTTAACCATTAGTTTGTATGGCTTGGGATGCTTCTCACATTATAATCCTAGCTTTTCCACTAAGGTGGTGCTAGCCACATTAGCACATCTCCATTCATCTATGATCATTGCACACACCTTCCCACCTATGAAGCATTATGTGTAAAATATTTTTTCTCTGTCTTATGCCTTCCGCCTTCACTTGTGCGTGCTTGACAACCACAAACTCTCCTTAAATAGCATATTAAATGCTCTCCTCATTTGAACAATCCTTTAGAAATAACATGATGTCACTATTAGATTTTAACTCAGAATAGATTTCTCCATCTTCTCACACAAACATAGCCTTGTGATTAGTTTGCTGAGATGTAATGTGTCCTATGCTTAAAACTTAAAGTACTTTAAGTTTTGGTACTTGCTGGAAGGCGTATGTGTTTTAGCTGTAGTTTTCAAAACTAAAGCACATGTATTCTACAATTCACTACTGAATCCCTTGCCTTTGTTTTCAATTCCTTTCTCTTTTCCCTTTTCATCCCTTTGGACAGTAGAAGTCCAATTATTATTTGCATAGGATTTTGACCCAGCCTTTGCTTTCCGTTACTTTTTGAATTTCATTACAATACTCATCATATATTATAATTCGGCATAGCGATGTAGCCTTATAATGTTTGCAATCACCCTATTTTGCTCACTTAAGAAATGACCCACGGTAGCCACGTGATCCTTATCTTTGCAAATCTCTATCCCCTTCTGGTAGTCTTCCATAGAAATGAATCCCTATGTCTATCTCTGCAGCCTTTAGTGTAGCTCTTTCTAATAGTATACGGGGACAAATCTTTTATGCATGATAGCTTTCATCTCTCATGTTTCTACATTTTGCTCATAGTTTCTATGCCTATAAATGAGCAGTTGGTCCCACCAATTGACTACATAATTTGTAAATTCCACATTATCTAGTTCACCTTCTTTTTTTTCGAAATAGTTGTGGCACTCAAAGATCACTTAACTTTGTGATCCATTCTAGATAGGCATAAACATGATTCCTCCATTTGAATGGTAGAGTTTTCATCATGAATGAGTTGATGTTGTTGTCCTTATTTTCATTGCATTCCTCTTTCTTGGGTCTACTTATTTCAAACTATACATCTTCCTTATATTTAAAGGTTGAATTGCCTATCTTAATTAGAGGAGGTCTGTAACAGCCCGGAAACCGAACTGCCACCGGCACTAGGATCCAGATCGACTTAAGGTCGCCGGGACCCGTAGTAAGCCTGCTATCCTGTCTGTATACCTGTGAAATCCCATACATGATCATACATTTTCTGTAAAAACATAAAACTTTTCTTTCTTCCAAGGCTTAACCTGTGCATGCACTCTCTCTGTGCTCTACCAATCCCTACTAGAGCTCCTCATGGCTCTAGGCGGATCAATCTCATAATGTTAAGCCTGGTTTGCTCATAAACATATAACAATAAAGAAACATACATAAACTGATCATGTGACTCCACAAAGGGATGACAACTCTTATAGTCAAGCACCATTCTATACACTATACATAAACCTTATCTCTATACATTTACATGTCCACACTAGCTATTACAAAACTCTGTACTCTTCCTGTACCCTGCTGAGTTCTCTCTGATCTCTGAACCTGCACAACTGGAGTTAGGGGAGAGGGATGAGCTACGATAGCCCAGTGAGTAGAATAGGTAAATAACAGGTGATAAAACATGCTCTCATGGAATGCAACACAGAATCACATCACCTCGGCCGGACGGATCAAAACTCCCTCTATCTCATCTGGGGTACCGGAGTACCATGTGCCTGGTCCCCGTAGGGCTGTTCCAGGTCTTTATGCCTGGTCCTCGTAAGGCTGTTCCAGGTCTTTCCTCTGAGGGCTAATGAATCCTCACGAAGTCCGTGCCGTCTCACATAAGCAATGTACAAGGAGCAATGCCAAGTACAAGGATAAATGCAATGCATCATCTTTGTGTACACTAATGCACTCACCCTAAAGCATATTCATGATGCATGAAGCATGATAAAATATCAGTTCTCATATTAAAACATTAAGTTAAATTCCACTCACCTGGTTATCTCTGAACTGACTCTGCAGGTTCTGACACTGGACTCACTGCTGACCTCCCTGATTCCTCTGGTCCGTACCTACACAGGTGGACTCAAATGAGGGACTAAACTCACTCAAGAACATCTCTACGAAACTCCCCAAAACCCCTCTAAACAATCCTCAAACCATCACATAAAACATGCAAAGGAAAGCTGGACAGGGCACTTTCGGCGGTAGGTTCGGCGGCCGAAACCCCACTCCAGAGACGAAACTCATGCATGTTCGGCGGCACCTTCGGCGGCCGAAGGTCTCGTCCAGAGACGAAACTCACACACTTTCGGCGGCCGAACTCCCTCTTTCGGCGGCCGAAAGTCCCTTTCTAAACCGAAAGCCTAGCTTTCGGGGGCAACCTTTGGCAGCCGAACTGCCTCCACAAAGGGTTCGGCGGCCGAACCTTCCTTCGGCGGCCGAACCTTCCTTCGGCGGCCGAACCTGGTTTTGCCCGAAGGGCAGAACCCTGCTCTGTTTCATGCAAACTTTGCCCAAAAACCTACAAACATGCATCTCAACTACTCCCAACTAGCATATACACATATATATACACAAAGGGGTCTAAAACTATCCTAAACCCCAAACAAACATAGCACATAACACTTAAACATGCTGGAACACCACAAATCACCAAAAACCACACCTAAACCTACACATGCAAACTACCCATACAAACTTCATAAAACCTTTCAAAATCATCAAAGAAGCTCAGGATCTTCACTTACCTCGTCAAGAACTTGAGGATGAAGGATCCTAACGTGGAGATATGAAGAAAAGCTCTTCCAAAGCTCCAAGCTTCAAAACTTGCTTCTTTTGCTCAAAACCTTCATAAATCACCAAAACTCTTAAAACGCTTGAAAGATTTGATGAAAATCATGGAAAACATGAAAGTCAACGTAGGGAGAGGCTGAAACTCACCTCTGGCTGCAAGTGGAGGAGAAATAACCTCCTTCCACCGACCCTTGGCCCTTTTATAGGTGGCTGGCTAGACCACCTTCGGCAGCCGAACGTGAAGCCGCAACCATGCAATGTTCGGCGGCCGAAAGGGACCTTCGGCGGCCGAACCTTTGCATTTCTCCCTTGTTGCCTTTCTTTCAAAACTCAAGTCTTTGGAACATGAAAACAAGTGAAAATACCTTGAAAATACCTTGAAAAACATATGCATTACCCTTCTTGAGGGTTCCGACACCTGAGATTCCACCGGACTATAGGAATTCCGATGCCGGACTCGAGCCGGGTATTACAAGGTCGCACATTAATATTCCTTCTAATCTTAGTGTTTTTGGTATTGTTCACATTGACTTACTGTAACTTTTCAATTTGTCTCAATTGCTTCTCTAAATCATCATAAATATTTCCCATAGTATTTTTCATGCATTGGAGAAGAAAAATTTGATTCTCATACACTCTCTCATATGTTTCACTCAATAGTATGCTGGACATTAACAATAGCTTATGGGAACCAAGAGTACATGGGAATTTCATTCAAGGTTAATAGAGTGGTGATTTTCATCCCAGTGCCAATTAATTATGAATCTGAGAAGTCACACATATAAAAACTACTTTTGCCAAGATTAATTAATTAGTTAGTCAGTTTAATTGATTAATTAATTTAATTAATGAATGTAGTTAGCAATGTAAATCACAAGTTCATAACATAGCCTAAACTAGATTCAAATATGATGAGTAAAAATCAAAGATTTAAAGGTAAAAAATTGAAGAGAGCTCCCTTCTCTTATTTTATGATCATTATAGATATAAGTCCAATCAAACCCTTATACTTTTATTCAAGGACCAAATAAAACTAATATTGTAACGACTCGAAAATCGGACCGCTACTGGCTCTAGGGTTCAGATCGAATTAAGATCGCTGGAGCCCGTAGTAAGCCTACTATAAAACCTGATACACCTGATAAAATCCCATACATAATCATACGATATAACAAAAACTTAAACATTTCATAAACCAAGATTCGACCTGTGCATGTATCAAAAACTGAAAACATAAAACCCATACTAGAGCCCTCATCAAATGCTCCAGTATGGTTAACTTACATGCCTCAAACTTGATTCAAACATAACATATACTTAAATTTTTACATAAGGATCATGAAAACAGGGATTATAAGACAAACACTAAGGCAAAGAACAACTCTAAAACCATAAAAATAATACATGTCCACAACTGTACTATTACAAAAGACTATACCCGCAGCTCAGCCGACTTTTCCGAACTATCTCCGATCCTGAAACCTGGGGTTAGGGGAAAGGGATAAGCTACAAGAGCCTAGTGAGCAGAACATAAAAACAGTTTAATAACATATGATCGAATGAAATGCGTCATAATACAAACAATACATATCAAGATGGATTTGTCACTAGTAACCCTCTATATATTCCAATAATACCCGGCCCTCAACGGGAGCTCCTCAGGACTTCCTCTTAAACATAACATATCCATAATGGTAGGGGCGTAGAATGGGCCTCGACATGGACTTTCTCTTACATATTGACAGGGGCGTAGAATGGGTCTCGACCTGGACTTCCGTATACATCATAACATATCATACTCGAGTGCTAGTGGGTCATCCAACATCCATCCACAACAACAGTAAATTATGCAATACATCATATTCGTGATTTCTAATACAAACAACCTAATACATATACATGACATTCATGATGCATGAGTATGCTTAAAAAGTTTAAATTCTTTAAAATAATAGATCAGTTCAGTTCTACTCACCTCTGGCTGACGCTCGCCTAACACTGACGCAGTTATTTCATTGCAAGCCTCTACGGTCTCCTAGGTCCGATCCTACACAGATGGACTCAAATGAGGGACCAAACATAACTATTACAAGACTCTAAACAACTCTCCAAAAACCCCCTAAAACATACCAAAACATGCATATAAAGCAAACAGGGGAAGGCTGGGCAGGGGACTTTCGGCGACAAGTTTGGTAGCCGAAGGTCCCTCACAGATCCGAAAGTCAGTGACTTTTGGGGGTAGGTTCGATGGCCTAAACTCCACACAGATCCGAAGGTTGGAACCTTCGGAGGCGGGTTAGGAGGCCAAAAGGTTGCCTCCACAAGCAGGTTCGTGCGGCCGAACCGTGCTTCGGCGGCCGAACCTAGGCTCTCCAGCAAGGTAGAACCCGATTTTGCCCTATGTACAAAAAACACTCCAATCCTCACACCCAACAACTCACAAACATACATACTCACTCAACACGCATAAGGGACATAAAAACTAGCCTAATCCCCAATAAGCAACAATAAAAACACAAGAGGAAGCATTCATTATCAACCTAACTCAAACCCTAAAATTTAGATTTAACCATTTCATGCATTAACAACCCTTAACCCCTTCTTAAAACTTATTTAAAACATAGAAAAAGCAAGGATCTAAACTTACCTCTTGGAGATTTAAAGGTAGCAGCAACCCAAACTTAGAGATGAGAGAAATTCGATCTCCGGAGGTCTCCAAGGTTTAAAACTTAGATTCAACTCAAATCTTTAAAAACAAAAGAAAACTGATGAATTTTCTGAGACATTTGAAGGAATTTCAACAAGAGCATCAAAGGGAGGGCATGGACTTACCTTTGCCCGAACAAGGAGAGAAAGCTCTCTCATTTTCGGGCTGAAAGCCTCTCATAGGTGGCTGGAGAAACCACCTTTGGCGACCGAATAGGAAGGTCTCGCGGCGGCATGGAGGAACCACCTTCGGCGGCCGAACCTGGGGATTTCCTTCAAAACTCTTTTCTCTTTTCTTTTCCTTTTTTTCTTTTAACACAAAACCCTAAAAGAATTTTCAAATTCATTTTATGAAAACCTTATTTTACCCTTCTAAGGAGATTCTAGCTTTGAGATTCCGGATTCCAATGGAGATTCCGTCGGAAGGTTGGAATTTTGACGCAGGAGTTTAGCCGGATATTAAATTCTTCCTCCTTTAAGAACATTCATCCTTGAATATTCAACAAAGCAAACAAGCAATTATAAACATCAAGAAAACAAATGAAAACATATAACACTTACTTTAAAAGAGATAGGGGTATTGCTTGAGCATTGACTCCCGGGTCTCCCAAGTGCACTCTTCTATGTTGTGGTGATTCCAAAGAACTTTCACCATCGCAATTTTCTTGTTCCTCAGCTTTCTAATTTGCGTGTCTATGATCCGAACTGGCTGCTCAACATAGGTGAGATCTTCTAGGATCTCCACATCAGGTGCATTAAGAATCTTACCTGGATCTGACATGAATTTTTGTAATATGGAAATATGGAAAACCGGATGGATCATCTCCATTGAAGCAGGTAAATCTAACTTGTAAGATACATTCCCAATATTTTGCAAAATTTCAAAGGGTCCGATGTACCTTGGAGCTACTTTACCTTTCTTCCCAAAACGAATCACCCCCTTCATAGGAGACACTTTAAGCAATACCATATCTCCCTCCTGGAAAACAATATGTTTTCTGCCGATGTATGCGTAGCTCTTCTATCTACTTACAGCAGTTCTGATTCTTTCTCTGATAATAGACACTCTGTTGGTGATCTCTACTAATTTTGGCCCTGCTAAAGCCCTTTCTCCCACTTCTTCCCAGCAGACAGGTGACCTGCACTTCCTCCCATATAAAGCTTCATAAGGAGCCATCCCAATGCTAGCATGGTAACTGTTATTGTAGGAAAACTCTACTAATGGTAAATGTTGCCTCCAAGAACCACCAAAGTCTAGCACACACATCCTTAGCATGTCTTTTATGGTTTGGATGGTCCTCTCTGACTGTCCGTCAGTCTGTGGATAGAAAGCAGTGCTAAAGTCCAGCCTTGTGCCCATAGCATTCTGCAGACTCCGCCAAAACCTGGAGGTAAACTGGGGTCCCCTATCTGACACTATAGAAACTGGAGCCCCATGCAGCCTAACAATCTCTTCCACATATACCTGCGCCAACTTGTCCACAGAGTAGCCGTTCCTGATAAGGATAAAGTGAGCAGACTTGGTCAATCTGTCCACTATTACTCATATAGAGTCATGTCTGTTGGACGTTGCTGGTAGCCCTACCATAAAATCCATCACCACGTGTTTCCACTTCCACTCTAGAATCGGTAGTGGGTTGAGCATCCCAGCTGGCTTCTGATGTTCTAACTTCACCCTTTGACATACCTCGCAGGCGGATACAAACTGCGCCACTTCCTTCTTCATAGATGGCCACCAATACACTCTCTTCAGATTTTGATACATTTTGGTGGCTCCAGGGTGGATACTGTACCTGGCATTATGAGCCTCTCTCATAATGTCTCCTTTTAAGCTTTTGTCGTTTGGTACACACAATCTATTTCCGTAATAAAGAATCCCTTTTTTATCGAATCTAAAATCACCATTCTTGCCTTTCTAAACAACCCTCGCTATTTTCACCAACTCAGGGTCCTCGTGCTGTTTCTGTGCCACTTGCTCCAGAAACACGGGTGTCACCTTCATTTGTGCTACTAAAGCACCTGTACTAGACAACTCCAACTGCAAGCCTTTGCTAACAAGCCTGTAAAATTCTTTCACCACCAGTCTTCTCTCCACTGAGATGTGGGACAAACTGCCAAGTGATTTCCAGCTAAGAGTATCTGCTACCACATTTGCTTTACCCGAATGATACTGGATTTTGCAACCATAATCGCTAAGCAGTTCTACCTATCTCCTTTGCCTCAAGTTCAACTCTTTTTGACTCAAGATGTATTATAAACTCTTATGATCTGTAAAGATCTCACATTTTACCCCGTACAGGTAATACCTCCACATCTTGAGTGCAAAGATCACAGCTGCCATCACTAGATCATGCGTAGGATAATTTAACTCATGCTTCTTCAACTATCTAGAAGCGTAAGCAATTACTATTTCATTTTGCATCAACACACAACCTAGTCCCACTCGGGATGCATCACAAAACACTATAAAATCCTCATTACTTGTAGGTAGAGCTAACACTGGTGCTGACGTTAATCTTCTCTTTAGCTCTTCAAAAGTTTCTTCTGATTGATCCGACCAGACAAACTTCTGATTTTTCTTGGTCAACCTGGTCATAGGATCAACAATTTTAGAGAAATCCTGGACAAACCTCCTGTAGTAACCTGCCAAACCCAAAAAGCTTTTGATCTCTATCATTGTAGTGGGTCTGGACCAGTTAGCTACAGCTTCTACTTTCTTGGGGTCCACCTCGATTCCTTTTTCTGACACTATATGCTCCAAGAAAGAGATACTCCTTAACTAGAACTCACATTTAGAGAACTTAGCATATAAGCCATGTTCTCTCAAAGTCTGCAACACAATTCTCAGATGATGGGCATGCTCCTCTGCATTTCTGGAATACACCAAGATATCGTTAATGAAAATAATAACAAAGTGATCCAGAAACTGACTAAAAACTCTATTCATGGGATCCATGAATGCTGCAGGGGCATTGGTTAGCCCGAACGACATCACTAGAAACTCATAATGCCCATATCTGGTCCTGAAAATCGTCTTAGACACATATTCTTCTCTAACCCTCAACTGATGATACCCGGATCTCAAATCTATCTTGGAAAAATAACCGGCTCCTACTAGGTGGTCAAACAGATCATCGATCCTAGGTAACAGATACTTATTTTTGGTAGTTACTTTGTTCAACTGTCTGTAGTCAATACAAAGTCTTAAGGATCCATTCTTCTTTTTCACGAACAAAATCGGAGCACCCCAAGGTGAGGTACTAGGTCGGATGAAACCCTTATCTACCAATTCTTGGAGCTGTTCCTTTAACCCTTCAACTCGGCAGGTGCCATCCTGTAGGGAGGGATAGAGATGGGTCTGGCTCTTGGCATTACTTCGATTTCAAACTCTATTTCCCTAGCAGGTGGTAAACCTAGTAGCTCGTCTGGAAAAACGTCGAAAAACTCTCTGACCACAGACTTTAGACTGTCGAAGGTGTTATGCCATTATCCTGGATGAATCATGTAGGGTCTATGTTGAGTATCTAAGTTGAGGGTTAATGTATATCGTCTATTCCATAGCTTGTACAGGATGTCAATGATTGTTGGTCTAGGAAGCCAGACCTAGATGCAATAGTAGTTCTACTTCTTAAAATTGCAGAATAGAAGTGGTCTACCTACTAGAGAACCAAGAGTAATAAAGTTAAAGTTTAGTTCTACAAGAGGTAAGTATAGGTTGCTTCCTATATACTAAATATCAAAACAAATAGTTTATATTATATATGCTCATACATCATAAATGTATATTTATAATCAAATGTGGAATATTAGATTCATGTGATAATAGTATTATATTTTATGCTTAAGATGTGACATACTCTATATATGATCCATGGTTCAAAGATGTACTATGATGTTATATTATGTAAAGACCAAGTGAGGCCTATGATGATGTCTTTGACACTTATACAAGTGAAAGTTCTAAAGAACATTAGGAGGGTCGGTCAAATTGGATATTTAGAGGAATCAATGGTAATATAAACTAACTTGTTTGGTCTTGTTAAACTATGTTGCATTCTTGTAACTTAAATCCCATATATACGTGATTTATACTTATTAAGTCTCCTATTTCACTTCCCCAAAACCACTAATAGTCTTATAGGTAACTAGAGTTGAGTTGGCATAATAAGTCCTAGTGACTGTGCTAATGGATTGTTGATGCTGAGTACGTTGGGTAGCATAGGATATTTCTTATACATTATATATTCGGATAAGAGACTTTTATTTCTAGTTTAGCTTTTAACAAGTTTATGTTATGTTGATAGTTATATAATATGTTAATTGAATATAATTATATTATGTAGTTGCTAAAAAGTTCTATTGGTTTTTCTTAATATATCTAATGTATGCTAATGTGATGTATTATAAATATAAAGCTCATTTTTGTTGTGTTACATATGACTTTATGGTTATGCATCTCTGACTTTATACTACAAATGTGCTTGCCAATAATGTATGGTATAGATGCATTGTTATTGTTCTTAAATAGGTGAAAAACATAATGCAAGTTGCAAAATATTAATAAATATCAACGTCAGTATCAATAAAAGAGTATATACATTAAAAGAGTGAAAGTAGGTAAGATAATCTAATCTGGAACATTAGATGGATAAATGAACAGATAAAAAGTTAAGGGAATCTTTTAGAGTATTCAATACTCTTTAAATATAATATGATAATGTATAAGAAAATAGAAAGAATTCTCTAATAATTGTAGACATTAAGTTAATCAGTAATAAGTTTAAAGTTAATGCACTCTCAGACTATGATAAATTAAGTATGAAAATTTCGGTTATGCTATTCCTAAGAGGAAACAACTTAACTCATTAGTTGATAAAGCAAGTTTCTCCTTCCAATTTTAATGATAGTATAAGTTCAAATTAAAAGAGGAGTTAAAGAAAAGAAAAAGAAATTTAGCATAAGAAGGTTTCCTTTGAATGCTTTCTAGTTTTAGCGAAGGAAACAAATCTTTTGACTAATGACAAATTTTTATTTGTTGTCTCAAACTAAGTAACCAAGAGAGAGTGAATTGATCACTTTTATCAATTTCTTTTAGCTCTTGCTCAAAATTTAAAGAAACATTATAGTTGATAACTCCAATTATATATAAGTAAGTGCTTAAAATAGATAATTAAATTATTTCCTTAGAAAAATGCAATCATTTTCTTTAAAGGCAAGAAAACAGATTAGATATAGATAAAGCAAAGTAGATTAAAAAATAGCAACTATTTTCAGCACATTTCCATCAACATCATATGAGCATACAAACATATATTAGAGTTAAAGATTAAATGCTGAAATTAAATAGTGTAGGATAGAGAATCAAATATAAGAGATTTATAATAGTTCGACTAACTCACTCAGCCTACATCCACTCTTTCAAAAATCTTTCTTGAGTCTTCATTTCACTGAAACTCTTTCATTACAAGAATTTTTAAAAAAACTAATAGAAATTTCCGTTAAAGATATGATCACTGTCATATCTCCAGGTGATAGAACATAATTTAGACCATTTTATCATGATGATATTGAAGTTAATTTACACTTTTTCTGTCTAATTTTGTGATTTTAATCTTATTCTGCAGAAAATGGTGTAAAGAGACAATTTGGTGAAAATGCTCCTAAAACTGCCTAAAATGGGGCAAAGGAGAGCAAGCATGCTAAGTGCACCTTGAAAGGAGCCAAATAAGGAAAGCAATTTGAAATTCAAATTTCAAATTCTTAAGAGAATTCAAAATCCAAAATCAAGATTCAGCTCATTAAGGAAAGTGCTAAATAAGGAAAGTTGCAAACAAGGAAAGTGCAGAGCAGTTTGAAATTCAAATCTTCAAGAACCCCTTTTCCTTATTTAAGAAGCCAAATCTTTAGAAGATGCACATTCAAATTTGAAATTCAAACTCAGCTTGTCAAAGAAGCCAAAGAAGACACACATTCCACCTCAAGTCTTGCACATTCAAAATATAAAATTCAAAAGGAGGCTCTACCTCATTAATGCAAGGATATGGGCGGCATAGGCAGCACTTGGGCAGCCAAGAGTTCAACTTGGGCAGCAAGGAAGACCTAGGGCAACACTCCTTGCACATGAAGACCCAGCCGCGTGCCTCTCTCCCTCTCTAAACCTAGCCGCGCGCCTCCCTCTCTTTGCAGAGCAACTTGGGCGGCAAGTTGTACAAGGGCAGCCTCTTGGGCAGCAACTTAACAACGTGGACAGCAAGTAAGGACCTAGGGCAACACTTTCAACTATAAAAAGACACATAAGGAGCCTCCCCATGCTTTTTCAACTCTCTCTTGGACACACATACTGCAATACCCGGCTAGACCCCGGTATCGAAATTCCTACCTTCCGGCGGGATCTCCATTGGAATCCGGAATTTCTCGGATGTCGGAGCCTTCTAGAAGGATAGAATAAAGGTTTTCTAAAATGTTTTTACATGTTTTATGATTTTAATGAAGAAAGAAATTGAGTTTTGAAAGAAAAGACCGAGGAGGAAAAGTCCAGGTTTGGCCGTCGAACATGGTGGACTTGTGGAAGCACCTTTGGCCCCCCGAAGGTGGTCTGGCCAGCCACCTATAAAATGCCCCTTGTTCAAAAATGGGTGAGTTTTCTCTCTCTATTTTCGGGCATAGGTGAGGTTTCGCCCTCCTTTGGTTGATTTTATGTTTTCCTTTAAATCTCTTCAAATTTTAATGAGTTTTTACTTTGTTTTGAAGATTTTTGAGCTAAGATCAAAGTTTTGAAGCTAGGAGACCCCCGGAGCTCGATTTCTCTCAATCTCCAAGTTTGGATCACCTCTTCTCTTGATCTTCAAGAGGTAAGCGTAGATCCTCACCTTCTTTTATGTTTTAAGTAAGTTTTGAGGGGTTTTAAGGGTGTTTAATGCATGTTTAGAGTAGATGTAGAATGTTAGGGTTTATGTACCCTTTATGCTTAAAGTGATGCTATGTTGATGTTTGTTGGCGTTTAGGCTAGTTTTATGCCCCTATATGCTTGAATAAGTATTTATGCATGTTTTAGAATAGTTGAATGCATGTTGTGAGGTTTTGGGTGGCTGGATGTGAGAGGAAGAATCGGGTTCTGCCCTTTGGGAGAGCCCAGGTTCGGTTGCCGAAGCCAGTTTCAGCCGCCGAACCTGCCTGGGGAGGCAATTTTGGCCGCCTAAACTCGCCCCCAAAAGTTTAGACTTTCGGCTCTAGAGGGGAGTTTCGGCCGCCGAACCTGCCTCCAAAGGATGGCGACTTTCGGCTCTGGAAGGACTTTCGGCCACCGAACCCTGCCCCCGAAAGTGTTAGTGTATATGCCCTAGGCCATTATCTTGGACCTTTTTGTATGTCATTTTGGTTATTAATAAAAGAGATTTTTATCATTATTATTTATTTGCATGTTACATAATAATGATTATCATCCCTGGTTACTTATTATTATGTTGATAATAATAAAATATAACTGGTATGATTATTGATTGATAATCATGAGATGATTATGTATATGTTGATATAATTCAATAATCATAAATACTTGTTAGAGAACAAAGTATTGGATGGACCCGCATTGAGATCACTACATGGGTCATTGTCATAAGTGAATCTCAAAGTAGTTATGTCTTAATCCTTTGACTTGAGATTGTCATAGTTTCCAACATAAGGACTATTATGTTTTGACATAACCAAACGTTGTCTTTAATCGGACAATCATAAAGGTTATGATTGAGCATAATAGAAATTATGTAGAGGATAATGAACAATCAAGATAGGATTTGTCCCTCTCTATGAGAGAGATATCTTCTGGGCCCCTCGATAAGTGAGACTGAGAAATGCATGGCCATGCTCAAATGAATTGATAGTGTGATCAATATCATTTGAATTTATCAGTCTACTTAGAGATCGAGAAATCATAAGTTTGAACATTATAAGTTTGAACATTATAAGTTTGAACATTATAAGTTTGACATTGACCATGACTTATGTTCAAACTAGATATCTTGTGACAAAGGGATTAATACATGTTCTATTTAATAGGCTTTATCGAACTATTGATCCTCATATTAGTTGGGTAGTCATAATGTCTTGCTAGAGGCCACTTATGACTTATAGGCCTTGTTGGACTGGGCCTATTGCCAATTAATGTGAGCCTATTGGGTCACGCACAAGAACGTTGTTGATGTGCTATATTAATGGGCTAAAAGCCCATTAGTATAATTAATAATAATAAAGTGTTATTATTATTAATTATTTATTATTATAAGATAATAATATTTAAAAAATCTGCAGTCTATCTGTAATTGTTACAGATAAAGGACTCTATCACATAAAGATATTTGAGTATCTGCGAGATTGTGATAGTGGGTTCTGAACACAACTCTTTTGGGAAAAGAGTAGTACAACTCTTTTAGGAAAAGAGTTGTGGGAAAATAAAAAGACTGAAACATATAAATACTCTTTCAACGAAGAGAGTGTTGACGACAGTTTTTAGAAAATTCAGTCTAACCGCTGCAGATTGTGGAGCACATAATCTATCCATCCTTGAGAGAGATAACACTCTAGAAGGATAGAAGACGTTCGTGTGGATACCATTGAGGGTGTTCGTTTGAAAATGCAGCACCATCAGTCTGGCATTGTATCTTCTTGACGAGATTAACAGGTTAGTCTCATATCCATATCCATCTTTTGAATTAAACGAAGCGCTCAGATTCTGGGAAAGAAAATCAACAGAGATTTTATTTTTTCGCTGCGCAACTGGATTGCAATAATTTCAGGATTTCCCAACAGTGGCATCAGAGTCTGGTTGTGCTTTTCGTTTAAATTAATTATGCCATGATTGATATTATATATGTGATATATGTTTATTAGAATGGCATGATAATTATGGATGAATGATTGGATCATTTAGATAATTTTAATTTTTTTAGAAAAATTAAATTAATTAAAAAAAAGGGGAAAAATTTCTGCAAATCGTGTTGATGAAGAACACAATTGCAGGGCCACGTCCACCATCGTCCTGGTGGACCGCGTGCCTCGTGGGTCGCGCTCCCGGTTGGTCACGCGCCCCGGTGGATCGCGCGTCCCTGTGGGTCATCGCTTCATGAATTCTGTCGGCAATGGTGTTACCGATCATCGCGTCCCGCTAATCGGCAATGCGTTGTCGCCATGCGATGGTCGGCGGCGTCGCCTTCTTGAGAGCTGGCCTGATGGTCATCGTTGGCGATTCTGCATGTGATGGACAGGGGCTTCAAGGGGAAGGTAGATCTCGGCTCCTTGCGATTTGCAAAAATTGCAAGCTCGCTGGTGCTGTTTGATCGCCCGGAAAACGCGCAATGGTTGCGCGATCTTCTGGGCGACGGAATGACGGCGGAGCGGGATGACCGACGGGCTGCTGGTTGCTTGACGGCGGTTAGGATTCATCTGAGGAAGAAGATAATTACAATTTTGCCCTTGGATTTATAAAATAAAATAATAATAATAATAATAAGAAAATAATTTTTTTTCTTTTAGTCTTTAAATTAGATTTAAATGACTATATTTTATTATTATTTTTAGTCTTTAAATCAGATTTAAATGACTATATTTTATTAGTATGAGATACTATGCATCATTGTCTATATATATATGTATGCATATTGGATGCTATGATATATATATATATGCAAGATAAAATAATTAAAAGTTGAACCCTCACTCTAAAATTTTAAGTTTTAATGTCACCCATATATTAAAAACCTATCAAGACTAAGATCACCAAAATGCAGGTTTTGCCAAAGCAAAGTGCATTAGGTTATCCTAGTAAGATAGGATGAGTAATAGTTACTCATTTATTTAATTTTGGTTGAGCTTAATTAGGCTATCAAAACGGTTTTGGACCTAAGGCATTAGATGGGGTATAACATGCATTTGACATATGATGTCAACACCTCATAATTTAAGAGTTACATTAGATGTAATTGGTAAGGAGTTACCTACTTAAATAACTTAATTCTAAGCGTCATGCCAAAGCTGACTTAGAATTAGGTGAAATATGGATCTTAGCCCGCTAAAATATTATTATTTTGAGGGTTATATTTTAGTGGGAGATTATTACCACCTCAATAGTAATTTACTAAATTAATCATGTTTGCATATTTTGTAGATAACTATGGCTGCAAAGAACAATTCCACCTCATCGCTGCGATCCATCCTTGAGAAGGATAAACTGAAAGAAAATGGGACTAATTTTGTTGACTGGTTTAGAAACTTGAGAATTGTTCTCAAGCAAGAGAAAAAGTCCTATGTGCTTGATGAAGCTATCCTAGAACCACTTCCTGCTGATGCTACTAATGCTGTTAAGAACAAGCATAAGAAGCATATGGATGATTCTAATGACATTAGATATCTTATGTTGGCAACTATGTGCCCAGAACTTCAGAAGGATCTGGAGCACCTTAAGGCCTATGAGATGAGTGTCCATCTCAAACAGGCTTTCCAACAACAAGCCAGGCAGGATAGGTATGAAACCACCATTGCATTGCATGATTGCAAAATGGCTGAAGGTGAATCAGTTAGTGCTCATGTTTTGAAGATGAAAGGCTACATTGATCACCTTGCTAGACTTGGCTACCCTCTGAGTTTAGAACTCTCCACGGATCTGATCCTACATTCTTTACCCAGTAGTTTTTCTCAATTTGTCATGAACTATAACATGAACAATATGGAGAAATCCATTCCAGAGCTGCATGGGATGCTAAAGACAGCTGAGGTAAATGTCAAGAAAAGGCCTACCCAAATTTTGAATGTCAATAAGGGTAAGCCCATGAAAATAAGGGCAAGCCCAAGTCTAAAGGTGGTAATGGGCCTAAGGGATGAGGCAAGCCTAAATGGCAATCCAAGGAAAAAGTTCCTAAGGAAATAGTTCCTAAGGAAGGAATCTGCTTCCATTGCAAGAAACCAGAGCATTGAAAGAGAAATTGCAAACTCTATTTGGATGAGTGCAAGAAGAAGAAGAGTAGTGAGACTACGACTTCAGGTATTTATGTTATAGATATTAATTTATCTATTTCTACTTCATGGGTATTAGATACTGGATGTGGCTCTCACATTTATACAAATGTGAAGGGTCTCAAAAGAAGTAGAAAACTGAAAAAGGGCGATGTGGACCTACGTGTAGGCAATGGAGCAAGAGTTGCTACCATAGCTGTAGGGACATATGAACTTGTGTTGCCCAATGGGCTTTTGCTAGTTCTGAACAATTGCTTTTATATTCCTGCTTTGAGTAGGAATATTATTTCAGTTTCTGTTTTGGACGATGAAGGTTTTTCATTTCTCATTAAGAATAAGAAATGCTCCATAAATAAAGATGATTTGCTTTATTGTATTGCAAATTCATATGATGGCCTTTATGTCCTTGATCTAGATGATTCTAGAGACAACAATATCTATAACATAACTTCTAAGAAAAGTAAGCCAAATGAGTTAAACCCAACATATTTATGGCACTGTCGTCTTAGCCATATAAATGAGAATTGCATATCTAAGCTCCATAAGGATAGTTTATTGGATTCATTTGATTTTGAATTATTTGAAAATTGTGAATCTTGTTTGCTTGGTAAGATGACAAAGGACCCTTTTACTGGACAAGGTCAAAGGGCTCCAGACTTATTAGGCTTAGTACATACAGATGTATGTGGCCCACTAAGCATTAGTGCCAGGGGAGGTTATCAGTACTTCATTACATTTACTGATGATTTCAGTAGGTATGGCTATGTCTACCTAATGAAACATAAGCATGAATCTTTTGAAATGTTTAGAACTTTTCAAAATGAAGTACAAAATCAACTTGGTATACCTATTAAAATGCTTCAATCTGATCGAGGTGGTGAATATGTGAGCTAAGAGTTTGATGAACATCTTAGAAACTGTGGAATTGTGTCACAATTGAGTCCTCCAGGAACTCCACAATGGAATGGTGTTTCTGAAAGGAGAAATCAAACTTTATTAGATATGGTTCGATCTATGATAAGTCAAACAAATCTCTCTATATCGTTTTGGGGTTATGCCTTGGAAACAACTGCATTCATTTTAAACCGAGTACCATCGAAAGCGGTTGAAAAGACACCATATGAGTTATGGACTGGCAAAATGCCCAGTTTGTCTTTCCTTAAGATTTGGGGTTGTGAGGCTTATGTGAAACGCTCAAATAAGCTAGCTCCAAAATCTATCAAGTGCAATTTTGTGGGGTATCCTAAGGAAACCAAAGGATACTATTTCTATTTTCCCTCAGAGAACAAAGTGTTTGTTGCTCGAAATGATACCTTTTTAGAAAAGGAATTTATCTCTCAGAGATTCAGTGGGAGTATAGTGCGACTTGAGGAAACTCAAAAACCACAAGAGAGCATTGAACCGCTGGTAGAACCACTTCCAGAACCACAAATAGTTGTGGAAACTGAAAGGGTGACACAAGTCCCACGCAGATCTGATAGGACACGTCATCAGCCTGAGAGATATGGATTTCTCATGACTGACAGTCGTGAACTTTTGCTCGAGGATGTGTACATGACACAACCTAAGGGTTTTGCAATCCCTGAGAATTCTGGAAAGATTTGCAAGCTTCAGAGATCCATTTATGGATTGAAGTACGCTTCTCGGAGCTAGAATCTTCATTTTGATGAAACAGTCAAGGACTTTGGATTCATAAAAAATGAAGATGAACCTTGTGTTTACAAGATGGTTAGTGGGAGTGCATTTGTGTTTCTAGTCCTATATGTGGATGACATATTACTCATTGGAAATGATATCCCTACCTTGCAAAAGGTTAAGACTTGGTTAGGGAATTCTTTTTCAATGAAGGACTTAGGTGAGGCTGCATATGTCCTTGGTATTAAGACCTATAAGGATAGATCCAAGAGGATAATCGGTCCGAGTCAAATTACTAATTTTGACAAGGTGCTGAAAAGGTTCAGCATGCAAGATTCCAAAAGAGGATTCTTGCCCATGTCTTATGGTGTTCATCTCAGCAAGAATCAATATCCTATGACATCTGATGAGCGAGAATGGATGAATAAGATCCCTTATGCTTCTGCTATTGGATCTATCATGTATGCCATGTTATGTACTAGACCAGACGTCTCATATGCCTTGAGCACAATAAGCAGATATCAGGCAGATCCCGGTAAAAGTCACTGGATAGCTATTAAGAATATCCTAAAGTACCTTAGAAGGACTAAGGATGCATTCTTAGTTTATGGAGGTTTGGAAGACGAACTAGTTGTAAATGGTTACACATATGCTAGTTTCCAAACCGACATAGATGACTTCAGATCGCAG
Organism: Manihot esculenta; assembly: GCF_001659605.2. Taxonomy (NCBI): domain Eukaryota; kingdom Viridiplantae; phylum Streptophyta; class Magnoliopsida; order Malpighiales; family Euphorbiaceae; genus Manihot; species Manihot esculenta. Next base: position 16,700,263 of record NC_035178.2, on the reverse strand, counting down.
TCAGGATTCGTATTCACTTTAAATGGTGGAGTTGTTAGTTGGAAGAGTTCCAAGTAGAGCACTATAGCAGATTCTACAATAGAAGCTGAGTATATAGCAGCATCAGATGCAGCTAAAAAGGCAGTCTGGTTGAAGGAATTCATCTCAGAGTTGGGAATGGTTCCCAGCATTGCAAAACCTATGGACCTTTATTGTGATAATAACGGTGCCATAGCATAGGCAAAGGAGCCCAAATCTCACTAGAGATCTAAACATATACTCAGGCAATATCACCTTATTCGAGAGATCATTGATAGAGGAGATATCAAAATATGCAAAGTAGACTCAAATGACAACATTGCAAATCCACTGACCAAGCCTCTTTCACAGGTCAAGCATGATCAGCACACTAGGCCTATGGATATTAGATACTTATATGATTAGGCCTAGTGCAAGTGGGAGATTGTTAGTGTATATGCCCTAGGCCATTATCTTGGACCTTTTTGTATGTCATTTTGGTTATTAATAAAAGAGGTTTTTATCATTATTATTTGTTTGCATGTTACATAATAATGATTATCATCCCTGGTTACATATTATTATGTTGATAATAATAAAATATAACTGGTATGATTATTGATTGATAATTATGAGATGATTATGTATATGTTGATATAATTCAATAATCATAAATACTTGTTAGAGAACAAAGTATTGGATGGACCCGCATTGAGATCACTACATGGGTCATTGTCATAAGTGAATCTCAAAGTAGTTATGTCTTAATCCTTTGACTTGAGATTGTCATAGTTTCCAACATAAGGACTATTATGTTTTGACATAACCAAACGTTGTCTTTAATCGGACAATCATAAAGGTTATGATTGAGCATAATAGAAATTATGTAGAGGATAATGAACAATCAAGATAGGATTTGTCCCTCTCTATGAGAGATATCTTCTGGGCCCCTCGATAAGTGAGACTGAAAAATGCATGGCCATACTCAAATGAATTAATAGTGTGATCAATATCATTTGAATTTATCAGTCTACTTAGAGATTGAGAAATCATAAGTTTGAACATTATAAGTTTGACATTGACCATGACTTATGTTCAAACTAGATATCGTGTGACAAAGGGATTAATACATGTTCTATTTAATAGGCTTTATCGGACTATTGATCTTCATATTAGTTGGGTAGTCATAATGTCTTGCTAGAGGCCACTTATGACTTATAGGCCTTGTTGGACTGGGCCTATTGCCAATTAATGTGAGCCTATTGGGTCACGCACAAAAGAACGTTGTTGATGTGCTATATTAATGGGCTAAAAGCCCATTAGTATAATTAATAATAATAAAGTGTTATTATTATTAATATTAATTAATAATAATAAAGTGTTATTATTATTAATTATTTATTATTATAAGATAATAATATTTAAAAGATCTGCAGTCTATCTGTAACTATTACAGATAAAGGACTCTATCACATAAAGATATTTGAGTATCTGCGAGATTGTGATAGTGGGTTCTGAACACAACTCTTTCGGAAAAAGAGTAGTACAACTCTTTTAGGTGGAAAATAAAAAGATTGAAACATATAAATACTCTTTCAACGAAGAGAGTGTTGACGACAGTTTTTAGAAAATTCAGTCTAACCGCTGCAGATTGTGGAGCACATAATCTATCCATCCTTGAGAGAGCTAGCACTCTAGAAGGATAGAAGACGTTCGTGTGGATACCATTGAGGATGTTCGTTTGAAAAGGCAGCACCATCAGTCCGGCATTGTATCTTCTTGACGAGATTAACATGTTAGTCTCATATCCATCTTTTGAATTAAACGAAGCGCTCGGATTCTGGGAAAGGAAATCAACAGAGATTTTATTTTTCCACTGCGCAACTGGATTGCAATAATCTCAGGATTTCCCAACAGAAAGTACCTGACTTTCGGCTTTGTAGGGACTTTCGGCCGCCGAACCTATCGCCAAAAGTCCCCTACCCAGCCTTCCTTTGCATGTTTTCTATGCATGTTTTATGATGTTTTAGGGGGATTTTTGGGGAGATGTTTAGAGTCATGTTGGAGTTTGTTTGGTCCCTCATTTGAGTCCACCTGTGTAGGATCGGACCCGAGGAACCGAAGAGGCCAGCAGTGTTAGCTGTTTCAGAGTCAGCCAGAGGTGAGTAGAATTAAACTATGTTTTAAAGTAAATGAAATTTTTATCATGTTCATGCATCACGAATGCCATGATATGTACTAGGTTGTTTTGCATTAGAATTCACGAATATGATGCATTGCATAATATGATGTTGATGTGGATGGATATTGGATGACCCACTAGCCCTCGATATGATATGTTATGATACGGTATGAAAGTCCAGTGAGGCCCATTCTACGGCCCTGGCACGATGTGAGAGAAAGACCAGTGAGGCCCATTCTACGCCCCTAGCACAATTGGACTATGTAGAGGGTTATTGGTGATAAGTCCATCCGTGATGTGAATTGTTTGTGATGTGAATTGTTTGTGATGTGATGCATTTCATGATGGCATATGTTTATAAACTGTTTTTATGGTTCTGCTCACTAATATGTAAAACGATGTAATGTAAAGTAATGTAATGAGGATTAGTATTGTGCTTGGCCCTAATATATGGTTAATCCCTGTTGTACATGATCTTTATGTGAATGTTTTAATGATGATATATGTTGAACCAAGCTTGATGTATGTAATGTTGACCCAACTAGAGCATTTGATGAGGGCTCTAGTATGGAGTTTGTATCTATAAAGTTATGGTGCATGTACAGGTCAAGCTTAGTATATGGAAAATTTAAAGTTTTTTATGAAAATATATGATCATGTATGGGATTTTATCAGATGTACAGGATGTATAGTAGGCTTGCTACGAGTCCCAGCAACCTTAAGTCGATCTGGATCCTAGTGCCGGTAGCGGTCCGGCTTCCGGGTCGTTACACATACGGGATTCCAAGTGGGACCATCTCTTCTTCTTCTTCCTTTCTTTATTTTCTTGTTTTGTTTCAGCCATGAGTGGCTGAAACCTTTTATTCTAGTTGAAGATTATGTGATACTTTGGTTGTTTTATGGATTATGAGATCTAAACATAAGTTGTTTATCTTTTGGTTATTCAATATTTGTGCAATTTCATGTTTGATTCCATTATTGCTTTGTTATTATGATCAATGTGGCCACTTAATTCTTGATTGCAAGGTAATATATTGTTAGTTTGAATAATTTTGAGTCCGTAATTGCTTGGATTGTTCAAACACAAGAACACTTGGTGTAAAAACTAAGGAAGTTGCATAATCTAGCAATATCGCTATGCGTTTGGGTAGCTAGGATTAGATCTCTCTATTTCTTAATACAATTGACAGTTATTTTGATGCCTAAGGCCCAAGGACATTTCTTGGCAACTTGTTGATTAGTGATTAATTAGAGGACATTCCCTAATTGGTTTATGATTAAGGAGAGACATGATGGTGAGAAGCGTCTTCCATCTCCATAACTAATTTATTGAATCTATTAAAGGAAACTAAGTGTCAATGATCAATCCCAACAACTGAAGTGGATCCAATTCTTCAACTAGATCTTTCTCATTATTGAAATCTCTTTATTTTATTATTCGCTTTCTTTTATTGCTTTCTTTATTAGTTTAACTCAATCAATCTCAAAACCCCCCTTTTTACTTTTATTGCACTTTATTTTTATTTTGCTTCAGTCAGTTCACTTTCAGTGTGTTCTCTTGGTCTTGATAAGGAAGATAGGTAAGTTTTCAATTCCCTATGGATTCGATCCTTTCACCACTATCTCCAGTTGTAAAATTATTGATAACTGAAAAGGTTAATTTTTACCGGCTTCGACAACCGACAGTAAAAAATTGACGCCGTTGCCAGGGAATTGATTTAACTTGTTTATTTTTCTTTCATGACCAGATCTGAACACAAGGAAACTCTGCCTTACGATCCATAAATTGAGTGCACAATCAGGAGACTAAGTAAGCAAGTCACCATCGAATCTGCATCTGAAGAACCTGTCATTGCAGAACTAATTCATGGCTAAGGTAAGTACATCTATTCTCTCTTCACAAATCTTTGAACTAACCTTTGTTGTGAGAAGTTATGTCATAGATCAAGCTCAACGAGCTCAATAACTTCAACAATCTTGGCTATGTGGGATTTGCGCACATGTAGGACACTCAACTGATCAATGTCCTACACTTTATGAGGATGACCAACAAGTACATGCATTTGGAGGATTCTATAGCCAGCCAAGACATGATCCCTACTTTATAACTTATAATCTAGGTTGGGGAGACCATCCGAACTACGGCTATGCTAGGGCTAGCAACTACCAAAATTATCAAAGAAACCAAGCCCAAGCAGCACCTCCAAGTTCCAACATGCACCTTGAGAAGATGATAGAGACATTGGCAAATTTTGTGCAAAGTCTCTAACAGCAGGTGGATCAAATGGCCACCTCAATGAATGAAAAAATGTTAAGAAGTGAGGAGGAGCTTCAAGATGTCAAGGCTGGTGATGAAAATCCGCGAGTACAAGAACAAGCAGCTAAAGAAAAAATCCAGAAAACTGTTTGTCCAAACAAACTGGTCAAACAGAACCTGTTGATAGTTTAGATATCATTGATTGTTTGAGTCAAGAAGTTTGTTATATAAATCAAAATGATATGCTAAACAATGATTTTTGCAGGGAGACTAGCCAAGAAGACGAAGAAAGCCAAAAAGAGCCAGAATTGAAACAAATAGTCTGCAACATCCAATAAATGGACTATGTCCAAGCGCATAAAGGAAAGGGACCGATCGCATCTCTTCAGATCAGTTCGCAGAAGAACCTTGCGTAGACAAAGGACATTCCAACCAAACCACCTCAGCTTGAACCGCAGGAAAGTCCTGCGATACACTCCTTTCAGACAGGTCTTACGCAGAAGGAAGAAGCTAAATCCAGTTCACCCATTCATCCAACGCAAACAGCCCATGTGCACAAGGAACAAGTGGAAGTCCAATCGTCCAAACCAAAGGAGCATGCGGATCAATGCCTGCCCAAACCACCGGATAAGGTAGAATTTATTTTGCCCGAGTTCAGTATGAAATTGTAGCCACTTATGGAGAAATATGAATTGAAGTTCGAAGTGCTCAAAAATGCAAACATAAGGGTTAGAGGCACACATCATCTGAAAGAGGAGAAACTAATCATGTTATTTCATGAGTACATGAAAGAAATAGGATGGGTTATGACCAAATCAAAAGGAGTGCTACACTTTTTACTTAATGCAGTTGGGACCCTTTTTCCTCTCCCAATTACTTGAGCCTTGATCAAGTGGAGCAGGTCCAGCCTGTGACCTTAAACAAGGGCACACCACACAAACCACACCAGGGAAGTACTCAGTTTCCTTTGAACTTTAATTTTTCCATACATTGAGGATAATGCATGAATTAGGTGTGGCCGTGCATTGTTGGGAAATCCCGAGATTATTGTAACTCAAATTGAGCAGCGGAAAAATAAAATCTCTAATTTCCTTTCCCAGAATCCGAGTGCTTCGTTTAATTCAAAGGAAGGATATGAGATTAACCTGTTAATTTTTTCGAGAAGATACAATGCCGGACTGATGGTGCTGCCTCTTCAAACGAACACCCTTAATGGTATCCACACGAATGTCTTCTATTCTTCTAGAGTGCTAGCTCTCTCAAAGATGGATAGATTATGTGCTCTATAATCTGCAACTGTTAGACTGAATTTTTTCTAAAAATTCACATCACCTCTACAATTCATAGAAGGAGTATTTATATGTTTCAGTCTTTTGTTTTCCCACAACTCTTTTGGGAGTTGTGTTCAGAACCCACTATCACAATCTCGCAAATACTCAAATATCTTATGTGATAGAGTCCTTTATCTGTAACAGTTACAGATAGATTTGCAGATCTTTTAAATATTATTATCTCATAATAATAAATAATTAATAATTAATATTATTAATAATAATAACACTTTATTATTATTAATTATATTAATGATTAATAATAATAACACTTTATTATTATTAATTATATTAATGGGCTTTTAGCCCATTAATATGTCATAGCACATCAACAACGTTCTTTTGTGTGTGACCCAATAGGCTCACATTATTTGGCAATAGGTCCAGTCCCACAAGGCCCATAAGTCATAAGTGGCCTCTAGCAAGACATTATGACTACCCAATAAAAATCAATAGTCTGATAAAGCCTAATAAATAGAACATGTATTAATCCCTTTGTCACACGATATCTAGTTTGAACATAAGTCATGGTCAATGTCAAACTTATAATGTTCAAACTTATGATTTCTCGATCTCTAAGTAGACTGATAAATTCAAATGATATTGATCACACTATCAATTCATTTGAGCACGGCCATACATTTCTCAGTCTCACTTATCGAGGGGCCCAGAAGATATCTCTCTCAGAGAGAGGGACAAATCCTATCTTGATTGTTCATTATCCTCTACATAATTTCTATTATGCTCAATCATAACCTTTATGATTGTCCGATTAAAGACAATGTTTGATTGTTATAGTCCTTATGTTGGAAACTATAACGATCTCAAGTCAAAGGATTAAGACATAACTACTTTGAGATTCATTTATGACAATAACCCATGTAGTGATCTCAACGCGGGTCCATCCAGTACTTTGTTCTCTAACAAGTATTTATGATTATTGAATTATATCAACATATACATAATCATCTCATGATTATCAATCAATAATCATACTAGCTATATTTTATTATTATCAATATAATAATAAGTAACCAGGGATGATAATCATTATTATGTAACATGCAAACAAATAATAATGATAAAAACCTCTTTTTTATTAATAACTAAAACGACATACAAAAAAGGTCCAAGATAATGGCCTAGGGCAAATACACTAACATGCATATCTCTGAACTTTTATTTTCAGTCATTTTTGCTTTCAGTTTTAGTTTGAATAGCCATAGTTTGAATTTTTTTCATTTTTGTTATTTTTGCTTTCAATAACACACACATTTAGCAACAGTTGTTTTTGTTTTTGCCTTGATTTGCTTTACTCAAACTCATAGACTATATTGGATGAGCTTTCTTTCCATGACCCCATTGATGTGATGACTCTTTAAACTTAAGTTGAATCAATTGCAGTGAGTTGTATTCATGTTTGGAAATTGCCTTTTGAATTGAATCTTTGAACTTGCCATGGTGAAAAATATATATTGCTAATTAGAGAGAATGAATTGAAAGATGTGTGAATGAACTTAACATGACTTGTTTTAGCAATTGGTGTTGATTAGCCCAAATTCATTGAGATAGGAAATTCGACAAAGGCTTAGACTTCAAAGCATAAATGTTAAACTGTTCCAATGGTTGAAAAACTATGAACAGAGCTAGTAGCCACTTGGACAGGTGACCAACTGAAAATATATACCTTCACATCAATAGGTTGGTGACTTTTTCAAGCAAGATTTAAGTGCAAAAGGTTGAATGTAGTACTTCAAGTTAAGGGCAAATCACTCTGAAAGCTAGAAAGAGTATTAATTGAACAAATAATATGTGCATGTGTAATCTCTCTCTTGAGCAAAACAAATACTAGCCATGGTAGGTGAAGGGAGACAAGGAAAGAAGGTGAATAACCTTGATGCATACATTCTTCACTGCAATGATTTAAAGTAAGTATCTAGAGTAAGAGCTTAAGTGGAAATAAAGGATCAAGTAGCAAAGAAAGCTTGTTTGACTATATTTATTTGCTTGAGGACAAGCAAAAGGCTAGGTGTGGGGGTATTTGATAGAGTATAATGTAGACCATTCTATCATGATGATATTGATGTTAATTTACACTTTTTCTGTCTAATTTTATGATTTTAATCTTATTCTGCAGAAAATAGTGTAAAGAGACAATTTGGTAAAAATGCTCCTAAAACTGCCTAAAATGGAGCAAAGGAGAGCAAGCATGCCAAGTGCACCTTGAAAGGAGCCAAATAAGGAAAGCAATTTGAAATTCAAATTTCAAATTCTTAAGAGAATTCAAAATCCAAAATCAAGATTCAGCTCATTAAGGAAAGTGCTAAATAAGGAAAGTTGCAAACAAGGAAAGTGCAGAGCAGTTTGAAATTCAAATATTCAAGAATTCCTTTTCCTTATTTAAGAAGCCAAATCTTTAGAAGATGCACATTCAAATTTGAAATTCAAACTCAGCTTATCAAAGAAGCCAAAGAAGATACACATGCTTCCTCAAGTCTTGCACATTCAAAATTTAAAATTCAAAAGGAGGCTCCACCTCATTAATGCAAGGATATGGGCGGCATGGGCAACACTTGGGCAGCCAAGAGTTCAACTTGGGCAGTAAGGAAGACCTAGGGCAACTGATAGAGCATATTTTAGCTCATTTTATCATTATGTTCTTGATGTTTATTTACATATTTTCTGCCTAATTTTGTGGTTTTAATAATGTTTTGCAGATATTAGGTGTAAAGAGACAATCTAGAGAAAATGCTCTTAAAACTACCAAAAAGTGCCAAATATGGAAAGTGCCCAAAAAGGAAAGTTTTCAAATATGGAAAATGCTAAATAAGGAAAGTTTTCTGATAAGGAAAGTGCCAGAAAAGGAAAGCGCAATCAACAGATTCTTTGAAATTCAAATTGCAGATTCTTCTTTCCTTATTCAGAAGGTGAAGCCAATTATGGAAAGTGTCAAATAAGGAAAGTTTTCAGAAAAGGAAAGTCCTCAAATAAGGAAAGTACTCAAATAAGGAAAGTACAGAAGCAAAAGCAAATAAGGAAAACTCAGTCAGAAGATTATTTGATATTCAAATCGCAGATCTTTCTTTCCTTGTTCAAAGATGTGCACACACTGCAGCAGTCAAATCTTCCTATTTAGGCAGTAAGATCTCAAGGAGATGCACTTGCCTCTTCTTCATTCAACATTCAAAATTCAAATGAAGGCTCCACCTAAAAAGGAAAGACTGGACAGATTTCTTTCCCTTCTGCATTCAATGACTGCGCTCCACTTCCTCTTCTGCAATCCGCGCGCATCCTTCCTCTTCTGAAGCCTGATCCGCGCTCCTCCTTCCTTCCGGAGAATTTACAACGCGATTCCTTCCTTTTCAGCACTTTGAGCAGCCTCTTCACTAATTAGGAAGCAAGTATGACCTAGGGCAGCACTTTCAACTATAAAAAGACACATAAGGAGCCTCCACACAACCTTTAAGCTCCCATTGGGAGACACCTACGAAATTCACATCTCTTCTTCTACCTTTCTTCTTTTCTTTTATTTTTGGTTTGGTTTCAGCCATGAGAGGCTGAAATCTTTTATTCTAGTTGAAGATTAGGTGATGCTTTAGTTGTTTTATGGATTGGGAGACTTGATCAAACATTGTTTAACTTTTGGTTGTTCAATATTTATGAAATTTCATGCTTGATTTCAATATTGCTTTGTTGTTTAGATCTACGTTGATTCTTGATTGCAAAGTAATAATATGTTAGTTTGGATGATTTAAGTCCGTAATTGCTTGGATTATTCAAACATAAGAACACTTGGTGTAAAAACTAAGGAAGTTGTATGATCTAGTGTTGTCACCATACGTTTGAGTAACTAGGATTAGATCTCTCTCTTTCTTATTGCAATTAACAATTGTTTTAATGCCTAAGGCCCAAGGACGTTCCTTGGCAATTTGTTAATTAGTAATTAATTAGAGGACGTTCCCTAATTAGTTTAATCATAACACATAAGGAGCCTCCACACAACCTTTAAGCTCCCATTGGGAGACACCTACGAAATTCACATCTCTTCTTCTACCTTTCTTCTTTTCTTTTATTTTTAGTTTGGTTTCAGCTATGAGAGGCTGAAATCTTTTATTCTAGTTGAAGATTAGGTGATGCTTTAGTTGTTTTATGGATTGGGAGACTTGATCAAACATTGTTTAACTTTTGGTTGTTTAATATTTATGCAATTTCATGCTTGATTTCAATATTGCTTTGTTGTTTAGATCTACGTTGATTCTTGATTGCAAAGTAATAATATGTTAGTTTGGATGATTTAAGTCCGTAATTGCTTGGATTATTCAAACATAAGAACACTTGGTGTAAAAACTAAGGAAGTTGCATGATCTAGTGTTGTCACCATACGTTTGGGTAACTAGGATTAGATCTCTCTCTTTCTTAATGCAATTAACAATTGTTTTGATGCCTAAGGTCCAAGGACGTTCCTTGGCAATTTGTTAATTAGTAATTAATTAGAGGACGTTCCCTAATTGGTTTAATCATAAGGAGAGACATGGTGATGAGAAGCGTCTTCCATCCCCATAACTAATCTATTGAATCAATCAAAAGAAACTAAGTGTCAATGATCAATCCCAACAATTGAAGTGGATCCAATTCTTCAACTAGATCTTTCTCATTATTTATTTCTCTTTTATTTTATTATTCGCTTATTTTAATTGCTTTTAGTAGTTTATTAATCAAATCAATCTCAAACCCCCCATTTTACTTTTACTGCAACTTATTTTTATTTCGCTTTCAGTTTATCTCGTTTTCAGTTTTATCTCGTTTCAGTTTATTTTGCTTTCCGTTTATTTATCTTTCAGTTTTATCTCGTTTCAGTTTATCTCGTTTTCAGTTTTATCTTGTTTCAGTTTATTTTGCTTTCCGTTTATTTCTCTTTCAGTTTTATCTCGTTTCAGTTTTATCTCGTTTCAGTTTATCTCGTTTTCAGTTTTCTTCTTTTTCAGTTTATTTTTGTTTCAGTTTATTTTATTGGTCTTGATAAGGAAAATAGGTAAGTTCTCAATTCCCTATGGATTCGATCCTTTCACCACTATCTGCAGTTGTAAATTGTTGATAACCAGAAAGGTTATTTTTGACCGGCTTCGACAACCGCACAGTCAGCAACACTCCTTGCACATGAAGACCCAGCCGCGCGCCTCTCTCCCTCTATAGATCTAGCCGCGCGCCTCCCTCTCTCTGTAGAGCAACTTGGGCGGCAAGTTATACAAGGGCAGCCTCTTGGGCAGTAACTTAACAACTTGGGCAGCAAGTAAGGACCTAGGGCAACAGTTTTAACTATAAAAAGACACATAAGGAGCCTCCCCATGCTTTTTCTACTCTCCCTTGGACACACATACGGGATTGCAAGTGGGACCATCTTCTTCTCCCTTTCTTTATTTTCTTGTTTTGTTTCAGCCATGAGTGGCTGAAACCTTTTATTCTAGTTGAAGATTAGGTGATACTTTGGTTATTTTATGGATTGTGAGATCTGAACATAAGTTGTTTATCTTTTGGTTATTCAATATTTGTGCAATTTCATGCTTGATTCCATTATTGCTTTGTTATTATGATCAATGTGGCCACTTAATTCTTGATTGCAAGGTAATAAATTGTTAGTTTGAATAATTTTGAGTCCGTAATTGCTTGGATTGTTCAAACACAAGAACACTTGGTGTAAAAACTAAGGAAGTTGCATAATCTAGCAATATCGCCATGCGTTTGGGTAGCTAGGATTAGATCTCTCTATTTCTTAATGCAATTGACAGTTGTTTTGATGCCTAAGGTCTAAGGACGTTCCTTGGCAACTTGTTGATTAGTGATTAATTAGAGGACGTTCCCTAATTGGTTTATGATTAAGGAGAGACATGGTGGTGAGAAGCGTCTTCCATCTCCATAACTAATCTATTGAATCTATCAAGGGAAACTAAGTGTCAATGATCAATCCCAACAACTGAAGTGGATCCAATTCTTCAATTAGATCTTTCTCATTATTGAAATCTCTTTATTTTATTATTCGCTTTCTTTTATTGCTTTCTTTATTAGTTTAACTCAATCAATTTCAAAACCCCCCTTTTTACTTTTATTGCACTTTATTTTTATTTTGCTTCAGTCAACTCACTTTCAGTGTGTTCTCTTGGTCTTGATAAGGAAGATAGATATGTTTTCAATTCCCTGTGGATTCGATCCTTTTACCACTATTTGCATTTGTAAAATTGTTGATAACTGAAAATGTTATTTTTTACCGGCTTCGACAACCGCGAGTCACCAGGTTAAAGAAATGAAAGAATTGAAGGAGGGCTACGACATAGTTGGTCTCTCACAAGTGATCTCTAATGGTTTTTATGTTTTCACATTGCATATATATATATATATATATATATATATATATATATATATATACTGGTCTTTTAGACTTTGCAAGAATTCATCCTTATTTGCTTTTAATTCTTTCTGGCTTGAACTAGATATTTGATATGGCTTAAAAATATGTGATTTTATTTCTTTTTTCTCTTCTATTTCTACCTCTTTTTCTTTTAAAATTTTTTCTATCTTTTTTAATTGGGTACCTATACATATTAGGCTTGCATTACTGAAGTTATTTTGTTCTATGACCTTTTTATCTGCATCATTTTCTTTAGCTATACAAAATGTAAGGACCGTTTACCAAATGATGATTCAGATTTTAAGCTTTTGACAGTACGTGGCGTTGTAACCCAGGTTTCTTCTACGGCACAACAATTGCCGGATTGAAGAGGTCTGGTTTTCCAGCCTATATACCACGAAAGTAACTAAATTTACCAAACAAATTTCTGATGTGGAAGATCAGCCTGAGCCGCAACCACAAAGCATACTTAAATAACAAATGTTAAAAAATTTTAAAGGCTTGGGCTCCTGCAACCTTAACCTGGGATCCCCAGAGTTAAGTCAGATTGTGGAGGGAGAAAAGAATGGTGCCGTCAACACGGACTTATAAAAATAATATATGAAATAAAATAAGAGACTTACTATATTTTAAAAATGAGAACTGATACAGAATTTTGAAACAGAAAATTTTACAGAGAAATGAGAAGATAGAGAAAATAGAAAGAGAGAGAGAGATTACAATTGTGCCTTCACAAGGGGAGAGGCTCCCTTTTTATAGAGGAATTCTTGGTTTTACTGTAGAGTCACAAGAAGCTTTATTGTTTATTCACGCGGCTGGCACTGTTCATGAACAGTGTTCTGTTTGTTCCTTTTTACTGTAGATGAATAGTTTGTCTGCCACGTCTTTTACTATTTTTGTCTGCCACCAGTCTTGTTTTACTCCGAATCTGATGATGAAGAGGATGAAGTGTCCTGCTTCTTTTTCTTTTTCTTTCCTTTATTATCCTTTTTTGTTTTTATCTTTCTTTTTCTTTATCTTGGTAGTTTTACTTTTGATTTTAATTGCTTGTAGGATGCCGTAACAGTCATCTTCATTGCTGTTGCCTGAAGAAACCAGATTTTTATCAGAGGATGACGTTTCTGACGTTGTCGACTATGAATCTGAGCTTGACTGCTTCTTTTTCCCTTTAGCTTTCTTCTTGGAGGTTTTAGCATATGGTTTTCTTGAAGATTTTATGCTTGAGCTGGAACTGTCTATTTTTGCCAATTCCTGTTTTACAGATTTTACTGATCCTTCAGAATCAAGCTGTTTACACATGCTTTCGCAAATAAGCTTGTACTCTTCTGGGGTTTTAGCTGCTGCAAGCAGGGCTTGGTATTGGGCTTTTTGGGCTCCAAAACTGGGCTGCTCTTGTAAAGTTAGTTTACTACTATAAGAAATAGCAGGAAACTGGGCTTGTTTTAGAACAAGGGCTTTAATATGGGCTTCTGTGGTGGAATTTTTGAATGATCCCCACCATTTTATTTTATGTTTTTTAGGTATAATAGGTATATTTAGTTCAGTAATATAGGAAAAATCAAAGAACCACTGATATATCCAAGGAATAAAGAAACTCATACAAAAATACATTAGAGGAGGTATATATATCTCACTCTGATGTGGTTTAAAATTTTGTTTAAAATACTGATATAATTGAGATACTTCTGAGGACAGAATATCATCAGATATAACTCTGAAAGTCCACCATTTAAAAAACCAATTTGGAATTCTTGTGGTGGTTTTAATGGTTTTATTATCAAAATAAATTAGCCATGAATGAGTACATGTTGGGTTTTGAATATTTAAAACGTTCTTCCATGCATCAATATAATCAAAATAATTATATGATAGGTAAAACCGATTTAAATTTTTTAATGCAATTGGCGTACTCAAACCTTTTACTGGCCAATCGACAGGATGAAGAACTCTTTTTATTTTTAAGGAAGAATATAAAATTATATTTTTATTATTTCTATCAAAAGTATGTTTTACTTGAACTGAATCAGATTGTTCTAAAACATTCTGATAATATTCTTGAGTTTTTAAAATATCCACTGGCCGGAAATACCAGTTTTCAGGATAATTTTTATGAATTACTTCCCATGGATTTACGTTTTCAAAACCTTGTTCTAGTTCTATTTCAAACTCTGAATTTGTTTTTAAAAACCATTTATAAGTACCTCCATGGAAAGATTATTGGATTTTTGGCAAACCCACAGCCTTCAACGGATTTGATTTGTCTTTACTGTCAACCATTTGAGACAGACTAGTTGTACCATGAACGGGTACAATCGCTTTAGAGTTTAGATTCATACCTGAGGCTCCTGAAGAGGAGGCCATTCCCTGCAGGGCTTTAATGACTTCTGGGGATTGGCTTAATTGCTCAATCCAATTTTTTAAATCTGTCTGACTATGATCTTGGGGTTTTATTTGGGTTTTACTGATTTCATCTGAATGTTTAGACAAGGCTTTAGGAGTTGGACTTGGGCTTCTCTCCTTATCTTTATTTTTTCTCTTCTTTCGAACCATTTTGCTGTAAAAATTCCCGTGTCAGAAAGTCTGGAATATTGTTTTTACTGCCTTTAATAAATTCAACATCAAAATAAAAAATACTTAAAATTGCTTGCCATCTAGCAAAAATCTGTTTTGATGCAAGGTTTTTAACATCTTGCTTTAAAACATCTTTTGCAGCTTTACAATCAATTCTAACTAAAAATTTTTGGTTTAAAAGATCAGATTGAAGTTTATTTATGCAAATCACAATACTTAAAATTTCTTTTTTAATGGTAGAATAATTTGTTTGGGTAGAGTTCTAGTGTCCCGAAGTAAACTGGATTATTCTCTCTTTACCATCTATTCTCTGTTTTATAATTCCTCCATATCCTATATCCGAAGCATTTGTCTCTACAATCTTAAAAGCTTCAGGGTTAGGAAGATATAGACATGTGATCTCTTTTATTAGTGTTTTTATGTGTCTTATAATATCTATATGTTCTTGAGTCCATGGTTTTGCATTTTTCTTTAATCTATCATGAAGGGGTTTTATTATTCTATTTAAATTTGGGTAAAAATCTATGACATAGTTTAAATATCCTAAAAACCTTTGTAATTGGACTTTATTAGTTATTTCATCTGGAAATTTGTTTCCAAAAACCATTGTTCTTTCAATAGGTTGGATTTTACCTTGTTCTATGTAATGGCCTAAAAACCTAATTTTAGTTTGGAACAGGTTCATTTTAGTTTTACTCAATGCTAATCCATTTCTTTTTATTATTCCACAAAACGTTTTTAAGTGTTTAAAATGTTCTTCAATATTTTGGCTAAAGATTAATACATCATCTATATAAACAATACAGAATCTTGAATAAGGATTAAAAATATCATTCATTATTCTCTGGAATTCTGAAGGTGCATTTTTTAATCTAAAAGGCATTACATTCCACTCATATTGTCCAAAAGGGACTGTGAATGCGGTTTTATATATATCTTTAAGATGGATTTGAATCTGCCAATATCCTGATTTCATATCAAATTTACTGAAAATGTTTGCATTATATAACCTATTTAAAAGATCTTTTTTATTTGGTATAGGATACCTAATCCATTTTGATGCTGTATTTAAAGGTTTATAATTTATAACTAATCTTGGTGCGCTCCTTTCTATTTCTGCACTTTTATTAACATAAAAAGATGCACATGACCAAGGACTTCTTGACTTACTTATTAATTTTTTATCCTCTAATTCTTTAATTTCTTTTTTACAATGCTCTAATAATTCTGGTGCCATTTGAATTGGTCTGGCCTTAGTTGAGATTGATTTCTCATCAAATCCTTCTTCATATGGCATATCTACAATGTGCTGTTTCCTATTCCAAAAAGTGTTAGGGTGATCTGCACATAACTCTTTTTCTATGTCATTTTTTAGATTTTCTATTTTCTTTTTTATGATTTCACTTTCTAATTGTTTTTTAATTCTAACTACATGTACATTGTTTTTTAAATCTTTTAAATCTTCTTCTTTAGATTTTATTATTGAATTTATTTCCATTGTCCTAATGGAATGTGCTTTTATTAGATTTAAATTTTTTTCTTTTTGGCTTTTCTGTAAAATCTATCCTAACCTTTTTATTTCTTGTTTTAATTTCTATGCAATTTTCTTTGACTGTATAAGGTATTATTAGGTTTATAAATGGGGTTCCTAATATCACCATATGACTTATTTGTTGTGATAATAAAAATATAGTTTTTATTTCTAAATCCTGATTTATTATTAATGCTTATGTTTTTCCTAGTATATTTAGATTAGTTTTATTTGCAGTTTTTAATCTTTCTTTTGTTTCTTGCCAAAATTTTTTAGGTACTAAACTTGACTTTATATAATTTAAATCTGCTCATGTATCAAATAATGCTATAGTATTTATTTTAAAATCTTCTGATAGTTTAATTGTTAGTTTTACTAAATATTTTCTGGAAGTTATTTCTTGCAATAATAATATAAAATTATTATCTACTTCTTCATCTTTTAATTGGTTTATTTTACTAGGTTCTTCTTCTTCTTCTGCTTCCTCGGAAGAGGAAGATGGTTCAGAAACTAATTGATTTTCTAAAATTTTTATTTTTCTTGAATCTATCTGAAGTTGCTGCTTTAATTCTTTTAACTCAGCTTTTATTACTTTGATTTCTATTTGCAGTTCTTCTATAGTTATTTTTTCTTTAGATTTTTTATTTTTACTTAATATCTTAGTTAAGTCATAAGTTTGCTTTTCTATTTTAGGCATGGTATTTTTAACCTCTTCTGATTCATCAAAGCTTCTAATTAACCTTTTAAGAAATTTTTCTTTAGTATTACTATCCTCTATGCTGTTTATTAATTCTAATAATGAATCTTGTTCTTTAGTTAGAACATTTATGGATTGTTCTGATGAACTATTTCTTAATTCATCTAGTTGATTTTCACTTTCAGTTATATCTGACTCCGAGGTTTCTGAACTTATGTATAATTCCTGGATTTTATTCACTATTTCTTCGTCTAATTTTAACTCATTTAATTTTTTATTAAATTTACAAAATTTAGACGTATGACCTTTCTGTCCACAGTTATAACATGTTAAATCTTTAAATGATTTTTTATTCTGTTTCCTATTTTCTGGACTTTTCCTTCTATATTTTTTATGAGTTTTATAATTTTCCTTTTTATAATATTCTTCTTTACTTGGCTTTGTTATATATTTCTTTTTATAATACCTATCTTTCTTATAATATTTTTGTGGCCTAGATTTAGAGCACTGCCCATTACAACTTTTGTCTTGTATTATTCCGTAGTCAAATTGTTTACAAAAAGATCCTAATTCTTGTTTAGTTCTATTCATTTCATATTTTAGAGTTCTTTGTAGTTTTAAATCCTGACATATCTGTAATCCTTCTTTCTGAATTATACTTACTAATTGGCCATATGTTAATTTTTTATACGGTATTGGATTACCAAAATGCTGTTTTATATTACTCCTGACCTTTTCTCCTAAAAAATAAGGGAGTCCTGCTAAGAATTTTTCTTTCCAAAAATCTTGGTTCGAATCTTCTCTTAGCATTAACCTTGTTAAGAATGTAGTTTTATAGTTTTGAAAATCACTTAACTTTTTACATTTTAGATTGCTTAGAAGTTCTGCATTTTTATCTTTTAAAAGGGAAGGGTCTCCTATAAAATGTAAAGAAATTATTAAGATTAAAGTTGATACTGCATCTTGAATAGTGTCTCCAGACTCATTATATATGGGTTCTCCATCACTATCTACCTGGACAGAATTTAATATTTCTAATTGCTGCATATCTGTCAGGTGATAATCCCACCATCCTTTTAGTTGTCCTGTAAAACCTGCTATAATTATTTCAGCTATTGCTCTATCTGAGGCAAAAGACTGAGTTTTATATGCATTAGCCGCCATAGTCATTTGTTGTAATAAACTTAAAATGTTATACTCAGACAATCCATCTATATTCCACTCATAGACTGTCGAAGCGTTATACTTAAACTGAGAAGTAGTATTGGGTTTCTCTATTAGTCTTAGGTCTGGTGCCCTACTCACTATTTCTTTATGTGATATAGGATTTATTTCAAATTGTTTTATATCTTCTGAATCTGGCTGACTTTGCTCGGTTTCTGACTCTTTATTTAATACATTTATATTCCTAGATTGAGGGGTTTCTGGGATTACATTTTTACTAGACTCTGAGGCTTCTATTTTACTTAACTGGTCTTTTAGACTTTGCAAGAATTCATCCTTATTTGCTTTTAATTCTTTCTGGCTTGAACTAGATATTTGATATGGCTTAAAAATATGTGATTTTATTTCTTTTTTCTCTTCTATTTCTACCTCTTTTTCTTTTAAAATTTTTTCTATCTTTTTTAATTGGGTACCTATACATATTAGGCTTGCATTACTGAAGTTATTTTGTTCTATGACCTTTTTATCTGCATCATTTTCTTTAGCTATCTTGTAAGGTGCACAAATTATTTCATTTTCTCCATATTTTATTTTACTAATTGTTTTAGGTGGAAAATCACTCTGTATTTGTAATACCCGGCTAGAATCCGGCACCGGAATTCCTGTTGTCTGGTGGAATCCGGGGTGTTGGGATTCTATAGCAGGGTAGGAGTTATGTTTTCTATGTGTTATGAGGTGTTTTATGGTTTTACAGTTCTATAGTTTTGAGTTTTGAAGAGAAAATGGTTCATGGAGACTGTAGCCAAGTTCGGCCGCCGAAGATAAGTTCGGCCGCCGAAAGTGCCCAATGTTCGGCTTCCGAAGTTCAAGTTCGGCCCCCGAACGTTGCATGGTCTTGCATGTGATTGGGAAGCGAAGATGAGTTGTCCATCTAGCTGAGTCATGGCTTTTGACAGATGTTGGCCTCAGATTCTTGCCATGAAATAGGCCACGTCCCTCATGACTAATCTGCAAGTAGTCTTGAGCTGCTCATACAGAAGAGTGAAGTTTGTGTTTTTTTTCCAAGGTTTGAAAGTGTGAAACAAAAGCTTAAGGTGTTGAGAGTTTAAGAAGAGTTGGTCCGTTTTTCTTGTTCAGAGTGGTCATCTTCTTGTTACAGGAGGTAAGTGATGCTCTTGAACATGTTTTTATGTTTTCTGACGGTTTTTATGGGATTTGTGGAAGGAGATGCATGTTTAGGTTATTAATGACAGTTTTGAGGAGTTATGCATGTATACATGTTTCTGTGTTATGTTTGATTTGTTGTTTGGGGTTATTAGATAGTTTTGGACCCCTATGACCATATACATGAGTATATGTGTGTTGAGGAGTTGAAGTATATATGGTTTGAGTGGTTGAAGGGAAGGAGAAGATGGTTTGCCGTTGAAGCTGAGTTCTGGATGAACTCAGGTTCGGCAGCCGAAGGTTCATTCGGCCGCTGAACCTCTTACATGGTGGCTTGGCTGCCATAGCCTGTTTTGCATGTTCGGCTCTGTTTGGGGGATTTGGCCGCCGAAGGTGCCGCCGAAGGTGCTTGAGTTTCGTCTCTGGAAAGGACTTTCGGCCGCTGAACCTGCCGCCGAAAGTGTTATGTCCAGCCTTTCTTTTGCATGTTTTGCATGAGTTTTAGAGTGAGATTAAGGGGTTTCTTGGGGAAGTTTAAGAGAGTTATTCTACGCTTGTTTGGTCCCTCTTTTGAGTCCATCTGTATAGGTACAGACCAGAGGAACCAGAGAGAGCAGCAGTGAGTACTGCTCCAGAGGTTCAGAGCCTGCAGAGTCAGTCAGTCCAGATAGCCAGAGGTGAGTGGAACTAAACTTATGACTTTTAATTGAACCACAAACTGCTTTTAGCATATCTCATGCATCATGTTTATGCCATAGGTTGATTGCATTAGTATTCACGAATATGTTGCATTGAATGCATCGTTATTTGTTGATGTGGGTAAATGCTGAATGATCCCATAGTCACAGACAGGAAGTCCAGGAGCCTTTGATTACGCCCTGGCAGGTATAGCGAAGTCCAGGAGCCTTTGACTACGCCCTGGCAGGTATAGCAAAGTCCAGGAGCCTTTGACTACGCCCTGGCAATGGTAAGTACAGAGGTGTTATATACACATATACATATATGACAGGAAGACCAGGTGCTCGATTCTACGCCCTGGCACAGAGTTACTGGGACTATGTGGTGACAGGTTTACTCTTGATGTGGCTTGTCTGTGATATGGTGCATTCTATGAGATCATATTTTACGATGTTTTACTGTTCTACTCACTGGGCTATAGAGCTCATCCCACTCCCTTAACCCCAGTTTTGCAGGTTCAGTGTACAGTGTACAGGGACAGTCCAGCAGAGTATAGGAAAAGTAAAGAGATCTGTAATAGCTTAGAGTGGACATGTAATATTAAAGAGATGTAATAGTTGTTGCTTGACCTAGTGATGTATGTTTTGTACATGATCTGTATATGTATATATGTTTTCCTGTATGTGAAAACCAGGCTTAACAGGTATGAGTTAACCCATCTAGAGCAAGCTCTAGTCAGGGATACAGAGTACAGAGTACATGAGTACAGAGTACAGAGACAGTGCATGCACAGGTTAAGCCTTGGTTCAGAAAAGAGTTTTATTTTCACAGAAATTGTATGATCATGTATAAGGTTTACAGGTACACAGAGAGTATAGCAGGCTTGCTACGGGTTCTGGCGGCCTTGAGCCGACCTGAATCCTAGCGCCGGTGACGGTCCATTTTGGGGTCGTTACAGTATTACTTTATCATTTACTATCCATTCTGGCCTTTTATCTCTTACAGTTATCAGATTTATACTTTTCTTTTTACTTAGCTTAAACCATTCAAAAAATCCTATTTCTTCTTTACTCTGACTAGTATAATTAAGGTATTCTTCTTTTAAGCTTTCAAACTTATGTTCTTTAACAATTTTATTTAACTTACTTAAATTCTTTGTCTTTGTTATTTCTTTTAGAAATTTCTTTTCAATTGTCTTTTTACTAAGAACATTTAATTCTCTGTTTATATTATTTATATTTTATGTTATGGCAGATGCTGATGGTGACTCAGGTGATGAAGGTGCCATTTCAGCTTGTTGATTTAAATAGCTTTCTACTGGATTATAAACTGCTTGAGGAACTGAAGAGCTATAGTTTACTCCTTTCATTCTAAGGTGTCTATCAGGAATATCTGATGTAGAAAATCTGGGTTTTACTATAGTTTGGATTACCGGTTTAGGTTCATCTCCTTTGTATGTAGCATATATTACAGAAGGTAGGTTTGACACTCTGCCTATATCTTCTGTTACTACTGAAGATGAAGATCCTGTATATCTACTACTTGCACTTCTATTAAATTTTAATGATATTTTACCATCTTCAAACTGCTCAATTTTACTTAAACTTGTATTTGGCTTTACTTTTCCTGGTTCTGGTGGAGGAACTACTCCCTCTAATATCCATTCGTCTGGCAAGGTTATATCTTTCCATTGAATTGTTTTAGGAATTACCGTATTTGTTTTAGTCAAATCTGTCTGTAAAAATCTTGTTTCTCCTATCTTAGGCTGTAATTTATATTTAGTCCCAAAAGCTGAATTCATAGCTTTATAATGAATTTTATATATTAATGCTATAGGAATGGAACCTTGTTTCATTCTATAATTATGGGTTTTTATTTCTAACACTATGCTTTCTAAAATATTTAAATCATTTAATGAAATTGTCATATCAGGATATACTTTAAAGGATATGGGTCCTTCACTTAGACTTGTTTCTACGGATCCTAGCAAAGAATCCTGAAAATTTAAAAATCTTGCGTCTCTGACTACCGCTAAAATACTAGTATTTAGTGCTTCTCTGGTTAAAGGTTTTATGCCTACTTGAATTAATCCTATATGTATATATTTATATTTTTTACTTCTATGATGGTTTAATGTTCTTGCTGATAAAAGGGTTATTTTTTCAAAAGGTTTACTTAACTGAAAATCCCTTTCTTCTGTTTTTATTACATAATCTGTTTTCAAGATATTGAACTTTGGAATTTTATAAATTTGTTCTTTATCTACTTTAGGAATTTCCCACTCATCTATTGCTTTTACAAAATCTTCTAATATTACTTAATTTTTATTTATTACTCTTTTAATTTCTGAGGATTCTGAATCATCTGATTTTACTGTACTAGTCGATTTACACAGAAAAGGATCCATTTTCAAAGATCTTGAATTATGTTGCGGCCACTGCCTGTTATACCCTAATGACGCCTAACACTCTGGCTAAAACGGGTTCAATTGGCATACCCAAAACATACTCTTTCAAAATCTTTTATATGTATTCCTTCCCGGTATATATATATATATATATATATATATATATATATATATATATATATATATATATATATATATATATATATTTAGTTTACTTAAATTTTTTGTCTTATTTAGGCCAGAGTAAAATTTTGATCCAGCTTTTGTTCTATTGATATTTTGATCCAGCTTTTGTTGGTATTAGAGCCAGGTCGCGGGTTCGAGCCTCGGAGGGGGGGAAGGGATTTAATATACTTCTCCTAATGGGCCGTCTAGTCTTTGACCGGGCCTGGGTCGTCTGGTCGTGTGATTGGGCCTTCTCAAAAATGGGGCACTAACGTGGAGACGTTACCGTGTGCAGGATTCCTGGGCTATATAGGATTAAAGTAGCGCCTCTACTAACAACTTAAGCTTTTGGTAGAATGGTAAGCGCCCTTATGGTATCAGAGCCATTGGTTTTTGGTGTATGAGCATGTTTATATGATAAAGAATTCATTTTGAAAAATTTTGAAAAGATATGTTTTAGGTATGCCGACTAAACCCGTCTTAGCGAATTGTGTCAGGCGTCTTTAGGGTATAACAGGCAGTGACCGCGATATAATTCAAAATTTTAGAAATGGATCCTTTTTTGTGTAAATCAGCAAGTACAGTAAAATCAGATGACTCTGAATCTTCAGAAATTAAAAGAGTAATAAATAAAAATGAGTTAATTTTGGAAGATTTTGTAAAAGCCATAGATGAGTGGGAAATTCCTAAAGTAGATCAAGAACAGATTTATAAAATCCCAAAATTTAATGTTTTTAAAACTGATTATGTAATAAAAACTGAGGAAAGAGATTTTCAGTTAAGTAAACCTTTTGAAAGAATAACTCTTTTATCAGCCAAGACATTAAATCGTCACAGAAGTAAAAGGTATAAGTATATTCATATAGGATTAATCCAAGTAGGAATAAAGCCTTTAACTAGGGAAGGATTAAATACTAGTATATTGTCAGTAGTAAGAGATGCAAGATTTCTAAATTTCCAGGATTCTCTGTTAGGATCTGTTGAGACAAGTCTCAGCGAAGGACCCATATCCTTTGAAGTTTATCCAGATATGACTATTTCATTAAATGATTTAAACATTTTAGAAAGTATTGTTTTAGAAGTTAAATCTCATAATTATAGGATGAAACAAGGTTCCATCCCGATAGCATTCATATATAAAATACATTATAAAGCTATGAATTCAGCCTTTGGAACTAAATATAAGTTACAACCTAAGTTAGGAGAGACAAGAATTTTACAGACAGATTTAACTAAAACTAATACGGTAATTTCTAAAACAATTCAATGGAAAGACATAACCTTGCCAGATGAATGGATCTTAGAAGGAGTAGTACCTCCACAGGAACCAGAAAAGGTAAAACCAAAGAAAAATCTAAGTAAAATTGAGCAGTTCGAGGATGGTAAAGTATCATTAAAATTTAATAGAAGTGCAAGTACTAGGTATACAGGATCTTCATCTTCAGAAGTAACAGAAGATATAGGTAGAATCTCAAACCTACCCTCAGTTATATATGCTACATATAAAGGAGATGAACCTAAACCAGTAATCCAGACCATAGTAAAACCCAGTTTTTCTACATCAGATATCCCAGATAGACAGCTCAAAATGAAAGGAGTAGATTATAGTTCTTCAATTCCTCAGGCAGTATATAATCCGGTAGAAAATTATCTAAATCAGCAGGCTGAGATAGCTCCTTCATCCCCATCATCACCTTCAGCATCTGCTATTACAGAAAATGTAAATAATATAAGTAGGGAATTGAATGTTCTTAGTAAAGAAAAAATTGAAAAGAAATTTTTAAAAGAAATAACAAACACAAAAAATTTAAGTAAACTAAATAAAATAGTTAAAAGATATAAGTTTGAAGACTTAAAGGAAGAATATCTTGATTATATTAGTCAGAATAGGGAAGAAATAAGATTTTTCGAATGGTTTAAGGTAACTAAAAAGAAGAGTATAAATCCGATAATAGAAAGAGATAAGAGACCAGAATGGATTGTAAATGATAAGGTAATTCAGAGTGACTTTCCACCGAAAACGATTAGTAAAATAAGACATGGAGATAGTGAAGTAATTTGTGCACCATATAAGGTAGCTAAAGAAAATGACACAGATAAAAAGGTCATAGAACAAAATAATTTTAGTAATGCAAGCCTAATATGTATAGGTACTCAGTTAAAAAAGATAGAAAGAATATTAAAAGAAAAAGATGTAGAGATAGGAGAGAAAAAAGAGATAAAGCCACATATATTTAAACCATATTAGATATCTAGTTCAAGTCAAAAGGAATTAAAGAGTAATAAAAATGAATTTTTATAAAGTTTGAAAGATCAGTTAAGTAAGATAGAGTCTTCAGAATCTACCAAAAATATAGCTCCAGAGACACCCTGTAACGACCCGAAACCCGGACCGCTACCAGCACTAAGATCTAGATCGACTTAAGGTCGCCAGGACCCGTAGCAAGCCTGCTATACTCTCTGAATACCTGTAAAATCCCATACATGATCATACATTTTCTGTAAAAACATAAAAACTTTACTCTGTACCAAGGCTCAATCTGTGCATGCACTATCTCTGTACTACAGAACCCCTTACTAGAGCTCTCATCATTGCTCTAGACGAGTTAAAACTCTTCATATGTTAAGCCTGGGTTTGTCATAATCAGAAAAACATGTTAAATAGACCATGTATATAAAAGGGATTTACAAACATAAGGGTCAAGCACACTACTAACACATTCTTTTTACAATATTACATGTCCACACTAGGCGCTTACACAACTCTTTACTCTTTCTGTACTCTGCTAAACTCCCCCTGACCTCTGAACCTGCAAGACTGGGGTTAAGGGAGTGGGGTGAGCTACTATAGCCCAGTGAGTAGAACAGTAAAAACATGTTATTAAACATGCTCACATGGAATGCATCATATCACAGACAATTCACATCAAGGATGAACATGTCACCAATAGTCCCGACATCCTGTACTCGTGCCAGGGCGTAGAATGGGCACCTGGTCTTCCTGTCTTACCTCATAACTCGTGCCAGGGCATAGAATGGGCACCTGGTCTTTCTCAGGGACTAATGGATCATCCACATCAACAACATAGAATGCAATGCAACATATTCATGAATTCTAATGCACTCAATCTATTGCATAATCATGGTGCATGAAACATGCTAAAAGCATTTAGTTTCTCATATTAACAGATTAAGTTTAGTTCCACTCACCTCTAGCAACTGCTGGGCTAACTCTGGACTCACTCTGAAGCAGCTAACACTGCTTAACACCTCGATTCCTCAGGTCCGATCCTACACAGGTGGACTCAAAGGAGGAATCAAAACAGCTCCCCAAAAACCCCCTAAAACACCTCAAGCATGCATGGAAAAACAAGCAAAGAAAGGCTGGACAGAGCACCTTAGGCGATCGAACCCCCTCTCCAGATCCGAAAGGCAGACATCTTCGATGGCCGAACCTTCCTTCGGCAGCCGAAAGTCTGCTTCCAAGCCGAAACTCAACTTTCGGGGGCAAGGTTAGGCGGCCAACCCATGCATCCACAGGCAGCTTCGGCGGCCGAAACTACCTTCGGCGGCCTAACCTGAGTTCGTCCAGAACTCAGCCTCTCATGCATACAAGCCTCCCAAACCTTCCAAACACCCAAAACAAGCATCCAACCTCTCCAAAACATGCATAAACCCTTAACCATGCAAAAAGGAGCTTAAAACAAGCTTAAACTCCCACAAACCTCAGCATAAAGCATACATAGGTATAAAGGGTACATAAACCCTCTCATGCACAACCATACAAAACCATGCAATCCTAACCCTTTTCCCTTCATAAAACTTACTTCAAACACCATAAAAGCTAAGGATCTACACTCTTACCTCTTGAAGAACGAGGGTTGGTGTGACCCCAACTTGAAGATCTGGAGATCCAAGCTCCAAAAGTCTCCAAGCTCCACCTTCTTGCTCCAAGCTCACAACTCTTCAACACAAGAAGAAAACTCATGAAAACCTTGAAGGATTTGAAGAAAAACCATGAAAACAACCCAAGGAGAGCATGAACTCACCTTAGCCCAAGAATGGAGAGAAAACTCCCCCTTTTTCCGGACAAGGGGCCTTTTATAGGCGGCCTGGTCAACCATTTCCGGCGGCCAAACCTGCATGCAAATCTCCACCACGTTCGGCAGCCGAACATGGGCTTCGGAGGCAGCAAAACCATGCAATGTTCGGCGGCCGAACGTCACTTTCGGCGGCCGAACCTGGCAAACGCCTCCTTGGTCTTTTCTCTTCAAAACTCAAATCCTTTGCATTCAAACCATAAAACACTTAACAACCTTTTAGAAAACCTTTCTCTTTTACCCTTCTAGGAACCTCCGACATCCTCGAATTCCAGATTCCAACGGAAATCCCACCGGAAAGTAAGAATTCTGATGCCGGCGTCTAGCAGGGTATTACACACCCAGTCTAGGAATATAAACGTTATAGAAGAAGAAGAGTCAGACTCAAACAATGACAATAGTTCAAGCCAGCCAGAGTCAGAAGACATAAAGCAATATGAAATAAATCATATATCACACAGGGAAATAGTAAGTAGAGCACTAGACTTAGGACTATTAGATAAACCAATTAGTATCTCCCAGTTCAAATATAATGCTTCGACAGTCTATGAGTGGAATATAGATGGATTGTCTGAGTATAATATTTTAAGTTTCTTACAGTAGATGACTATGGCAGCTAATGCATATAAAACCCAGTCTTTTGCTTCAGATAGGGCAATAGCTGAAATATTAGTAGTAGGATTTACAGGACAATTAAAAAGGATGGTGGGATTACCATCTAACTGACATGCAGCAGTTAGAAATTTTAAATTCAGTTCAAGTAAATAGTGAAGGAGAACCTATATATAATGAATTAGGAGAAGCTATCCAGGATGCAGTATCCACATTAATTTTGACAATCTCATTACATTTTTTAGGAGACCCATCCCTCTTAAAAGATAAAAATGATGAATTATTAAGTAATTTAAAATATAAAAAATTAAGTGATTTTCAGTATTACAAAATCACATTCCTAACAAGACTAATGTTAAGAGAAGGTTCAAATCAAGATTTTTGGAAGGAAAAATTTCTAGCAGGACTTCCTTATTTCTTAGGAGAGAAAGTAAGAAATCATACAAAGAACCAATATGGAAATCCAATACCTTATAGTAAGTTAACATATGGACAGATAGTAAGTATAATTCAAAAAGAAGGATTGCAGATATGTCATGATTTAAAATTGCAAAGAACTTTAAAATATGAGATGCATAAAACTAGGAAGGAGTTAGGATCTTTTTGTAAACATCTGTAATGGTCAGTGTTCTAAATCTAAACCTAGAAAATATTTTAAGAAGGATCAGTATTATAAGAAGAGATATATAGCAAGGCCTAGTAAAGAAGAATACTATAAAAAGAAAAATTATAAACCCTATAAAAAATATATAATGAAAGCACCAGTAAATAAAACTCAGAACAAAAAGTCGTTTAAAGATTTAATATGCTATAATTGTAATAGAAAAGGTCATACATCTAAGTTTTGTAAGATTAATAAAAAATTAAATGAGTTAGATTTAGATGAAGAAATAATAAATAAAGTTCAGGAATTATATATAGACTCAAAAACTACAGAGTCAGATCTTTCAGAAAATGAGAACCAGATTGATGAGTTAGGAACTAGCTCGTCAGAAAATTTAATAAATGTTTTAACCAAAGAACAGAGTTTATTATTGGAATTAGTAAACAGTATAGATGATAGTACCACTAAAGAAAAATTTCTTAAAAAATTAATTAAAAGTTTTGATGAATCGGAAGAAGTTAAAAACACCATTCCTAAAATAAAAAAACAGACTTATGATTTAACTAAAATATTAAGTAAAAACAAAAAACCAAAGGAGACAGCATCTATAGAAGATTTGTAAAAGGAA
Source organism: Manihot esculenta (assembly GCF_001659605.2). Lineage (NCBI taxonomy): Eukaryota > Viridiplantae > Streptophyta > Magnoliopsida > Malpighiales > Euphorbiaceae > Manihot > Manihot esculenta. The sequence goes on along the minus strand of NC_035178.2, from coordinate 16,671,772 downwards.
ATCAGGATAATAAAAAGGTGAAGTAAAAGAATTAAGGAATAAGCTTCAGAAGGATTCAAAGAAAATAAAATTTTTAGAAGAACAATTAATTTCTGAATCATCTTCAACTAATGAGGAGAATGAGGATGAGGAAGAAGATGATAAAATAAATCAGTTAGAAAGTAAAGGGATATATAATAATTTTATATTATTACTACAGGAAATAACTTCTAGAAAATATTTGATAAAATTAACAATTAAATTATCAGAAGACTTTAATATAAATACTATAGCACTGTTTGATACAGGAGCAGACCTAAATTGTATAAAGTCAAGCTTAGTACATAAAAGGTTTTGGCAGGAGACTAAAGAAAAATTAAAAACAGCAAATAAAACTAGTCTAAATATCTTAGGAAAGACAGAAGCATTAATTATAAATCAGAATTTAGAAATAAAAACTGTATTCTTATTATCACAACAGATAAATCACACAGTAATACTAGGAACTCCATTTATAAATCTAATAACACCTTATTTGGTAAAAGAGGATTGTATAGAAATTAAAACAAATGGTAAAAGGATTAAAATGGACTTTGTAGAAAAGCCTAAGAGAAAAAATTTAAATCTGATCAAGGCACATTCTATTAGAACAATGGAAATAAATTCCATAATAAAATCTAAATCAGAAGATTTAAAGAATTTAAAGAATAGTATACATTTTAATAGGATAAAAACTCAGTTAGAAAAAGAAAATATAAAAGAGAAGATAAAGAATTTAAGAGAGCATATGGAAAAGGAATTATGTGCAGATCACCCTAATGCTTTCTGGAATAGGAGACAACATATAGTAGACTTGCCTTATGAAGAAGGTTTTGATGAAAAAACTATTTCAACTAAGGCTAGACCCATCCAGATGGCACCAGAATTAATGGAACATTGTAAAAAAGAAATAAAAGAGTTAGAAGATAAAAAATTAATAAGTAAATCAAGAAGTCTCTGGTCATGTGCAGCATTTTATGTTAATAAAAGTGCAGAAATAGAAAGAGGTACACCAAGGTTAGTTATAAATTATACACCATTAAATACAACATTAAAATGGATTAGGTATCCAATTCCTAATAAAAAAGATCTTTTAAATAGGTTATTTAATGCAAATATTTTTAGTAAATTTGATATGAAATCAGGATATTAATTGGCAGATTCAAATTCACCCTAATGATAGGTATAAAACGACATTTACAGTCCCTTTTGGACAGTATGAATGGAATGTGATGCCTTTTGGATTAAAGAATACTCCTTCAGAATTTCAGAGATTTATGAATGATATATTTAATCCTTATTCAAAATTCTGTGTAGTTTATATAGATGATGTATTGGTCTTTAGCCAGACAATAGAAGAACATTTTAAACATCTAAAGACATTCTGTATGGTAATAAAAAAGAATGGGTTAGCCCTAAGTAAAACTAAAATGAATTTATTCCAGACTAAAATTAGATTTCTAGGACACTATATAGAACAAGGTAAAATCCAACCTATTGAAAGAACAATGGCATTTGGAGATAAATTTCCAGATAAAATAACCAATAAAACTCAGTTATAAAGATTTTTGGGATGTTTAAATTATGTCATAGATTTTTATTCTAATCTAAACAGAATGATAAAACCACTACATAATAGACTTAAGAAAAATGCTGGACCATGGACCGGAGAACATACCAGCATTATAAGACACATAAAATCACTAGTAAAAGAAATCCCATGTTTATACCTCCCTAATCCAGAAACTTTTAAAATAGTAGAGACAGATGCTTCAGAAGTAGGACATGGAGGAATTTTAAAACAGAAGATAAATGGTAAAGAAAATATAATTCAATTTACGTCAGGACATTGGAATTCAGCCCAATTAAATTATTTTACTATTAAAAAAGAAATTTTGAGTATTGTGATTTGTATAAATAAATTCCAGTCTGATTTGTTAAATTAAAAGTTTTTAGTCAGGATTGATTGTAAATCGGCAAAAAATGTTTTAAAGAAAGATATTAAAAACCTTGCCTCTAAACAGATTTTTGCTAGATGGCAAGCGATTTTAAGTATATTTGATTTTAAAATTGAATACATTAAAGGAAGTAGTAATAATATACCAAATTTTCTAACCCGAGAATTTTTACAGAATAATGGGAAGGAAGAAAAATAAGCAGAAGGAAGTAAAATCTAGCCCAAGCCCAAGCTCTACTTCTAAAGCCCTCTGTGAACATTCAGAAGACCTAAATAAAACCCAAAAAGCCCAAGATAAAAACCCAGAAGATTTAAAGAGATGGATAGAAGAACTAAGTAAATCGCCAGAAGTTATCAAAGCTCTACAAAATATGGCATCCTCTTCAGGGGACTCAGATATGGCTTCTAAAACTAAAGCGATCGTGCCCGCTCATGGTACGGCTAGTCTGTCTCAAACGGTAGACAGTAAAGACTTATCAAATCCGTTGAAGGCTGTGGGTTTGCCAAAAATCCAATCTTCTCAAGGTTATAACTTTGGTGTTTATAAATGGTTTTTAAAGAATATTTCAGAATTTGAAATAGAACATGGTTTTAATGACATAAATCCTTGGGAAGTAGTTAGAAAAAATTATCCTGAGAATTGGTTTTTCAGGCCAAAAGATGTTTCAAAACCTCAGGAGTATTATCAAAGTATTTTGGAAGAAACCGGTTCAGCCCGGATAAAACACAATTTTAATAAACATCATAAAGGATTAATAGCATATTCTTCCATTCAAATAAAACGGGTCGTTTATCCAAAAGATTGGCCGATCTCGAGTTTATACACTGCAACACAGTTTAAAACCTTAAAAAAGTATTCTACCTTGTATAACTATTTTGATTATATAGATGCATGGACAAATATTTTTTGTATTCAAAACCCAACCACTACTCATTCGTGGTTGATATATTTTGACCAACAAAGTATTAAAACCACCACTAAATTTTCTAATTGGTTTTTAAAATGGTGGCAATATAGGGGTATTACTGATGAGATCCTATCACCAGAAGTACTCCAAGTATATCAGTATTTTAAAACTCACTATAAACCTCACCCAAGTGAAAAATATATACCCCCCTTGATGTATTTTTGTACCCAATTTTTTATTCCATGGGTATACCAATGGTATTTTGATTTTCAGTATACAACGGAATTAAATATTCTGGCCAGAGTAAAAAAGCACAAAGTAAAATGGTGGGGATCATTCAAAAATTCCACCAAAGAAATTGTGATAAAAAATTGGATTCTTAAGAAAGCCCAGTTTCCTGCAATATCTTATGCTAGTAAATTGGCCCTGCGAGGAGAGTCTTTATTTGGGGCTCAAAAGGCCCAGTGCCAAGCTATGCTCACAACAGCTAAAACTCCTGAAGAATATAAAATAATATGTCAACAGATATTCAGCCAATTGGGCTCAGGAGAAACAGTAAAGTCTGAGGAACTAAAAGAAAGAAAGTCCAGTAGTAAAGAATCGTCAAAACACTCTTCCAGTAAAAAAGCTCCAAAGAAAAAATCTAGCAGAAGAAAGCCTAAAAGACAGTCAAGTTCGAAATCGGAGTCGACAGCGTCAAGTACGTCATCCTCCAGTAAAAATCCAGCATCTTCTCAATGGGACAGCAATGAAGATGACTGTTATGGGATATTACCAGCAATAAAAATTAAAAGCAAGACAGACAAAGTAAAAGAAAAAGGAAAGAAAAAGAAAGAAAAAGTAAAGAAAAAAGGAAAAGGAAAGAAGAAACGGGACACCTCATCATCTTCAGAATCAGAGTAAAAACAAAACTGAAAAAATGATGGCAAACATATCACTATTCATCTACAGTAAAAACAGGTGGCAGACATACTATTCATCCACAGTAAAAACAGATGGCAAACATACTATTCATCTACAGTAAAAGCAGGTGGCAGACATACTATTCATCAATAGTACAAGTTACTATTTATGAACAGTAAAAGCGGTGTGAATCAATAGTAAAAGTCTGAAAATTTTCTATAAAAAGGGAGCCTCTCCCCTTGTGAAGGCACGCATATATTTCCTCTCTCTATTTTCTCTATCTTCACACTTCTCTGTAAAATTTCTATATCAGATTTCAGAAATTTTGTAAAACCTTCAAGTATAAATAAAATCATAGTAAGTTTTATGTTATTTACTTTCTGCATATTTTATATCTGCTACTTATATAAGCCCGTGTTGACGGCATCTCTCTCTTCTCCCTCCTCATTCAGACTTAATTCTGGGGATCCCAGGTTAAGGTTGCAGGAACCTAAAGCCTTTGGGTTAATTTGTTAAGTATGCTATGTGGTTGCAGCTCAGGCTGAACTTCCACATCAGAAATTTGTATCATTTGCTTGTGCTTGTTATAAATTTAATCATTTTATAGATTAAAGGCCAATGACTTTGTGAGGCCATGGATTTTACTCTTATTTAGGCCAGTGACCTTTTGAGGCAGAGTAAAATTTCGATCCAGCTTTTGTTCTATTGATATTTCGATCCAGCTTTTGATGGTATCAGAGCCAGGTCGCGGGTTCGAGCCTTGGGGGGGAAGGGATTTAATATACTTCTCCTAATGGGCCGTCTGGTCTTTGACCGGGCCTGGGCCGTCTGGTCGTGTGATCGGTCTTTCCCAAAAATGGGGCACTAACGTGGAGACGTTACCGTGTATGGGGTTCCTAGGCTATATAGGATTAAAGTAGTGCCTCTACTAACAGCTTATGCTTTTGGTAGAATGGTAAGCACCCTTATATATATATATATATATATATATATATATATATATATATATATATATATATATATATTTATATATTTTGGGGCATGCTTCTGTCAAATGTTTATTTTATTCACTTAGAAGATGTCTTGATTAGTTATACAACATTTTTCATGCAATCTCGTTCATGTAAAATATTGCACTGAATTTAATACTCTTAACTGCCAATCACATGTTTCCTGATGTTAGATTCCATTGTCATTTAACTAATCCAAGTTGGTAATACTATAATGGAGAAGTTTTATTTAAATAAAATCAATGCCTGGTTCATAGGTACCTATAATGTAATTAAGAAGTTCAGGTCATTTTCGCTTTATGTTTCAAATGCAGCTACTTAATGGAGAAGTGCACTATTCTTGCTAGTTTTTTGTTATGTGAAATCATGTATTTTTCAGTTGGATCAACCACAATACATTGGATTATAAAAGCAAGTGAAACCATCATCAGCTAATATCAAAGCTTCCCAGAGCCAAAGCATGTGAAAAGTTCAATTGCATAAACAATATATGCCCAAATATGAAAAATAAAAGCCCTTTGTTGCTAGGCTTGTTAATGTTCAAAATGGAGAAACATATTCTTTATCCATTTTCAACTTCTTTATACAGACAATTTCACATTCTTGCTATTGATAATACATTCACATTTTTAAAAATAATACATTAATTTAAGCTTTGAATTCTGCCTGATTCATGTGAAAAGCAAGTGCACTATTCTTGCTACTAATTACAGAACATGAATAAGGCAAAACATGAATCAAGTAGAAATCGATAATTAATGGCTCAAAAATCAATCACAGACAATTTCACAACAATCAATAAAAGGAATCAGGCAACACAAACATGGCATACCTGTGGACAGTTATGGGAGAGAAACTCAAGATGCAGTGATGGAGGGAATAGTGGACTGGCAAGAATGGCAAGATTAGAGAGAAGAGCTCACTTGTCGACAGTGATGCTGGGAATGGTGCACCTGTCGACGGTGATGGCAGCGGACGGTGGATGGTGATGGCAGTGAAAGCTATAGTAGTTCGACGCAAATTCAGATTTTTAGACAGATTGAGATTTTCCAAATTTGTAAGAACACGCGCAATTTAGGGATTTCAGATGGGATATTGTGTAGTTGGGTTTATAATTCACTAACGAATTATAAGTCTATTAGTGATTTTAGATGGGATATTGTGTAGTTGGGTTTATAATTTACTAATGGATTATTAGTCTGTTAGTGAAAATAACATTAGATATAAATATAAAGAAATCACCAACAGATTTTTAACGGAAAATATATCTATTAGTATATCACTAACGGATCTGTGATGGATGTTACCAAGCGTATTCTTCACTAACGGAAATACTAACGGCTACATGCCTCCTTTAGTGGATAGGATATTTTCCATATTCTATTAGTAAGGTCTGTTAGTATCACTAACGGATGTCAATCCATTAGTAAAATCCGTTAGTGATTTAATGAATTCTTGTGGTGTTTTAACATAGGCAAGAGAATAACCTTTATACAACGGCAAACTTTCAAGGTGCTTATAAACCTTTTACATATTTGATGACACTTTCAAACTTTCTTCTATGCTTTTACAAGAGCTTAATAACCTCTACCAAATGAATACTTTCACTTGATCAACCTTAAGTTTTGGATGAAATAAATTCACTATTAACAACTCACAGCAATTATAACAAAATGCTGTTAAGAAGAGAGAGAGAAGATTTACCTATGAGAACCAATGTTCTTAAATGAAAACAGGCAATTAAGTTTGTAAACACTATTAGAATATTGATACTTGCATTAAGAATTTATGAAGAAGAAATGATCTCTTATATATAGGTATATGAAAAATGTTCATTTTAGTTTGCAAATATTTTTTAACAGTAATAAATTTTTCAATAACTCGCCATTGTAATATTGAAAATTGTGTAGACTGAAATAATTATCTCACATACTAAAATTAGTTATCCAGAAATAAGGCATACAGAAATTAGATATTTACATTTAAAACGTTTTTAAAATTAGATGTCTAATTTTAGCATTTTTTTAAAAAATAAAGAATAAAAGTAGATAACTAATGTTAATCTACTTCAAACTATTAGCTTTTTCAATCGCTAAGAGACAAATTTATTTTTCAGAACACATTTAGATTAAATGAAAATAGTTTTTATGACTCGATATAGACAGATTAAACTCGCTCATTCTTTTACGTTTAATCCTAGAGATACACTTATCTTGGTTTATTCTTTAATTCATCTTGAGTTATCTTTAGTTTCTCCTTCTTTTCTGTGTAGTGGCTTTTCCTCTCCATATTGCCTAGATGAGGCTGCAAGGTTAGAAATCAACTCTCGCATCTCCCTAGGTGTCTTGTCTGCAATGGATCCTCCACAAGCCACATCTATGAATCTTCTTTCTGATGAGAGTAATCCTCTATAGAAGAATTGTATGACCTGTCTGATATATCATGTTGTGGACAACCTGTACATAGTCTTTCAAATCTTTCCCAATAATCATATAAATCTTCAGTGGGTTTTTGTCTTATGCTAGTGATTTCTCTTATTATGCCAATTGACTTAGATGTTGGGAAGTATTTGTTCAAAAAGGTTTGGACCATATCATCCCAAGAAGTTATAGATCCAGGTGGCAAATAAAATAACCAAGCTTTAGCAAAGTCATCTAATGAAAAAGGGAAAGCTCTTAATTTAACATGATCTTCAGAAATACCTTGAGGTCTCATTGATGAACAAACAATATTAAACTCTTTTAAGTGCTTGTGTGGACTTTCATTTTGCAAACCTTTAAATTTTGGGAGAAGATGAATCAAACCTGTCTTTAGTTCAAAGGGAACTGTCAGAGGTGGATAGGTGATGCAAAGTGGTGCTTGATCACCTATAGGAGTTGCTAACTCTCTCATGGTTCTTTCTCTTGGTATTTGTGGTCTTATGACTGGATTTTCTTGAATTATTTGGTTATGGACAACATGTCCATTAGGGGCAGCAGCTTGTGCATTGGGTTCTGCCATTGGTGCAAAGTTCGGTTGCTGGAGCAAAGAAGGTTCGGCGGCCGAAGGTTGATGAAGTTCGGTGGCCGAATGTTGGACAGAATGCTCGGCAGCTTGCTTTCCTAATCTTTGAAGGGTGCATTCAATTTCTGGATCAAAGGGCAGAGTGTCCCTGTGTTCAGATCTGGTCATGAAAGAAAAATAAACAAGTTAAATCAACTCCCCGGCAACGGCGCCAATTTTTGACTCGCGGTTGTCGAAGCCGGTCAAAAATAACCTCTACGGTTATCAACAATTTTACAACTGCAGATAGTGGTAAATGATCAAATCCACAGAGAATTGAATACTTATCTATTTTTCCCAAACAAGATCAAGAGAATCAACTGAAAGTACAACTGAAAGTAGGTAACTGAAGGCAGATAAAAAATAAAGTGCAATAAAGTAAAAAGGGGGGTTTTGAGATTGATTTGACTAACAACTATTGAAAGCAATTAAAATAGCAAGTAATTAAAATAAAAGAGGAAATCAATATGAGAAAGGTCTAGTTGAAGATATGGATCCACTTTGGTTATTTGGATTGATCATTGAAACTTATGTTTTCTTGATTGGTTCAATAGATTAGTTATGAGGGTGGAAAACGCTTCTCACCACCATGTCTCTCCTTATGATTAAATCAAATAGGGAACGTCCTCTAATCAATTACTAATTAACAAATTGCCAAGGAACATCCTTGGGCCTTAGGCATCAAAACAATTGTCAATTGCATGAAGAAATAGAGAGATCCAATCCTAGCTACTCCAAACGCTTGAAGATGATGCTAGATCACACAATTCTTTAGTTTTTACACCAAGTGTTCTTAGGTCAGAATATTTCCAGCAATTACGGACTAGCAAATATCCCAACTAACAATCAATTAACTTTGCAATCAAGTGGCCAATTTGATCAAAACAACAAAGCAATCTTAGATTTAAGCACACAATTGCATGAATATTGAATAAACCAAAAGCAAACACTTTATGTTCAGATCTCACAACCCTTTAAACAACCTTAGTTTCAACCAATCTTCAACTAGAATTAGGGTTTCAGCCACTCATGGCTGAACCAAAACAGAAAATAGGAGAAGGAAGAAGGAAGGGGGAACCAGCGGCCGAAGGTGGAGGAGGAGCGGCTGCCGAACCTTGGAGGAGTGGTGGTGATTGAGTTCTTGAAATCTGCCACTTCTTGTCTTCATAAGGCCTTTAAATAAGTCTTGGGAGATTGCCTAGGGTTTCTTGGGTGTCCATGCATCTTTTGGAGGTTGTCCAAAGTGCCCTTGGTCTTGTATGTGCCTTCTAGGTGCATGTGTGAAGTTGCAAGGACTTTTTGGTCTTTTAATTGCTGCCCAAGTGTGTCCAAGAAGTTTCCTTCACATTATTCTTGCCATTCATGCACTAAAGAGGAAGGTAGAGCCTTCTTTTGAATTTTGAATATGCATGGCATGAAGTGGGAAACATGTGATCTTCAAGATTTGGCTTCTTGAATAAGGAAGAAGCAGTTCGGGGGGGACTTTCGTCCGCCTAACTTGTTTTCGGAAGCTGGACTTTCGGCTCTGGAGCAAACTTTCAGTCGCCGAAGGTGCCGCCGAAGATGGGTGACTTTCGGCTCTGGACGAGACTTTCGGCCGCCGAAGGTGCTTTCGAAGGTAGTTGAGTTTCGGTTCTGGACGAGCCTTTCGACTGCCGAAAGTGCTTCCGAAGGTGGCTTTTCCAGATTTGGCACTTTTTGGCATTTTTGAGAGCATTTTCTCTTGATTGTCTCTTTACACCTAATATCTGCAAAACATGATTAAAACCACAAAATTAGGTAGGAAAGGTGTAAATAAACATCAATAAGATCATGATAATGTGGACTAAAATATGCTCTATCAGTGCCATCCTGTAGGGAGGGATAGAGATTGGTCTGGTTCCAGGCATCAATTCTATTTCAAACTCTATCTCCCTAGCAGGTGGTAAACCTGGCAACTCGTCTGGGAAAACATCTAAAAACTCTCTGACCACGGGCACTGAGGCGGGCTCTCTAACATGACTATCCAGCTCTCTCACATGAGCTAGAAAACCCTGACAACCCCTCCTGAGCAACCTACGAGCCTGCAGGGCTGATATCAAACCTCTAGGTGTACCCTCCTGTCTCCTTTGAAGACAACCTCTGATCCATCCTAACCTCTGAACCTGACTACCTTGTCTCTGAAGTCCAAGGTAGCACCTTGGGTAGATAGCCAATCCATCCTTAGAATGACATCAAAATCCGTCAAATCTAGAACCACAAGGTCGGCTGCAAGGCATCTACTCTCAACAAAAATTGGACTAAACCGGCAGACTGACTCTGCCACTGACGGGTCACACTTGGGTCCACTGACCCATAGGGGACACTCTAACCCAGAGACCATCAAACCCAACCTCTCAACGGCTCTCGGAGCAACAAAAGAATGAGATGCACCAGGGTCCATTAAGGCATACACATCTGAACATCCAATGATGAGATTACCTGACACCACAGTGTTTGATGCATTAGCCTCCTGCTGTGTCATAGTGAAGATCTGCACTGGAGCTGATGGACCTTCACCCCTGAAACCCGCTGAAGAAGAGGCTGCCCCTCTCCCTCTGCCTCTGCCACTGGCCTGAGTCGCGGCTGGAGCTACTGGCTGAGCCACACTACCAGAAGCTGTCTGCTGGGACTGAGCCATATAAGCTGCTCTAGGACACACCCGTGCCATGTGTCCCTCCTACCCACATCTGAAGCAGGCTGTCGTCCCATACCGACATACTCCCTTGTGCGGCTTCCCACACTTCAAACATACTGCACTGTCTGGACCTGAGCTCGAGCCACCTCCTAATCCCAGACCTGATTTCAACCTGTTCCAGAACTTGTTCTTCTTTGACTTTTTAGTGGTATTAGCCCACTTTTTACTGCCTAAAGCTGTTGTACTCAAAGAAGAGGGATCTAACCTTCCCCCACCTGGGGTCTTGAAACCCGAAGACTGTGCCACTGACTGCTTAAATTTTCCTTCGATTATTGCACTAGCCTCCATCCTCCGGGCCATATCCACTATAGCATGGAAACTCTCCCTCTCTACTGATTGAATCAAGGAGGAATACCTGGAATGAAGCCTCATAATATACCTCCTAGCCTTCTTCTAGTCTGTGTCAAGAGTTTGCTTTGCAAACGGCAACAGCTCCAAGAACTTATCTGTGTACTCATCTACACTCATCTCCTCCGTCTGCCTTAGCTGCTCAAACTCAATCATCTTCAACTCCCTTGAGCTATCAGGGAAAGCCCATCCTGTAAACTCATTAGCAAACTCTTCCCATGATAGACTATCCAACCTTGGGTTCACATAATTTTTAAACCACTCTCGGGCCTTCTTACACTTCAGTGTGAACCCAGCCATCTGAATGGCTCTACTGTCATCTGCCCCTAACTCATCTGTTATCATCTTGATCGTCTTGAGGTACTCAAACGGATCATCACCTGTTTCATACTTAGGAGCATCCAATTTCAAGTAGTCAGTCATCTTAACCGTGCTCCCTCCAGATGAGCTAGGTTTAGGTGCTTGGACTTCTGGGACTATAGGTTCTGCTGGTGGTGGAGGAGGTGCAACATCCCCTGGGTTAGGGTTTGTTGTACCTGGATAGAAGGATGGGGGTGGGTACATAGGGTACTGTAGGTATGGTGGGTAGAAAGGTGGGTATGGCATGTAAGAAGGATAAGGGTTAAAGCTGGGGTAATCCGATGTACCTCCCATCGAATACCCTGGATTCTGTAAAAAGGGTGGGTACTTGTGTAATACCCAGCTAGACTCCAGTATCGGAATTCCTACCGTCCGGTGGAATCTCGAATGTCGAAAACCTCTAGAAAGGTAAAATCATGTTTTTACAAAATGTTTTCATGTATTTTATGGTTTTTATGAAGAAAAGATTTGAGTTAAAGTTTTAAAGAAAAGAAAGAAAGAGAATGAAGGAGGAGCCCAGGTTCGGCCGCCGAATATGGGGTGATGCGGAGGCACGTTAGGCCCCCGAAAGTGGCCTGGCCAGCCACCTATAAAGGGGTCCTCTGTCCGAAATGGGTGAGTTTTCTCTCCCCATTTCTGGCCAAGGTGAGTCTCCGACCTCCCTTGTCGATCTTGTGTTCTTCCTTCAAGTCTTTGATGATTTTTACAAGTTATTTTACTGGTTTTTGAAGTTTTTGAGCTAAAGATCAAGTTTTGGAGCTTGGAGACCCAAGGAGCTAAATTTCTCCCATCTCCAAGTTAGGATTGCCTCTCCTCTCGTTCTCCAAGAGGTAAGCTTAGATCCTACCTTTCTTGTATGTTTTACGAAAGTTTTGAGGGGTTATGGGGTAGAAATGCATGTTTAGGTTAGTTGATTGTTGTTAGGGTAAATGTTGAGTTTATGAATAATGTATGTTGTATGAGTTGCTATATGTGTTTGTTTTGGGGTTTAGGATAGTTTGAGACCCCTATATGCTTGGTTGCTTGAGTATGCATGTTGTAGAATAGCTAAATGCATGTTTGAAAAGTTTGGGAGGCAAAATGTGCATGAGAAGGCTGAGTTCTGCCACTTTGAAAGAACTCAGGTTCGGCAGTCGAAGGCCCTTTCAGCCGTCGAACCTACCTGTGGAGGCAAGCTTTTGGCTGCCAAACCCTGCCCCCGAAAGTTGGACTTTCGGCTCTGGAAGGGAGTTTCGAGCGCCGAAGGTGCCGCCGAACATGCATGAGTTTCGTCTCTAGAAGGGACTTTCAACCGCCGAAGGTGCCACCGAAAGTGGCTGAGTTTCGGCTCTGGAAGGACTTTCGGCCGCCGAACCTGCCGCCGAAAGTGCCCTGTTCAGCCTTCCTTTGCATGTTTTCTATGATTGTTTTAAGGTGTTTTAGGGGGTTTTTGGGGAGTAGTTTAAAGTCATGTTCATGTATGTTTGGTCCCTCATTTGAGTCCACCTGTGTAGGTTCGGACCCGAGGAACGGAAGACCCTAGCAATGAGATAGCTGCTTCAGTGTCTTTTCAGAGCTAGCTTGAGGTGAGTAGAATGAATCTTTATGTTCAAAGCAAATAAATCAATTTTGAGCATGTTCATGCATCACGAATGCCATGAGGTATATTAGGTTGTTTGCATTAGAATTCACGAATATGTTGCATTGCATAATATGATGTTGTTGTGGATGAACATTGGATGATCCATTAGCCCTCGTATGGTATGATATGATATGATGATGATACGGTACGGAAGTCCAGGAAGACCCATTCCACGTCCCTGACACTATGTAAGAGAAAGTCCAGGAAGACCCATTCTACGTCCCTGGCACCTTGGAATGTTATGATATGTTTGTAAGAGAAAGACCAGGACCCATTTGACGTTCTGGCACTATTGGATATGTAGAGGGCTATTGGTGACAAGTTCATCCTTAAGGTGATTTGTTTGTGATGTGATGCATTTTATGAAAGCATGAATTTTAATATAATGTTTTATTATTCTGCTCACTGGGCTCTAGTAGCTCACCCCATTCCCTTGACCCTCAGGTTTGCAGGTACGGGCTAGACCAGGAAGTCAGCAAGAGTAAAGAAGAATGTTTTATGTAATAGTTAGATGTGCACATGTATTGTAAAATGTTATAATGTGATGTAATGTAAAGAATTGTATTGAGGATAGAATTGCGCTTGGCCCTAGTGTAACGACCCGAAAACCGGACCGCTACCGGCTCTAGGATCCAGGTCGACTTAAGGTCGCCTGGACCCGTAGCAAGCCTGCTATACTGTCTGTGTACCTGTAAAATCCCATACATGATCGTGCATTTTCCTGTAAAAGCATAAAACTTTGCTCTGAACCACGGCTCTACCTGTGCATGCACTATCTCTGTACTTACAGAACCCCTTACTAGAGCTTGCTCTAGACGGGTTAAACTCATACTATGGTAAGCTTGGTTTTCATACTCATCAAAACATTTACATACAATAAACAGATCATGTATACAAAAAGGATTTACAACACATCTAGGTCAAGCACAATGCTAAACTCTTATACAATACCATTACATCTCTTTACACATATTACATGTCCACACTATGCTATTACAAAACTCTTTACTTTTTCTGTACTCTTCTGACTCCCCCTGTACTCTGATCCTGCAAGACTGGGGTTAAGGGAGAGGAGTGAGCTATATTAGCCCAGTGAGTAGAACAATAAAAAATGTTAATTAAACATGCTCAAATGAAATGCATCATATCACAGACAATTCACAACAAGGATGAATGTGTCACCAATAGTCCCGACATCCTATACTCGTGCCAGGGCGTAGAATGGGCACCTGATCTTCCTATCTTACCTGATACCTCGTGCCAGGGCGTAGAATGGGCACCTGGACTTCCTAACTCGTGCCAGGGCATAGAATGGGCACCTGGACTTTCTCAGAGACTAATGGGTCACTCACATTCCATCCACATCGACAATATAAAATGCAATGCAACATCTTCGTGGATTCTAATGCAATCAACCTATTGCATATTCATGGTGCATGAATCATGCTAAAAGCATTTGTTTACTTGTAATAAAAAGATTTAGTGTAGTTTCACTGACCTCTGGCTGACTCTGAAAGCTCTGAAGCAGTGTTCACTGCTGATCTCCTTGGTTCCTCTGGTCCGTTCCTACACAGATGGACTCAAATGAGGGACCAAACTAACTCAAGGACATCTCTATAAACCTCCCCAAAAAACCCCCTAAAACATCCTAAAACCATCAAGGAAAACATGCAAAAGAAGGCTGGACAGGGCACTTTCGGCGGCAGGTTCGGCGGCCGAAAGTCCCCTCCAGAGCCGAAACTCATGCACCTTCGACGGCCGAACCTCACTTTCGGCAGCCGAAAGTCCCTTCCTAGTCCAAAAGCCCTACTTTCGGGGGCACGGTTCGGGGGCAGAAGGACACTCCAGAGCCGAAAGTCCAAACCTTCGGCGGCACTTTCGGCGGCCGAACCCCCTTTCCAGAGCTGAAAGTCTAAACTTTCGGGGGTGGGTTTAGGCAGCCGAAACCACCTCCTTAGCATGTTCGGCGGCCGAACCTTCCTTCGGCGGTCGAAACTGGGTTCTCCAGTAAGGTAGAACCCTGCTCCAACTCATGCACAACTCCCCCAAACTTCACTCAACATGCAACCTTCAACTCCATAACAAACATATACTCAAGTACATGCACAAAGGGGTCCAAAACTAACTTAAAACCCCCAACAAACATCACAACCAAACACATATACATGCTTTGACCACAAAGCAACCAAAAACTCAACTTACCCTAATCATGCATCTCTACCCATAAAACTCCATAAAACCTTCATAAAACGACCAAGAAGCTAAGGATCAGCACTTACCTCTTGAAGATCGAGAGAATAGATGATCCCAACGTGGAGATATAGAGAAACTTGCTCTTAAACTCTCCAACCTTCAAAACTTGGGTCTTTTGCTCAAAAGCTTCAAAACAACATAAAAAACTTCTCAAAACTTTGAAAGATTTGAAGCAAACATGAAAATCACCCAAGGAAGATCATGGTCTCACCTTTGGCTGTGAAAATGGAAGAAATCTTATCCAAATCACTGACCTAGGGCCCTTTTATAGGTGGCTGGCCAGACCACCTTCGGCGGCCAAACGTGAACCCGAAAGCCATGCATGTTCGGCGGCCGAAACTCACTTTCGGCAGCCGAACCTGGCTTTTCTTCCTTGGTGTTTTTCTTTCAAAAACTCATTTTCCTTTATACTTAAAACCTTAAAACATCTTAAAACATTTTAGAAAACATACCTATTACCCTTCTAGAGAATTCCGACATCCGAGATTCCACCGGACTACAGGAATTTCGATGCCAGACTCTAGCCGGGTATTACACCTAGTGTATGTTAATCCCTTTTTGGTACATGATCTTTTTAATGTAATGTTTTAATGATGTTTATGTTAAACCAAGCTTAATGTATGATATGTTACCCCATTGGAGCATTTGATGAGGGCTCCAGTGTGGGGTTTATGTTTATGGTTATGTGCATGCACAGGTTAAGCTTGGTAAATGAAAGAAAAAGTTTAAATTTTTATGTAAATGTATGATCATGTATGGGATTTAATAGGTTTACAGGATGTATGTTAGGCTTGCTATGGTTTCGGCGACCTTAAGTCGATCTGGATCCTAGCGCCGGTAGCGGTTCAATTTTCGGGTCGTTACAGATTGGTATCAGAGCCTGGTTTCATATGGTCGGACCTAGAGAGTGTCGGGCTCATAGATGTTTTAGAAGGGCAAGCACAATAGGAAAATCATGTCCATTAGGATAGGATGTAGAGTCCTGTCTTGAATGATGATGTGAAATGCCATGATAATATGCATGTGCATAAATGATGATATGCTATGTATGTGATGTATGTGATGCGGGTTCATGTGTTTCCACATGAACCATTTGATGCTAATGTTTTATGTGATGTGTGCTATTTTTCAGTAAGCAAGATGAGAGGAACTCGTCGATCTGCACGATTGACTAGAGTTCCACCGGAAAGTGAGGGCACGGATGCCCGTCCTTCTGCTTTGCCTAGGGCAATGTCCTGCAGGTCTAGTAGGGAAAGAGTGTCAAGGGACCCTAGAAGGTCTTTTGATATGAGCAGAAGAGGAATAGTTCAGGGAGGAGTGTCAGAAGATGTGAGGGATGATATGGATGTGGATCAGAGGAGGGATGGCAGTCTTAGTGTGAGCATGTCTGAAGAGGGCATGGGAGAGTCTCAAGGAGGCACTCAGGCCTTGGGGTTTGTTCAACCACCCCAATACCCACCCTTTTCACAGAATCTCGGGTATTCGATGGGAGGTACATTGGATTATCCCAGTTTTAACCCTTATCCTTCTCACATGCCATACCCACCTTTCTACCCACCATACCCACAGTACCCTATGTACCTACCCCCATCCTTTTATCTAGGAACAACAAACCCTAACCCAGGGGATGTTGCACCTCCTCAGAATCTATGGTCCCAAAAGCCCAAGCATCTAAACCTAGCTCATCTGGAGGGAGCAAAGTCAAAATGACTGACTACTTGAAGTTGGATGCTCCTAAGTATGAAACAGGTGATAATCCGTTTGAGTACCTCAGGACGGTCAAGATGATAACAGATGAGTTAGGGGCAGATGACAGTAGAGCCATTCAGATGGCTGGGTTCACACTGAAGTGCAAGAAGGCCCGAGAGTGGTTTAAAAACTATGTGAACCTGAGGCTGGACAGTCTATCATGGGAGGAGTTTGCTAATAAGTTTGCTGGATGGGCTTTTCCTGATAGCTCAATGGAGTTGAAGATGATCGAATTTGAACAGTTGAGGCAGTCAGAGGAGATGAGTGTAGATGAGTACACAGATAAGTTCTTGGAGCTGTTGCCGTTTGCAGGGCAAAATCTGGACACAGACCAGAAGAAGGCTAAGAGGTATATCATGAAGCTTCATTCTAGGTATTCCTCCTTGATCCAATCAGCAGAGAGGGAGAGTTTCCATGCCATAGTGGATATGGCTCGGAGGATGGAGGCTAGTGCAATAATCGAAGGAAAAGTTAAGTAGTCTGTGGCACAGCCTTCTGGTTCCAAGACCCCAGGTGGGGGAAAGTTAGACCCTCCTTCTTTGAGTGCAGCAGTTTCAGGCAGTAAAAAGTGGGGTAATACCACTAAGAAGTCAAAGAAGAACAAGTTCTGGAACAAGATAAAGTCAGGTCTGGGATTAGGAGGTGGCTTGAGCTCAGGTGCAGACAGTGCAATATGTATGAAGTATGGTAAGCCGCACAAGGGAGTATGTCGGTTTGGGACGACAGCCTGCTTCAGATGTGGGCAGGAGGGACACATGGCATGGGAGTGTCCTAGAGCAGCTTATATAGCACAGTCCCAGCAGACAGCTTCTGGTAGTGTGGCTCAGCCAGTAGCTCCAGCCGCGACTCAGGCCAGTGGCAGAGGCAGAGGGAGAGGGGCAGCCTCTTCCTCAGCGGGTTTCAGGGGTGAAGGTCCATCAGCTCCAACGCGGATCTTCACTATGACACAGCAGGAGGCTAATGCATCAAACACCGTGGTGTCAGGTAATCTCATCATTGGTTGTTCAAATGTGTATGCCTTAATGGACCCTGGTGCATCTCATTCTTTTGTTGCTCCGAGAGCCGTTGAGAAGTTGAGTTTGATGGTCTCTGGGTTAGAGTGCCCCCTATGGGTCAGTGGACCCAAGTGTGACCCGTCAGTGGCAGAGTCAGTCTCCCGGTTTAGTCCAGTGTTTATGGAGAGTAGATGCCTTCCAGCCGACCTTATGGTTCTAGATTTGACGGATTTTGATGTCATTCTAGGGATGGATTGGCTATCTACCCATGGTGCTACCTTGAACTTCAGAGACAAGGTAGTCAGGTTCAGAGGTCAGGATGGGTCAGAGGTTGTCTTCAGAGGAGACAGGAGGGGTACACCTAGAGGTTTGATATCAGCCCTACAGGCTCGTAGGTTGCTCAGGAGGGGTTCTCAGGGTTTTCTAGCTCATATGAGAGAGCTGGAAAGTCATGTTAGAGAGCCCGCCTTAGTGCCCGTGGTCAGAGAGTTTTTAGATGTTTTCCCAGACGAGCTGCCAGGTTTACCACCTGCTAGGGAGATAGAGTTTGAAATAGAATTAATGCCTGGAATCAGACCAATCTCTATCCCTTCCTACAAGATGGCACCAGCTGAGTTGAAAGAGTTAAAGGAACAGTTGCAAGAGCTAGTAGATAAGGGCTTCATCCGACCGAGTACGTCACCTTGGGGTGCTCCAGTGCTGTTTGTGAAAAAGAAGGATGGATCTCTTAGACTTTGTATCGACTACAAGCAGTTGAACAAAGTCACTACCAAGAATAAGTACCCTTTGCCTAGGATTGATGATCTATTCAACCAGCTAGCAGGAGCAGGTTGTTTCTCTAAGATAGCTTTGAGATCCGGGTACCATCAGCTGAGAATAAGAGAAGAAGATGTGCCAAAGACGGCATTCAGGACCAGATATGGGCACTATGAGCTCCTTGTAATGCCGTTCGGGTTAACCAATGCCCCTGCAGCATTCATGGATCTCATGAACAGAATTTTCAGTCAGTATCTAGATCACTTTGTTATTGTCTTCATAGATGATATCCTAGTGTATTTCAGAAATGCAGAGGAGCATGCCCATCATCTGAGGTTAGTCTTGCAGACCTTGAGGGAACACGGGTTGTATGCCAAGTTCTCCAAGTGTGAGTTATGGTTAAGGAGCATTTCATTCTTGGGGCATGTTGTATCAGAAAATGGAATAGAAGTGGACTCCAAGAAGGTGGAAGCTGTAGCTAACTGGCCTAGATCCACTACAGTGAGAGAGATCAAGAGCTTCTTGGGTTTGGCAGGATACTACAGGAGGTTCGTTCAGGACTTCTCTAAGATTGCAGCTCCTATGACCAAATTGACTAGGAAGAATCAGAAGTTTATGTGGACTGACCAGTGTGAAGAGAGTTTTGAAGAGCTAAAGAAGAGGTTAACGTCAGCATCGGTGTTAGCTCTGCCTACCAGTAATGAAGACTTCACAGTGTATTGTGATGCATCCCGTGTGGGACTGGGTTGTGTGTTGATGCAGAATGAAAGGGTGATTGCTTATGCTTCTAGGCAGCTGAAGAAGCATGAGTTGAATTATCCTACACATGACCTGGAGATGGCAGCTGTGATCTTTGCACTCAAGATGTGGAGGCATTACCTTTATGGGGTAAAATGTGAGATCTTCACAGATCATAAAAGCTTGCAATACATCTTGAGTCAGAGAGAGTTCAACTTGAGGCAGAGAAGATGGGTAGAACTGCTTAGTGACTATGATTGCAAGATTCAGTACCATCCGGGTATGGCGAATGTTGTGGCAGATGCCCTAAGCCGGAAATCACTTGGCAGTCTATCCCATATTTTAGCAGAGAGGAGACCGGTGGTGAAAGAGTTTTACAAGCTCATTAATGAAGGTCTACAGTTAGAGTTGTCTGGTACAGGTGCTTTGATAGCCTAGATGAGAGTAACACCTGGGTTTCTGGAGCAGGTGGCTCAGAAACAGCACGAGGACCCAGAGTTAGTGAAGATTGCCAGGACTGTTCAGTCAGGCAAGAACGAAGAGTTCAGATTTGACAGCAAGGGGATCCTCCGCTATGGGAACAGATTATGTGTACCAGATGACGTGGATCTAAAGGGAGACAATATGAGGGAAGCTCATAATGCCAGATACAGTGTTCATCCTGGAGCCACCAAAATGTATCAGGATCTGAAAAGAGTTTATTGGTGGCCAGCCATGAAAAAAGAAGTGGCACAGTTCGTGTCAGCCTGCGAAATATGTCAGAGGGTGAAGCTGAAACATCAGAAGCCCGCTGGAATGCTTAACCCACTACCGATTCCAGAGTGGAAATGGGAGAATATCGCTATGGACTTCGTGGTGGGGTTACCGGCGACGTCCAACAGATTAGACTCCATATGGGTGATTTTGGACAGACTGACCAAATCTGCTCACTTCATCCCTGTCAGGAGTGGCTATTCTGTGGACAAATTGGCGCAGGTGTTTGTTGATGAAGTGGTACTCCAGTCAATCGTGCAGATCGACGAGTTCCTCTCATCTTGCTTACTGAAAAATAGCACACGTCACATAAAACATTAGCATCAAATGGTTCATGTAGAAACACATGAACCCGCATCACATACATCACATACATAGCATATCATCAATGCACATGTATAAAATCATGGCATTTCACATCATTATTCAAGACAGGACTCTACATCCTATCCTAGTGGACATGATTTTTCCTATTGTGCTTGCCCTTCTATAACATCTATGAGCCCAACACTCTATAGGTCCGACCATTTGAAACCTAGGGCTCTGATACCAATCTGTAATGACCCAGAAATTGGACCGCTACCGGCTCTAGGATCCAGATCGACTTAAGGTCGCCGGGACCCGTAGCAAGCCTAATATACATCCTGTATACCTGTTAAATCCCATACATGATCATACATATACATAAAAACTTTAAACTTTTCTTTCAATCACCAAGCTCAACCTGTGCATACTCATACTTATGAACATAAACCCCACACTGGAGCCCTCATCAAATGCTCCAATGGGGTGACATAACATATGCTAAGCTTGGTTTACGTAAAACGT
The DNA here is from genome assembly GCF_001659605.2 of Manihot esculenta. Taxonomy (NCBI): domain Eukaryota; kingdom Viridiplantae; phylum Streptophyta; class Magnoliopsida; order Malpighiales; family Euphorbiaceae; genus Manihot; species Manihot esculenta. Next base: position 16,650,817 of record NC_035178.2, on the reverse strand, counting down.
CATAAAAACATTTCATAGATCATGTGCAAAGGGATTAACTATACATACTAGGGTCAAGCACAATTCTATCATCAATACAATTCTTTACATTACATCACATTATAACATTTTACAATACATGTCCACATTTAACTATTACATAAAGCATGACTTCTAATCCTGGTGACTTCCTGGTCTATCCCGTACCTGCAAACCTAGGGGGTTAAGGGAATGGGGTGAGCTACTAGAGCCCAGTGAGCAGAAAAGTAAAACGATATTTTAAAACATATGCTTTCATGAAATGCATCACATCACAAACAAATCACATCAAGGATGGACTTGTCACCAATAGCCCTCTACATCACATTCCAATGTGACAGGGGCGTAGAATGGGCCTCACTGGTCTTTCTCTTAACATAACATAACATAGCATAACATTCCAATGTGCCAGGGGCGTAGAATGGGCCTCACTGGTCTTACACACCATACCATATCATATCATTTCATGTCATCATACGAGGGCTAATGGATCATTCAACACCCATCCACATCAACATTATATTATGCAATGCAACATATTCGTGAATTCTAATGCAAACAACCTAATATATCACATGGCATTCGTGATGCATGAACATGCTCGAAATTTATTTATTTACTTTGAAACATAAAGAGTCATTCTACTCACCTCAGGCTAGCTCTGAAAAGACTCTGAAGCAGCGATCTCACTGCTGGGGGCCTCGGTTCCTCGGGTCCGAACCTACACAGGTGGACTCAAATGAGGGACCAAACATACACTAACATGACTCTAAACAACTCCCTAAAAACTCCCTAAAACACCTTAAAACAATCATAGAAAACATGCAAAGGAAGGCTGAACAGGGCACTTTCGGCAGCAGGTTCGGCGGCCGAAAGTCCCTCCAGAGCCGAAACTCGGCCACTTTCTGCGGCACCTTCGACGGCCGAAAGTCCTTTCCAGAGACGAAACTCATGCATGTTCGGCGGCACCTTCGGCGGCCGAAACTCCCCTCCAGAGCCGAAAGTCCAACTTTCGGGGGCAGGGTTCGGCAGCCAAAAGCTTGCCTCCACAGGCAGGTTCGACAGCCGAAAGTGCCTTCGGCAGTCGAACCTGAGTTCTTCCAAAGTGGCAGAACTCAGCCTCCTCATGCACATTTTGCCTCCCAAACCTTTCAAACATGCATTTAGCTATTCTACCACATGCATACATAAGCAAACAAGCATATAGGGGTCTCAAACTACCCTAAACCCCAATAACAACACAAAACACATACACATTACACATACATTATCCATGAACTCAACATTAACCCTAACAACAATCAACTAACCTAAACATGCATTTCTACCCCTTAAACCTCATAAAACTTGTTTAAAACATGGGATAAGCTAAAGATCTACCCTTACCTCTTGAAGATCGAGAGGGGAGGCGACCTAAACTTGGAGAAATGGAGGAAGAAAGCTCCGGGGTCTCCAAGCTTCAAATCTTGATCTTAGCTCCAAAAATCTTCAAAACCAAGTTGCATAACTCATAAAAACATGAGAGACTTGAAGGAAGAACACAAGATCGACAAGGGAGGACGGAGACTCACCTTGGCTGGAAATGGGGAGAGAAAACTCATCCATTTCGGACAGGGGACCCCTTTATAAGTGGCTGGCCAGGCCACTTTCGGGGGCCTAACGTGCCTCCGCATGCATCCCATGTTCGGCGGCCGAACTTGAGGTTCGGCAGCCGAACCTGGGCTCTTCCTTCATGCTCTTTCTTTCTTTTCTTTAAAACTTTTAGCTCAAATCCTTTCTTCATAAAAACCATAAAATACATAAAAACACTTTATAAAAACATGATTTTACCCTTCTAGAGGTTTCCGGCATCCGAGATTCCACCAGATGGTAGGAATTCTGATACCGGAGTCTAGCCGGGTATTACAATTTGACCAGCTAGCAGGAGGAGGTTGTTTTTCCAAAATAGATCTGAGATCTGGGTACCACCAGCTAAGAATCAGAGAGGAAGATGTGCCGAAGATGTCGTTTAGGACCAGATATGGGCATTATGAGTTCCTAGTGATGTCGTTTGGGCTGACTAATGCCCTTGCAGCATTCATGGACCTTATGAACAGAGTTTTTAACCAGTATCTGGATCACTTTGTTATTGTCTTTATTGATGATATCTTACTATATTCCAGAAACACAGAGGAGCATGCCCATCATCTGAGGATAGTTCTGCAGACCCTGAGGGAGCACGGCTTGTATGCCAAGTTCTCCAATTGTGAATTCTGGTTAAGGAGCATTTCATTCTTGGGGCATGTGGTGTCAGAAAAAGGAATTGAAGTGGACCCTAAGAAAGTAGAAGTTGTAGCTAACTGGCCCAAACCCACTACAGTTATAGAGATTAAGAGCTTTTTGGGTCTTGCAGGTTACTACAGGAGGTTCGTTCAGAACTTCTCCAAAATTGCCGCTCCTATGACCAGATTAACCCAGAAGAATCAGAGGTTTGTGTGGTCTGATCAATGCGAGGAAAGCTTTGAAGAGCTGAAGAAAAGGTTAACGTCAGCACCGGTGTTAGCTCTGCCTATCAGTGATGAAGACTTCACAGTGTTTTATGATGCGTCCCGTGTGAGATTAGATTGTGTGTTGATGCAAAATGAGAGGGTAATTGCTTATGCTTCTAGGCAGCTGAAGAAGCATGAGTTGAATTATCCTACACATGACCTAGAGATGGCAGCTGTGATCTTTGCACTCAAGATGTGGAGGCTTTACCTCTATGGGGTTAAATGTGAGATCTTTACAGATCACAAGAGCTTGCAGTACATCTTGAGTCAGAGAGAGTTGAATTTGAGGCAGATAAGATGGGTAGAACTGCTTAGTGACTATGATTGCAAGATTCAGTACCATCCGGGTAAGGCAAATGTTGTGGCAGATGCCCTAAGCTGGAAATCACTTGGCAGTCTTTCCCATGTTACAGCAGAGAGAAGATCGGTGGTGAGGGAATTCTGGAAGCTCATTGATGAAGGGCTGCAGTTGGAGTTGTCTGGTACAGGTGCTTTGATAGCTCAGATGAGAGTGACACCCGTGTTTCTAGAGCAGGTGGCTCAGAAACAGCATGAAGATCCAGAGTTAGTAAAAATTGCCAGCACTGTTCAGTCAGGCAAGAATGAGGAGTTTCGTTTTGACAACAAAGGGATCCTCCGCTATGGGAATAGGTTATGTGTACCAGATGACGTGAGTCTGAAGGGAGACATTATGAGGGAAGCTCATAATGCTAGATACAATGTTCACCCTGGAGCCACCAAAATGTACCAAGATCTAAAAAGAGTCTATTGGTGGCCAGCTATGAAAAGAGAAGTGGCACAGTTCGTGTCCGCCTGCGAAGTATGTCAGAGGGTGAAGCTGGAACATCAGAAGCCGGCTGGAATACTTAACCCACTACCGATTCCAGAGTGGAAATGGGAGAATATAGCTATGGATTTTGTGGTAGGGTTGCCAGCAACGTCCAACAGACTAGACTCCATGCGGGTGATTGTGGACAGACTGACCAAATCTGCTCACTTCATCCCTGTCAGGAGTGGCTATTCTGTGTACAAGTTGGCGCAGGTGTATGTTGATGAAGTTGTCAGGTTGCATGGGGCTCCCATTTCAATAGTGTCAGATAAGGGACTCCAGTTCACCTCCAGATTTTGGCGGAGTTTGCATAATGCTATGGGTACCAGGTTGGATTTTAGCACTGCTTTCCATCCACAGACTGATAGACAGTCAGAGAGGACCATCCAGACCATAGAAGATATGCTCAGAATGTGCGTACTAGATTTTGGCGGTTCTTGGAGGCAGCATCTACCCTTGGCGGAGTTTGCCTACAATAACAGCTATCATGCTAGCATCGGGATGGCTCCATATGAAGTTTTGTATGGAAGGAAGTGCAAGTCACCTGTCTGCTGGGAAGAAGTTGGAGAAAGGGCCTTAGCAGGGCTTGAGCTAGTAGAGATCACCAGCAGCGTAGTGCCCATTATCAAAGAAAGGATCAAAACTGCTGTAAGTCGGCAGAAAAGCTATGCAGGTGTCCGCAGGAAGCATGTAGAGTTTTAGGAGGGAGATATGGTGTTGCTCAAGGTGTCTCCTATGAAAGGGGTGATTCGTTTTGGGAAGAAAGGTAAGCTAGCTCTACGGTACATCGGACTCTTTGAAATCTTGCAGAAGATTGGGAATGTATCGTATAAGCTAGACCTACCTGCTTCAATGGAGAGAATCCATCCGGTTTTCCATGTTTCTATGTTACGAAAGTTCGTGTCAAATCTGGGCAAGGTTCTTAGTGAGCCTGATGTAGAGATCCTAGGAGATCTCACCTATGTTGAGCAGCCAGTGCGGATCCTAGGCACGCAGATTAGAAAGCTGAGGAACAAGGAAATCCCGATGGTGAAAGTCCTTTGGAATCATCATAATGTAGAAGAATGTACCTGGGAGACACGGGAGTCCATGCTCCAGCAATACCCTTATCTCTTTTAAGGTTAGTGTTTATGTGTTTTTATGTGTTTATGGTTATGCTATGCATGTGCTTGTTTGTTGAACATTCGGGGACAAATGTTCTTAAGGGGGGAAGAATGTAATACCCGACTAGACCCCGGCATCGGAATTCCTACCTTCCGGCGGAATCTCCGTTGGAATCTGAAATTTCTCGGATGTCGGAGCCTTCTAGAAGGGTAAAATAAAGGTTTTCTAAAATGTTTTTATATGTTTTATGGTTTTAACGAAGAAAGAAAATTAAGTTTTGAAAGAAAATGTTAGGTTCGGCTGTAATACCCGGCCAGAGTCCGGCGTCGGCATTCCTGTTTACCGGTGGAATCCAGGATGTCGAAGTGTGTTATATGTTCTTAAGTGCTATTATGTGTTTTATGTGTGTTGTTGTTAGGTGAATTGAGTTGAGTTGGGTTAAGATTGGAAGAGAATAGTCTATGGAGATGTTTGCCAAGTTCGGCCGCCGAAGATAAGTTCGGCCGCCGAAAGTGCTCAATGTTCGGCTTCCGAAGGTCAAGTTCGGCCCCCGAATGTTGCATGGTTTTGCATGCGATTCGGCAGCCGAAGCTGGGGTGCTTAGCCAGCAGCTTTGTATCCCTTAGTCAGCATGTTGGACAGGTGTGATCACCAGATCATGTCCAAAAGTTGGCCACGTCTCCTATGCTTTATTTGCTAAGTTTGAGCAGCTCATGCAGGAGTTTGCTCGTTTACCAAATTTTGAAAGTTTTGGAGCAAAACAAGTGAGCTTTGGAGAGTTTGAGAGTGTGAAGAGAGGTGGTTCGTTTCCTTTGATCAGAGTGTTTATCTTCTTATAACAGGAGGTAAGTGATGCTCTTGAACATGTTTTTATGTTTTCTGAAGGTTTTATGGGATTTGTGGAAGGAGATGCATGTTTAGGTTTTTAATGGGAGTTTAGATGATTTATGCATGTATACATGATTATGTGTTATGTTTGATTTGTTGTTTGGGGTTATTAGATAGTTTTGGACCCCTGTGATCATATACATGAGTATATGTGTGTTGAGGAGTTGGAGTAGATATGGTTTGAGAGATTGAAGGGAAGGAGAAGATGGTTTGCCGTTGAAGCTGAGTTCTGAATGAACTCAGGTTCGGCAGCCGAAGGATCATTCGGCCGCCGAACCCCTTGCATGGTAGCTTAGGCTGCCACAGCTTGCCCCCGCGAGTTGTGCATGTTCGGCTCTGTGTGGGGGATTCGGCCGCCGAAGGTGCCGCCGAAGGTGCTTGAGTTTCGTCTCTGGAGAGGACTTTCGGCCGCCGAACCTGCCGCCGAAAGTGTTCTGTTTAGTTTTTCTTTTGCATGTTTTGCATGAGTTTTAAAGTGAGATGAAGGGGTTTCTTAGGTAGATTAAGAGAGGTAGTCTTACGATAGTTTGGTCCCTCATTTGAGTCTTTATGTGCTTATACAGACCAGAGGAACCAGAGAGAGCAGCAGTGAGTACTGCTCCAGAGGTTCAGAGCCTGCAGAGTCAGTCAGTCCAGATAGCCAGAGGTGAGTGGAACTACACTTAATGCTTTTGAATTGACCAAATGACATGTTTTCAGCATCTCTCATGCATCACGATGATATCATAGGATGATTGCATTAGTATCCACGACTATGTTGCATTGCATTGATATTTGATGATGTGAGTAAATGCTGAATGATCCAATAGTCACAGACAGGAAGTCCAGGAGCCTTTGACTACGCCCTGGCACGTATAGCAAAGTCCAGGAGCCTTTGACTACGCCCTGGCAGGTATATAGTAAAGTCCAGGAGCCTTTGACTACGCCCTGGCAATGGTAAGTACAGAGATGTTATATACACATATATATATATTTATGACAGGAAGACCAGGTGCTCGATTCTACGCCCTGGCACAGAGTTACTGGGACTATGTGGTGACAGGTTTACTCTTGATGTGGCTTTGTCTGTGATATGGTGCATTCCATGAGATCATATTTTACTGAGATGTTTTACTGTTCTACTCACTGGGCTATAGAGCTCATCCCACTCCCTTAACCCCAGTTTTGCAGGTTCAGTGTACAGTGTACAGGGACAGTCCAGCAGAGTACAGGAAGAGTAAAGAGATCTGTAATAGCTTAGAGTGGACATGTAATATTAAAGAGATGTAATAGTTGTTGCTTGACCTAGTGATGTATGTTTTATACATGATCTGTATATGTATATATGTTTTCCTGTATGTGAAAACCAGGCTTAATAGGTATGAGTTAACCCATCTAGAGCAAGCTCTAGTCAGGGATACAGAGTACAGAGTACATGAGTACAGAGTACAGAGATAGTGCATGCACAAGTTGAGCCTTGGTTCAGAAAAGAGTTTTATTTTCACATAAAATGTATGATCATGTATGAGGTTTACAGGTACACAGAGAGTATAGCAGGCTTGCTACGGGTTCTGGCGGCCTTAAGCCGACCTGAATCCTAGCGCCGGTGACGGTCCATTTTGGGGTCGTTACAGATTGGTATCAGAGCCCTAGGTTCACATGATCGGACCTATAGAGACAGTGTTGGGCTCAGACAGGTTAGAAGTGGTCAAGCACAATAGGAAAAATATGTCCACTAGGATAGGGTCTTGAGTCCTATCTGCTATAATATGCCATGAATGTTGTATGTGTATGCTTGATATGTGATATTTATGTGCTATGTGCTAAAGTGGTATGTTATATGTTGTGTTTCCAAAGTAAAGATGCGAGGAACTCGTCGATCAGCTCGATTGACTGGAGTCCCACCAGAGAATGAGAGACCAGCTGCTCGTCCTCCTGCGTTGCCAAGGGCAAGGTCTCAGAGATCTAGCAGGGAAGGTACGTCACTAGACCCTAGAAGGTCTGTAGACGAGAGCAGAAGAGGAGTAGTTAGAGGAGGAAGATCAGAGGAGAGGAGGGAAGCTATGGAGATTGATCAGTCTAGAGATGACAGCATGGGTATAGGCAGTTTTGAGGAAGGTATGGGAGAGTCGCAGGGAGGTGTTCAGGCCTCAGATTTTGGCTATCCATCTTTGTTTCAGGAGCCAGAGTATCCGATGGAGGGGATGTCGGAGTACTCTCGATTTGACCCATATCCTACATACATGCCATATATGCCATATCCTCATTATTACCCATCATATCCACCCTATCCTATGTATCCCTCTTCCCCTATACATCCAAGTGCAGCACACCTAGAGCCAAATGAACCAAATGACCTAGTACCACCACCAGAACCAGTAGCCCCTATTGTTGACAGACATGAACCTAGCTCATCTGGAGGTAAAGTCCAAATGACGGAGTATTTGAAATTGGATGCTCCTAAATACAACACAGGAGATGATCCATTTGATTACCTCAGAGCAGTTAGGATGATAACCAGTGAGTTGGGAGCAGATGATAGAAGAGCCATTGAGATGGCAGGTTTCACAATAAAATGTAAGAAAGCTAGAGAATGGTTTAAGAATTATGTGGAGCCTAAAATGGACAGCATGTCATGGGGAGAGTTCGCCAATGAGTTTGCAGGGTGGGCTTTTCCTGACAGTTCGAGGGAGATGAAAGTAATTGAATTTGAACAGTTGAGACAGACAGATGAGATGAGTGTTGATGAATTCACAGATAAGTTCCTGGATCTGCTTCAGTACGTGGGTCAAGCCTATGATACTGATCAGAAGAAGGCAAGGAGATATACCATGAGACTTCATCCCAGGTATTCTTCTTTGATCCTTCCAGCAGAAAAGGAGAGTTTTCACTCTATTATAGATGCAGCCAGGAAAATGGAAGCTAGTGCCAATATTCAGAAACAGTCACAGGCACAGGCTTCGGGTTCTAAGGCCCCCAGTTCAGGTTCTACAGGCAGTAAGAGATGGGATAGAGCGAAAGGAACAAAGAGTAAGTTCTGGAGTAAAGTCAAGTCAGGTCTGGGAATAGGTAGTGGCTCAAGCTCTGGCACAGCTCCAGTCTGCAGACGATGCGGAAAACCACATGGAGGAGTTTGTCGGTTGGGATCTACAGCTTGTTTTCGATGTGGACAGGAAGGGCATATTGCTCGGGATTGTCCGCAGATGACTTTTGCACCATCCCAGCAGATGAGTTCAGGCAGTGTGGTACAGCCAGTTGTACGGCCAGTAGCTCCAGTTATGCCTCAGACTAGTGGCAGAGGTAGAGGGAGAGGGGTAGCCTCTACTTCAGCAGCAGGTTCCCGAGGTGGAAATCCGGTAGCCCCAGCACGGATTTTCACAGTGACACAGGAGGAGGCTAACACGTCGAACACAGTGGTGTCAGGTAATCTCATCATTGGGTGTTCAGATGTGTATACTTTGATGGACCCCGGTGCTTCTCATTCCTTTATTGCTTCGAGAGCCATAGAGAGGTTGGGTTTGATCAGTTCTGAGTTAGAGTATCCTCTCTGGGTCAGTGGACCTAGATGTGACCCATCAGTGGCAGTGTCAGTCTGTCGTTTCAGTCCAGTGTTTATAGAGGGTAGATGCCTTCCAGCTGACCTTGTGGTTCTAGACTTGACAGATTTTGATGTCATTTTAGGGATGGATTGGTTATCTACATATAGTGCTACGTTGGACTGTCGAGAGAAGCTAGTGAGTCTCAGAGACCAGGATGGGTCAGAGTGTGTCTTCAGAGGAGACAGGAGAGGTACACCCAGAGGTATGATTTCAGCCCTTCAGGCTCGTCGTTTGCTTAGGAGGGGTTGTCAGGGGTTCCTAGCTCATGTGAGAGAGCTAGATAGTCAGGTGAGGGAACCAGCCACAGTACCAGTAGTCCGAGAGTTTCTCGATGTGTTCCCAGACGATTTGCCAGGACTACCACCTGATAGGGAGATAGGGTTTGAAATTGAATTACTGCCAGGTACTAGACCTATCTCTATTCCTCCCTACAGGATGGCACCAGCTGAGTTAACAGAGTTGAAAGCACAGTTGCAGGACTTGGTAGATAAGGGTTTCATCCGCCCTAGTACCTCACCTTGGGGTGCTCCAGTGCTCTTCGTTAGAAAGAAGGATGGATCCCTCAGACTTTGTATCGACTACAGACAGTTGAACAAGGTCACTATCAAGAATAGGTATCCTTTACCACGGATTGATGATCTATTTGACCAGCTAGCTGGAGCAGCTTGTTTCTCGAAAATAGATCTGAGATCTGGGTATCATCAGTTGAGAGTTAGAGAGGCAGATGTGCCTAAGACAGCTTTCCGGACCAGATATGGGCATTATGAGTTCTTAGTGATGCCGTTCGGGTTGACTAACGCCCCTGCAGCATTTATGGATCTCATGAACAGGGTATTCAGTGAGTTTCTGGATCACTTTGTCATTGTGTTTATCGATGATATCTTAGTGTATTCCAGAGATGCAGAGGAGCATGCCCAGCATCTGAGGATAGTTTTGCAGACACTGAGAGAGCATGGTTTATATGCCAAATTCTCGAAGTGTGAGTTTTGGTTACGGAGCATTGCCTTCTTGGGACATGTGGTATCAGCAGAGGGTATTGAGGTAGACCCCAAGAAGATAGAGGCTGTAGCTAACTGGCCCAGACCCATGACAGTGACTGAGATTAAAAGCTTTCTGGGACTGGCAGGTTACTACAGGAGGTTCGTGCAGAACTTCTCAAAGATAGCAGCTCCTATGACCAAATTGACTCAGAAGAACCAGAAGTTTATCTGGTCAGACCAGTGTGAAGAAAGCTTTGAGGAGCTCAAGAGGAGATTGACCACAGCACCAGTGTTAGCTCTGCCTGTGAGTAATGAGGACTTCACAGTGTTCTGTGATGCATCTCGAGTGGGATTGGGTTGTGTATTGATGCAGAGTGATAGAGTAATAGCTTATGCTTCTAGACAGTTGAAGAAGCACGAGTTGAATTACCCTACCCATGACCTAGAGATGGCAGCAGTTATCTTTGCACTTAAGATGTGGCGGCATTACCTCTATGGGGTTAAATGCGAGATCTTCACCGATCACAAGAGTTTACAGTACATTTTAAGTCAGAGAGAGCTGAATTTGCGGCAAAGAAGATGGGTCGAATTGCTCAGTGATTATGATTGTAAGATCCAGTATCATCCGGGTAAGGCGAATGTTGTCGCAGACGCCCTAAGCCGGAAGTCACTAGGTAGTTTATCCCATATAGCAGCAGAGCGGAGACCAGTTGTGATGGAGCTTTATAAGCTCTTTGACGAGGGATTACAACTAGAATTGTCTGGTACAGGAGCGTTGATCGCACAGATGAGAGTGACACCTGTGTTTCTGGAGCAGATAGCTCAGAGACAGCATGAGGACCCTGAATTAATGAAAATTGCCAGGACTGTTCAGTCAGGCAACAATGCAGAGTTTAGATTTGATAGCAAAGGGATCCTTCGCTATGGGAGTCGACTTTGTGTACCAGATAGGGGCAGTGTGAAGGAAGACATTATGAGGGAAGCTCATAATGCGAGGTATAGTGTTCACCCAGGAGCTACCAAGATGTATCAGGATCTGAAAAGGGTCTATTGGTGGCCAGCCATGAAGAAAGAAGTGGCGCAGTTCGTGACAACCTGTGAGGTTTGTCAGAGGGTGAAATTAGAACATCAGAAACCAGCAGGAATGCTTAACCCATTACCGATTCCAGAGTGGAAATGGGAGAATATAGCCATGGATTTTGTAGTGGGTTTACCAGTAGTGTCCAACAGGATAGACTCGATATGGGTGATTGTGGACAGACTCACGAAATCTGCTCATTTTCTTCCAGTACGGAGTAACTATTCTGTGGATAAGTTGGCACAGGTCTATCTGGATGAGATAGTGAGGTTACATGGAGTTCCAGTGTCTATAGTTTCAGACAGAGGACCTCAGTTTACTTCTCGCTTTTGGCGGAGTCTGCAAAGTGCAATGGGCACGAGATTGGATTTTAGTACTGCTTTCCACCCACAGACTGATGGACAGTCAGAAAGGACCATCCAGACCATAGAGGATATGCTTCGCCTATGTGTGTTAGACTTTGGCGGTTCTTGGAGGCAGCATCTACCTTTGGTGGAGTTTGCCTACAATAACAGTCATCATGCTAGCCTTGGGATGGCTCCTTATGAAGCTTTATATGGGAGGAAGTGCAGATCCCCTGTTTGCTGGGAAGAGGTAGGAGAGAAGGCTCTTGCAGGGCCAGAGTTAGTAGATATTACTAGTAGAATGGTGCCCATGATCAGAGAGAGAATCAGAACAGCTCAGAGTAGACAGAAAAGTTATGCAGACGTGCGCAGAAAGCAGTTAGAGTTTCAGGAGGGTAATTGGGTATTGCTGAAAGTGTCTCCAATGAAAGGAGTGGTTCGTTTTGGGAAGAAAGGTAAATTGGCTCCACGGTACATTGGACCCTTTGAGGTGTTGCAGAGGATCGGAAATGTGTCGTATAAGCTGGATTTACCTACTTCTATGGAGAGAATTCACCCGGTATTTCATGTTTCTATGCTCCGACAGTTTGTGTCAGATCCGAATCAGGTTCTGAGTGAGCCTGAAGTGGAGATTCATACAGATCTCACCTATATAGAGCAGCCAGTGCGGATTCTTGACACGCAGATCAGACAGCTAAGGAACAAGGAGATTCCGATGGTGAAAGTTCTATGGAACCACCATAACCTAGAAGAGTGCACATGGGAGACGCGGGAGTCTATGCTCCAGCAGTATCCATATTTGTTTTGAGGTTAGTTTTCTCCGTTTCATGTGTTAAATTGTGTGTTTTAGGAACATCCGAGGATGAATGTTCTTAAGGAGGGGAGAATGTAATACCCGGCCAGAGTCCGGCGTCGGCATTCCTGTTTACCGGTGGAATCCAGGATGTCGAAGTGTGTTATATGTTCTTAAGTGCTATTATGTGTTTTATGTGTGTTGTTGTTAGGTGAATTGAGTTGAGTTGGGTTAAGATTGGAAGAGAATAGTCTATGGAGATGTTTGCCAAGTTCGGCCGCCGAAGATAAGTTCGGCCGCCGAAAGTGCTCAATGTTCGGCTTCCGAAGGTCAAGTTCGGCCCCCGAATGTTGCATGGTTTTGCATGCGATTCGGCAGCCGAAGCTGGGGTGCTTAGCCAGCAGCTTTGTATCCCTTAGTCAGCATGTTGGACAGGTGTGATCACCAGATCATGTCCAGAAGTTGGCCACGTCTCCTATGCTTTATTTGCTAAGTTTGAGCAGCTCATGCAGGAGTTTGCTCGTTTACCAAATTTTGAAAGTTTTGGAGCAAAACAAGTGAGCTTTGGAGAGTTTGAGAGTGTGAAGAGAGGTGGTTCGTTTCCTTTGATCAGAGTGTTTATCTTCTTATAACAGGAGGTAAGTGATGCTCTTGAACATGTTTTTATGTTTTCTGAAGGTTTTATGGGATTTGTGGAAGGAGATGCATGTTTAGGTTTTTAATGGGAGTTTAGATGATTTATGCATGTATACATGATTATGTGTTATGTTTGATTTGTTGTTTGGGGTTATTAGATAGTTTTGGACCCCTGTGATCATATACATGAGTATATGTGTGTTGAGGAGTTGGAGTAGATATGGTTTGAGAGATTGAAGGGAAGGAGAAGATGGTTTGCCGTTGAAGCTGAGTTCTGAATGAACTCAGGTTCGGCAGCCGAAGGATCATTCGGCCGCCGAACCCCTTGCATGGTAGCTTAGGCTGCCACAGCTTGCCCCCGCGAGTTGTGCATGTTCGGTTCTGTGTGGGGGATTCGGCCGCCGAAGGTGCCGCCGAAGGTGCTTGAGTTTCGTCTCTGGAGAGGACTTTCGGCCGCCGAACCTGCCGCCGAAAGTGTTCTGTTCAGTTTTTCTTTTGCATGTTTTGCATGAGTTTTAAAGTGAGATGAAGGGGTTTCTTGGGTAGATTAAGAGAGGTAGTCTTACGATAGTTTGGTCCCTCATTTGAGTCTTTATGTGCTTATACAGACCAGAGGAACCAGAGAGAGCAGCAGTGAGTACTGCTCCAGAGGTTCAGAGCCTGCAGAGTCAGTCAGTCCAGATAGCCAGAGGTGAGTGGAACTACGCTTAATGCTTTTGAATTGACCAAATGACATGTTTTCAGCATCTCTCATGCATCACGATGATATCATAGGATGATTGCATTAGTATCCACGACTATGTTGCATTGCATTGATATTTGATGATGTGAGTAAATGCTGAATGATCCAATAGTCACAGACAGGAAGTCCAGGAGCCTTTGACTACGCCCTGGCACGTATAGCAAAGTCCAGGAGCCTTTGACTACACCCTGGCAGGTATATAGTAAAGTCCAGGAGCCTTTGACTACGCCCTGGCAATGGTAAGTACAGAGGTGTTATATACACATATATATATATTTATGACAGGAAGACCAGGTGCTCGATTCTACGCCCTGGCACAGAGTTACTGGGACTATGTGGTGACAGGTTTACTCTTGATGTGGCTTGTCTATGATATGGTGCATTCCATGAGATCATATTTTACTGAGATGTTTTACTGTTCTACTCACTGGGCTATAGAGCTCATCCCACTCCCTTAACCCCAGTTTTGCAGGTTCAGTGTACAGTGTACAGGGACAGTCCAGCAGAGTACAGGAAGAGTAAAGAGATCTGTAATAGCTTAGAGTGGACATGTAATATTAAAGAGATGTAATAGTTGTTGCTTGACCTAGTGATGTATGTTTTGTACATGATCTGTATATGTATATATGTTTTCCTGTATGTGAAAACCAGGCTTAACAGGTATGAGTTAACCCATCTAGAGCAAGCTCTAGTCAGGGATACAGAGTACAGAGTACATGAGTACAGAGTACAGAGATAGTGCATGCACAGGTTGAGCCTTGGTTCAGAAAAGAGTTTTATTTTCACATAAAATGTATGATCATGTATGAGGTTTACAGGTACACAGAGAGTATAGCAGGCTTGCTACGGGTTCTGGCGGCCTTAAGCCGACCTGAATCCTAGCGCCGGTGACGGTCCATTTTGGGGTCGTTACATCGGCCGTCGAACATGGTGGAGTTGCGGAGGCACTTTTGGCCCCCGAAGGTGATCTGGCCAGCCACCTATAAAAGGCCCCCTGTCCGAAAATGGGCGAGTTTTCTCTCTCCATTTTCGGGCAAGGTGAGTCTCCGCTACCCTCTTGATGATCTTATGTTTTCTCCTCAAATCCTTCAAGATTTTTGTGAGTTTTTACCATGTTTTGAAGATTTTAAGCTAAGATCAGAGTTTTGAAGCTTGGAGACCCCCGGAGCTCATTCCTCCATATCTCCAAGTTTGGGATCGCATCTCCTCTCGATCTTCAAGAGGTAAGTGTAGATCCTCATCTTCTCTTATGTTTTTAAGTAAGTTTTATGAACGGTTAAGGGGTTTTGATGCATGTTTAGGCTAGTTGTAAAATGTTAGGGTTTATATTAGTTAATGATAAATGTGATGCTTAATGTGATGTTTGCTGAAGTATAGGCTAGTTTTATGTCCCTATATGCTTGAATAAGTGTTTATGCATGTTTTAGAATAGTTGAATGCATGTTGGAAAGTTGGAATTTTATCAGATGTATAGGATGTATGTTAGGCTTGCTACGGGTTCCGGCGACCTTAAGTCGATCTGAATCCTAGCGCCGGTAGCGGTCCGGTTTTCGGGTCGTTACAAGCACAATAGGAAAAAATCATGTTCACTAGGATAGGATGTAGAGTCCTGTCTTGATGATGATGTGTAATGCCATGATGATATGCATGTGCATTAATGATATGGTATGTATGATGTGGGTTCATGTGTTTTCACATGAACCATATGATGCTAATGTTTATGTGTTTTATGTCGTTTTTTAGAAGCAGGATGAGAGGCTCACATCGATCCGCTAGATTGACAGGAGCTCCACCTGAGAATGAGGACATGGATGCCCGTCCCCCTACTTTGCCAAGGGCAATGTCTTGTAGATCAAGTAGAGAGGGAGTGCCAAGGGACCCTAGAAGGTCTTTTGATGTAAGCAGGAGGGGAACGGTTCAGGGTGGAATGTCAGCTGATGTGAGGGGATCAGAGGAGAATGAACAGAGAAGAGATGGTAGTCTGGGCATGAGTATGTCTGAAGAGGGTATGGGAGAGTCTCAAGGAGGCGCTCAGGCCTCGGGGTTTGGTTATCCACCCTAATATCAACCCTTTCCACAGGGCCCAGGGTATCCGATGGGGGGTACATCGGATTACTCCAGCTTTAACCCATATCCCTCCTTCATGCCTTATCCTCCTTTTTACCCACCATACCCACAGTACCCTATGTATCCACCCTCACCCTTCTACCCAAATACGGCAAACCCTAACCCAGGGAATGCTGCACCTCCTCCTCCACCAACAGAACCTGTAGCCCCTGAAATTCAAACACCTAAACTTAGCTCATCTGTGGGGAGCAAGGTAAAGATGACAGATTACCTGAAGCTGGATGCTCCCAAGTTCAAGACAGGTGATGATCCGTTTGAATACCTCAAAACGGTAAAAATGATAACAGATGAGCTGGGGGCAAATGACAGTAGAGCCATTCAGATGGTAGGGTTCACATTGAAATGCAAGAAAGCACGAGAATGGTTTAAAAATTATGTGGACCCAAGGTTGGACAGCCTATCCTGGGAGGAGTTTGCAAATGAGTTTGATGGATGGGCGTTTCCAGACAGTTCCAGAGAGCTGAAAGTTGTTGAGCTTGAGCAGCTAAGGCAGACAGAGGATATAAGTGTCGACGAGTACACCGACAAGTTTCTAGAGTTGCTGCAGTATGTGGGTCAGCCATATGACACAGATCAGAAGAAAGCTAGGAGGTATACCATGAGGCTCCACCCTAGGTATTCCTCCCTGATCCTTGCAGCAGAGAGGGAGAGCTTCCACACCATTGTGGATGCAGCATGGAAGATGGAGGCTAGTGCCATTATTGAGGGGTCGGTTAAGCAAACAGTGGCACAGCCCTCGAGTTCCAAGACCCCAGGCAGGGGAAAGTTAGATCCCTCTTCTCTGAGTGCAGCACCTTCAGGCAGTAAAAAGTGGGGCAGCACCATTAAAAAGCTAAAGAAGAATAAGTTCTGGAACCATTTGAAGTCAGGTTTGGGATTAGGTGGTGGCTCAAGCTCAGGTTCAGATGGTTCAGAATGCTTGAGGTGCGGTAAGCCACATAAGGGAGTATGTCGGTTTGGGACAACAGCCTGCTTCAGGTGTGGGCAGGAGGGACACATGGCACGGGAGTGTCCTAGAACAGCTTTTATGGCATCGTCCCAGCAGACGGCTCTAGGTAGTGTGACTCAGCCAGTAGCTCCAGCCATGACTCAGGGTAGTGGTAGAGGCAGAGGGAGAGGGGCAGCCTCTTCTTCAGCAGGTTCCCGCGGTGAAGGTCCATTTGCTCCAACTCGGATCTTCACTATGACTCAGCAGGAGGCTAACACGTCAAACACCGTGGTGTCAGGTAATCTCACTATTGGTTGTTCTGAGGTGTATGCTCTTATGAACCCTGCTGCTTCTCATTCTTTTGTTGCTCCGAGAGCCGTAGATAGAGTGGGTTTGATGGCTTCTGAGTTAGAGTGTCCCCTCTGGGTCAGTGGACCCAAGTGTGATCCATCAGTGGCAGAGTCAGTCTTCCAGTATAGCCCAGTGTTTGTTGAGGGTAGATGCCTTCCAACCGACCTTATGGTTCTAGATTTGACTGATTTTGATGTCATTCTAGAGATGGATTGGCTATCTGCTCATGGTGCTACCTTGGACTGCAGAGACAAGGTAGTTAGGTTTAGAGGACAGGATGGATCAGAGGTTGTCTTCAGAGGAGACAGGAGGGGTATGCCTAGAGGTTTGATATCAGCCCTACAGGCTCGTAGGTTGCTCAGGAGGGGTTGTCAGGGGTATCTAGCTCAGGTGAGAGAGCTTGATAGTCAGGTTAGGGAGCCCGCCTCAGTGCCCGTAGTCAGAGAGTTTCCAAATGTTTTCCCAGACGAGCTTCCAAAACTACCACCTGCTAGGGAGATAGAGTTCGAAATAGAATTGATGCCTGGAACCAGACCGATCTCTATCCCTCCCTACAGGATGGCACCAGCAGAGTTGAAGGAGCTAAAGGAGCAGTTACAAGAGTTGGTAGCTAAGGGCTTCATCCGACCGAGTACCTCACCTTGGGGTGCTCCAGTACTGTTTGTAAAGAAGAAGGATGGATCCTTGAGACTTTGTATCGACTACAGGCAGTTGAACAAAGTCACTACCAAGAACAAGTATCCGTTACCTAGGATCGACGATCTATTTAACCAGCTAGCAGGAGCAGGTTGTTTCTCCAAGATAGATCTGAGATTCGGGTATCACCAACTAAGAATCAAGGAAGAAGATGTGCCGAAGATGGCATTCAGGACCAGATATGGGCATTATGAGTTCCTAGTAATGCCGTTTGAGCTAACCAATGCCCCTGCAGCATTCATGGATCTCATGAATAGAGTTTTTAACCAGTATCTGGATCACTTTGTTATTGTCTTCATTGATGATATCTTAGTGTATTCCTGAAACGCAGAGGAGCATGCCCATCATCTGAGGATAGTTTTGCAGACCCTGAGGGAGCATGACTTGTATGCCAAGTTCTCCAAATGTGAATTCTGGTTGAGGAGCATTTCCTCCTTGGGACATGTTGTGTTAGAAAAGGGAATTGAAGTGGACCCCAAGAAGGTGGAAGCTATAGCTAACTGTCCTAGACCCACTACAGTGATAGAGATTAAAAGTTTTCTGGGTTTGGCAGGTTACTACAGGAGGTTCGTCCAAGACTTCTCCAAAATTGCCGCTCCTATGACCAGGCTGACCAAAAAGAATCAGAGGTTTGCTTGGTCAGATCAGTGTGAGGAAAGCTTTGAAGAGCTGAAGAAAAGGTTGACGTCAGCACCGATGTTAGCTCTGCCTCCCAGTAATGAAGACTTCACAGTGTTTTGTGATGCATCCCGTGTGGGACTAGGTTGTTTGTTGATGCAAAATGAGAGGGTAATTGCTTATCCTTCTAGGCAGCTGAAGAAGCATGAGTTGAATTATCCTACATATGATCTAGAGATGGCAGCTGTGATCTTTGCACTCAAGATGTGGAGGCATTACCTATATGGGGTAAGATGTGAGATCTTTACAGATCATAAAAGTTTGCAGTACATCTTGAGTCAGAGAGAGTTGAACCTAAGGCAGAGAAGATGGGTAGAACTGCTTAGTGACTATGATTGCAAGATTCAGTACCATCCGGGTAAGGCAAATGTTGTGGCAGATGCCCTAAGCCGGAAATCACTTGGCAGTTTATCCCATGTTACAGCAGAGAGAAGATCGGTGGTGAGGGAATTCTATAAGCTCATTGATGAAGGTCTGCAGTTGGAGTTATCTGGTATAGATGCTTTGATAGCTCAGATGAGAGTGACGCCCGTGTTTCTAGAGCAGGTGGCTTAGAAACAGCACGAGGACCTCAAGCTGGTGAAAATAGCTAGAGCAGTTCAAGCAGGCAAGAATGATGAGTTCAAATTTGACAACAAAGGGATCCTCCGCTATGGGAACAGGTTATGTGTACCAGATGACGTGAGTCTGAAGGGAGACATTATGAGAGAAGCTCATAATGCCAGATACAGTGTTCACCCTGGAGCCACCAAGATGTATCAAGATCTGAAGAGAGTCTATTGGTGGCCAGCTATGAAGAGAGAGGTGGCACAGTTCGTGTCCGCCTGTGAGGTATGTCAGAGGGTGAAGCTGGAACATCAGAAGCCGGCTGGAATGCTTAACCTACTGCCGATTCCAGAGTGGAAATGGGAGAATATAGCTATGGATTTTGTGGTGGGGTTACGGCAACGTCCAATAGACTAGACTCCATATGGGTGGTTGTGGACAGACTGACCAAATCTGCTCACTTCATTCCTGTCAGGAGTGGTTATTCTGTGGACAAATTGGCACAGGTGTATGTGGATGAAGTTGTCAGATTGCATGGGGCTCCCGTTTCGATAGTGTCAGATAGGGGACCCCAGTTCACCTCCAGGTTTTGGTGGAGTCTGCAGAATGCTATGGGCACCAGGCTAGACTTTAGCACTGCTTTCCATCCTCAGACTGATGGACAGTCAGAGAGGACCATCCAGACTATAGAAGACATGCTCAGAATGTGTGTGCTAGATTTTGGCGGTTCTTGAAGGCAACATCTACCTTTGGTGGAGTTTGCCTACAATAACAGCTATCATGCTAGCATAGGGATGGCTCCTTATGAAGCTTTGTATGGAAGGAAGTGTAGGTCACTTGTCTGCTGGGAGGAAGTGGGAGAACGGGCCTTAGCAGGGCCTGAGCTAGTAGAGATCACCAGCAGAGTAGTGCCCATTATCAGAGAAAGGATCAGAACTGTTGTGAGTCGGCAGAAAAGTTATGCAGATGTCTGCAGGAAGTATATAGAGTTCCAGGAGGGAGATATGGTGTTGCTTAAGGTGTCTCCTATGAAAGGGGTGATTCGTTTTGAGAGGAAAGGTAAGCTAGCTCCTCAATACTTCGGACCCTTTGAAATCTTGCAGAAGATTGGGAATGTATCGTACAAGTTGGACTTACCTGCTTCCATGGAGAGAATCCATCCGGTTTTCCATGTTTCCATGTTATGAAAGTTCGTGTCAGATCCGGGCAAGGTTCTTAATGAGCTAGATGTAGAGATCCTAGGAGATCTCATCTATGTTGAGCAGCCAGTACGGATCCTAGACACGCAGATCAGGAAGCTGAGGAACAAGGAAATCTCGATGGTGAAAGTCCTTTGGAATCATCACAACATAGAAGAGTGTACCTAGGAGACACGGGAGTCCATACTCCAGCAATACCCCTATCTCTTCTAAGGTATGTGTTTTAGGTTTATGAGTTTCTTGATGCTTTGCCTTGCTATGCTTGTTTGTTGAACATTCGGAGATGAATGTTCTTAAGGGGGGAAGAATGTAATACCCGGCTAGACCCCGGCATCCGAATTCCTACCTTTCGGCGGAATCTCCGTTGGAACCCGGAATTTCTCGGATGTCGAAGCCTTCTAGAAGGGTAAAATAAAGGAATTCTAAAATGTTTTTATATGTTTTTATGGTTTTAATAAAGAAAGAAATTGAGTTTTGAAAGAAAAGACCAATGAGGGAAAAGCCAGGTTCGGCCGCCGAATCTCATGTTCGGCCGCAGAACATTGGGCTCTTGCGGAAACACCTTTGGCCCCCGAAGGTGGTCTTGCCAGCCACCTATAAAAGGCCCCATGTCTGAAAATGGGCGAGTTTTCTTTCTCTATTTTTGGGCATAGGTGAGATTTCGCCCTTCCATGGTTGATTTTGTGTTTTCCTTCAATACCTTCAAGTTTTTGATGAGTTTTACTTTGTTTTGAAGATTTTTGAGCTAAGATCAAAGTTTTGAAGCTTGGAGACCCCCGGAGCTCGATTTCTCCTAATCTCCAAGTTTGGATCACCTCTCCTCTCGATCTTCAAGAGGTAAGTGTAGATCCTCACCTTCTTTTATGTTTTAAGTAAGTTTTGAGGGGTTTTAAGGGTGTTTAATGCATGTTTAGAGTAGATGTAAAATGTTAGGGTTTATGTACCCTTTATACTTAAAGTGATGCTATGTTGATGTTTGTTGGGGTTTAGGCTAGTTTTATGCCCCTATATGTTTAGAGTAGATGTAAAATGTTAGGGTTTATGGCTCCAGGGTGAACGCTGTATCTGGCATTATGAGCTTCCCTCATAATGTCTCCCTTCAAACTCACGTTATCTGGTACACATAACCTGTTCCCATAGCGGAGGATCCCATAGCGGAGGATCCCATAGCAGAGGATCCCTTTGCTATCAAATCTGAACTCTTCATTCTTGCCTGACTGAACAGTCCTGTCAATTTTCACTAACTTTGGGTCCTCATGCTGCTTCTAAGCCACTTGCTCAAGAAACACGGGTGTCACTCTCATCTGAGCTATCAAAGTACCTGTACCAGACAACTCCAACTGCAGCCCTTCATTAAAGAGCTTATAAAACTCCCTCACCACCGGTCTTCTCTCTGCTGTAATATGGAATAGACTGCCAAGTGATTTTCGGCTTAAGGCATCTACCACAACATTTGCCTTACCCGGATGGTACTGAATTTTGCAATCATAGTCACTAAGCAGTTCTACCCATCTTCTCTGCCTCAAATTCAACTCCCTCTGACTCAAGATGTACTGCAAGCTCTTATGATATGCGAAGATCTCACATTTAACCCCATAAAGGTAATGCCTCCACATCTTGAGTGCGAAGATCACAGCTGCCATTTCTAGATCATGTGTAGGATAATTCAACTCATGCTTCTTCAGCTGCCTAGAAGCATAAGCAATTACCCTCTCATTTTGCATCAACACACAACCTAGTCCCACACGGGACGCATCACAAAACACTGTGAAGTCTTCATTACTGGTAGGCAGAGCTAACACCGGTGCTGACGTCAACCTTTTCTTCAGCTCTTCAAAGCTTTCCTCACACTGCTCAGACCACACAAACCTTTGGTTCTTCTTGGTCAGTCTGGTCATAGGAGCGGCAATTTTGGAGAAGTCCTGAACGAACCTCCTGTAGTAACCTGCCAATCCCAGAAAGCTCTTAATCTCTGTGACTGTAGTGGGTCTAGGCCAGTTAGCTACAGCTTCCACCTTCTTGAGGTCCACTTCAATTCCCTGTTCTGACACAACATGCCCCAAGAATGAGATGCTCCTTAACCAGAACTCACACTTGGAGAACTTGGCATACAAGCCATGCTCCCTCAGGGTCTGCAAAACTATCTTCAGATGATGGGCATGCTCCTCTGCGTTTCTGGAATACACTAAGATATCATCAATGAAGACAATAACAAAGCGATCCAGATACTGACTGAAAACTCTGTTCATGAGATCCATGAATGCTGCAGGGGCATTGGTTAGCCCAAACGGCATTACTAGGAACTCATAATACCCATATCTGGTCCTGAATGCTGTCTTCGGCACATCTTCTTCTCTGATTCTCAGCTGGTGGTACCCGGATCTCAGATCTATTTTGGAGAAACAACCTGCTCCTGCTAGCTGGTCAAACAAATCGTCAATCATGGGTAGAGGATACTTATTCTTGGTAGTGACTTTGTTCAACTGCCTGTAGTCGATACAAAGTCTCAAGGATCCATCCTTCTTCTTTACAAACAGCACTAGAGCACCCCAAGGTGAGGTACTCGGTCGGATGAAACCCTTGTCTACCAACTCTTGCAACTGTTCCTTTAGCTTCTTCAACTCTGCTAGTGCCATCCTGTAGGGAGGGATAGAGATTGGTCTGGTTCCAGGCATCAATTCTATTTCAAATTCTATCTCCCTAGCAGGTGGTAGTCCTGGAAGCTCGTCTGGGAAGACATCAGGAAACTCTCTAACCACGGGCATTGAGGCGGGCTCCCTAACCTGACTATCCAGCTCTCTCACGTGAGCTAGAAACCCCTGACAATCTCTCCTGAGCAACCTACGAGCCTGTAGGGCTGATATCAGACCTCTAGGCATACCCCTCCTGTCTCCTCTGAAGACAACCTCTGACCCATCCTGATCTCTGAACCTGACTACCTTGTCTCTACAGTCCAAGGTAGCACCATGAGTAGATAGCCAGTCCATCCCTAGAATGATATCAAAATTCGTCAAATCTAGAACCACAAGGTCGGCTGGAAGGCATCTACCCTCAACAATTACTGGACTGAACCGACAAACTGACTCTGCCACTGATGGGTCACACTTGGATCCACTGACCCAGAGAGGACACTCTAACCCAGAGACTATCAAACCCAACCTCTCTACGGCTCTCGGAGCAACAAAAGAATGAGATGCACCAGGGTCCATTAAAGCATACACATCTGAACAACCAATGATGAGATTACCTGACACCACGGTGTTGGATGTGTTTGCCTCCTTCTGTGTCATAGTGAAGATCCGAGTTGGAGCTGACGGAACTTCACCTTGGGAACCTATTGAAGAAGAGGCTGCTCCTCTCCCTCTGCCTCTGCCGCTACCCTGAGTCACTACTGGAGCTACTGGCTGAGCCACACTACCAGAAGCCGTCTGCTGGGATGGTGCCATAAAAGGTACCTTAGGACACTCCCGAGCCATGTGTCCCTCCTGCCCACACCTGAAGCAGGCTGTTGTCCCAAACCGGCATACTCTCTTGTGTGGCTTACCACACCTCAAGCACTCTGAACCATCTGAACCTGAGCTCGAGCCATCACCTAAACCCAGACTTGTCTTCAAACAATTCCAGAACTTATTCTTCTTTGGCTTTTTAATGGTACTGCCCCATTTTTTACTGCCTGAAGCTGCCGCACTCAGAGAAGAGGGATCTAACTTTCCCCCACCTGGGGTCTTGGAATCCGAAGACTGTGCCACTGACTGCTTAACTGTCCCCTGAATGATGGCACTAGCCTCCATCTTCCGTGCTGCATCCACTATGGTGTGGAAGTCCTCTCTCTCTGCTGCTAGAATTAGGGAGGAATACCTGGGGTGGAGCCTTATGGTATACCTTCTGGCCTTCTTCTGATCTGTCATATGCCTGGCCCACATATTGCAGCAACTCCAAAAACTTGTCGGTATACTCGTCGACACTCATCTCTTCTGTTTGCCTTAACTGTTCAAACTCAACCACCTTTAGCTCCCTTGAACTGTCAGGGAAAGCCCATCCTGCAAATTCATTAGCAAACTGCTCCCAGAATAAGCTCCCCAACCTCGGATCCACATAGTTTGTAAACCATTCTCTTGCTTTCTTGGACTTCAAAGTGAACCCCGCCATCTGAATGGCTCTACTATCATCTGCCCCCAGCTCATTTGTTACCATTTTTACCGTTTTAAGGTACTCAAATGGATCATCTCCCGTCTTGAACTTGGGAGCATCCAGCTTCAAGTAATCAGTCATCTTTACCTTGCTCCCTACAGATGAGCTAGGCTTGGGTGTTTGGATTTCAGGGGCTACAGGTTCTGCTGGTAGTGGAGGAGGTGCAGCATTCTCTGAGTTAGGGTTTGCTGTATTTGAGTAGAAAGGTGAGGGTGGATACATAGGGTACTGGGGATATGGTGGGTAAAAAGGAGGGTAAGGCATGTAGGAGGGATATGGGTTAAAGCTGGAATAATCTGATGTACCCCCCATTGGATAACCTAGGCCCTGAGGAAAGGGTTGATACTATGGTGGATGACCAAACCTCGAGGCCTGAGCGCCTCCTTGAGATTCTCTCATGCCCTTTTCCGATATGCTCATGCCCAAGCTACCATCTCTTCTCTGCTCATCCTCCTCTAATCCCCTTACATTAGCTGACATTCTACCCTGAACTGTCCCCCTCCTGCTTACATCAAAAGACCTTCTAGGGTCCCTTGATATTCCCTCTCTACTTGATCTGCATGACATTGCCCTTAGCAATGCAGGGGGACGGGCATCCATGCCCTCATTCTCTAGTGGGACTCCAGTCAATCGTGCAGATCGACGAGTGCCTCGCATCTTACGTCTGAAAAACAACACAAAACACATAAACATTAACATCATAAGGTTCATGTGGAAACACATGAACCCACACCATACATAGCATATCATTAATGCACATGCATATCATC
The DNA here is from genome assembly GCF_001659605.2 of Manihot esculenta. NCBI lineage: Eukaryota > Viridiplantae > Streptophyta > Magnoliopsida > Malpighiales > Euphorbiaceae > Manihot > Manihot esculenta. The sequence continues at coordinate 16,625,813 of NC_035178.2, read as the reverse complement.
ATGGCATCACACATCATCAAGACAGGACTCTACATCCTATCCTAGTGGACATGATTTTTCCTATTGTGCTTGCCCTTCTAAGACATCTATGAGTCCGACACTCTCTAGCTCCGACCATATGAACCTAGGGCTCTGATATCAATCTGTAACGACTCGAAAACCGGACCGCTAACGGCGCTAGGATCCAGATCGACTTAAGGTCGCCGGGACCCATAGCAAGCAAACTATACATCCTGTACATCTAATAAAATCCCATACATGATCATACTTTTGCATAAAAACTTTAAACTTTCCATATACCAAGCTTGACCTGTGCATGCACCATACGGAAAACATAAAACGCCACACTAGAGCCCTCATCAAATGCTCTAGTGGGGCAACATAACATATGTCAAGCCTGGTTCAACATAACTCATCATTAAAAACATTTCATAAGATCATGTACAAAAGGGATCAATCATACATTAGGGCCAAGCACAATACTAATCCTCAATACAACACTGAACAATACCTTACATTACATTACATTAATTTACATATCATGTCCACTACTAATCTATTACATAACCATAACTTTTACCCTTGACGACTTTCCGGTCTATCCTGAACCTGCAAACCTGGGGGTTAGGGAAAAGGGGTGAGCTACAAGAGCCTAGTGAGCAGAACAATAAAAACAGTTTATAAACATATGCCATCATGAAATGCATCACATCACAAACAATTCACGTCACGGATGGATTTGTCACCAATAACCCTCTACATAGTCCAATTGTGCCAGGGGCGTAGAATGGGCCTCACTGGTCTTTCTCTCACATCGTGCCAAGGGCGTAGAATGGGCCTCACTGGACTTCCATACCGTATCATAACATGCCATATCGAGGGCTAGTGGATCATCCAATATCCATCCACATCAACATCATATTATGCAATGCATCATATTCGTGAATTCTAATGCAAAACAACCTAATACATATCATGGCATTCGTGATGTATGGATCATGCTAAAAAGATTTCATTGCGTTGAAAATAAAAGAAGTTCCGTTCTACTCACCTCTGGCTGACTCTGGGCTAACTCTGAAGCAGCTAACACTGCTGGCCTCCTCGGCTCCTCGGGTCCGATCCTACAGAGGTGGACTCAAATGAGGGTCCAAACAAACTCTAAACATCTCCCCCAAAAACCCCCTAAAACATCATAAAAAATTCAAAGAAAACATGCAAAGGAAGGCTGAACAGGGCACTTTTGGCGGCAGGTTCGGCGGCTGAAAGTCAGGCACTTTCGGGAGCAGGGTTCGGCGGCCGAAAGTCCTTCTAGAGCCGAAAGTCACCCACTTTCGGGGGGAAGTTCGGCGGCCGAAACTCCCCTCCAGAGCCGAAAGTCCAAACTTTCGGGGGCGAGTTTAGGCAGCCAAACCGCCTCCACCGGCAGGTTTGGCGGCCGAACATGGCTTCGGCAGCCGAACCTAGGTTCTCCAAAATGGCAGAACCCGATTCCGCCTGATGCATTCAGCCACCCAGAACTTCACAACATGCATTTAACCATTCTAAAACATGCATAAACACTTATTCAAGCATATAGGGGCATAAAACTAGCCTAAACCCCAACAAGCATCACATTTAACATAAAGGGTACATAAACCCTAACATTAAACAACTAGCCTAAACATGCATTAAAACCCCTTAACCCTTCATAAAACTTACTTAAAACATAAAAGAAGATAGGATCTACACTTACCTCTTGAAGATCGAGAGGAGAGGTGATCCAAACTTGGAGATTGGGAGAAATCGAGCTTCGGGGGTCTCCAAGCCTCAAAACTTTAATCTTAGCTCAAAAATCTTCAAAACAACGTAAAAACTCATTAAAAACTTGAAAAGATTGAAGGAAAACAACAAATCGACCATGGAAGGGCGAAATCTCACCTATGCCCGAAAATAGAGAGAGAAAACTTGCCCATTTTCGGACAAGGGGCCTTTTATAGGTGGCTGGCCAGACCACTTTCGGGGGCCAAAGGTGCTTCCGTAAACTCCCCATGTTCGGCGGCCGAACCTGGATTTTCTTCCTTGGTCTTTTCTTTCAAAACTCATTTTCTTTCTTTATTAAAACCATAAAAACACATGAAAACACTTTAGAAAACCATAATTTACCCTTCTAGAGGGTTCTGACATCCGAGATTCCACCGGAAAGTGGAAATTCTGATACCGGAGTCTAGCCGGATATTACACCAGATTTGCAGGTCAGAGATAGCACAAGAAGTCAGCAAGGGTAAAGGCTTTGTATATGTAATAGATTAGTAATGGACATGAAATGACATGTAATGTAATGTAAGGTATTGTACAGTGATGTAATGAGGAATAGTATTGTGATTGGCTCTAATGTATGGTTAATCCCTTTGGTACATGATCTTTATGAAATGTTTTTAATGATGATATATGTTGAACCAAGCTTGATGTATGTAATGTTGACCCAACTAGAGCATTTGATGAGGGCTCTAGTATGGAGTTTGTATGTATAGAGTTATGGTGCATGCACAGGTCCAGCTTGGTATATGAAAAGTTTAAAGTTTTTATGAAAATTTATGATCATGTATGGGATTTATCAGGTAGACAGGATGTATGTTAGGCTTGCTATGGGTTCCAGCGACCTTAAGTCGATCTGAATCCTAGCGCCGGTAGCGGTCCGGTTTCCGGGTTGTTACATTTACTAATAGATCTAGATATCATAACCACAAACAAAATAGAAAAAATAAACACAATACAGTAATACAACATAGCCATAATATTCCTCTTTTTTTGGCATCAACAAAAAAAAGGTAGAGAGGAGGAGCAAACATCCAAAAAGATTATAAAAATGTTGTTTTAAAATCACACACAAAAAGCCTTAAAAACAGGTGTGGTTTGGCATGTTTATGGGATGAGATTTGTTCATTGTAATTGTCCATACTATACATCATATGGACTTTGGGATGCAGTGTTTTGGGGGATGATTCTTTATAGCATTTGACTTATTTCCACAATTGGGCTGAATGGAGTAGTAAAGCTCTATCTTGAAAGTTACTAACAACTTTCCATGGTCAGTATGATTACTTTGGGTAGTTCTTAGAGATTTAAATGACTACTTTCAGGGAAGTTCTTTTTGAGACACGTCTCAATGATATGAGTTTTGATGGATATTCATTTACGTGGGACAATGGTAGGAGTAGTGATGCTTTTATGGGAGAGCATTTGGATATAGTCTTAGTGACTAATGCATGGTGTGATCTTTTGCCACATGCTACATCAAATCACCTACTGTATACGAGTTCTGATCATCCACCTATTGTCCTTAATGTGGTTAGAGTTCTTCCATGGGGGTATGGGTGATACTTATTGTAATACCCGGCTAGATTCCGGCATCAGAATCCCTACCTTCCGGCGGAATCTCCGTTGGAATGTGGAATTTTGATGATGCCAGAGTCTTCTAGAGGGGTAAGATGTGATTTCTAAAATGATTTTTACTGATTTCATGGTTTTAAATGAAAAAGAATTGAGTTTTGAAAAGAAAAGACCAAGGAGGTTTTTGCCAGGTTCGGCTGCCGAAAGTGAAGTTCGGCCGCCGAACATGGGAAGGTTTCGGGAGTGCTTTTGGCCTCTGAAAGCCTTGTTTGAACAAACCAGGTTCGGCCGCCGAACCTCAAGTTCGGCCGCCGAACATGGGGGTGTTTTGCATGCACGTTAGGCCGCCGAAGGAGGTTTGGCTGGCCACCTATAAAAGCCCCTCAGACCGAAAATGGGCGAGATTTCTCCCCATTCTCGAGCTCAGGTGTGTTCATGTCCTCCTTTGGTCATTTTCATGTTTTCTCTTCATCTCCTTCATATTTTTATGAGTTCCATGGTTGTTTTGAAGAGTTTTCAAGCTTAGATCAAAGTTTTGGGAGCTTGGAGACCCAAGGAGTAGTTTCCTCCCATCTCCAAGTTAGAGCTCGCACAAACCCTCGATCTTCAAGAGGTAAGTGTGGATCTATGCTTTCCTTTACGTTTCATGAAGTTTTAAGTGAGTTTTAAGATGGTTTTGATGGTTGAGTATGGGTAGATATGCATGTTAGGGTTTATGTGGGTTTTATGCCCAATGTATGATAATGTATGTTCATGTGATGTTTGTGTTGGGGTTTAGGTCAGTTTTCAAGCCCCTTGAGCATATGGGAGAGAGTATGCATGATTGGGAGAGAGTATGTGAGGTTTGGTTTGTTTTAATGGTTTTGGCCTATGTGGGTCATAAACTATCTATGTATGCTTTAGATGTTGTTTTTGGGAGTTTAAGCTTGTTTGAGCTCCTTTGTGCATGGTTAAGGATGTATGCATGGGTTTGAGAAGTTGGTTGCTTGTTTTGGGGTGTATGGAAGGTTTGGGAGGCTTGAAATGCACAAAGGCTGAGTTCTGGATGAACTCAGGTTCGGCCGCCGAAGGTGGTTTCGGCCACCGAACCTGCCTGAGGATGCAGAGATTGGCCGCCTAAACTTGCCCCCGAAAGTTGAGTTTTGGCTTGAAAGCAGACTTTCGGCCGCCGAAGGTAATGTTCGGCCGCCGAAAGTGCCTGACTTTCGTCTCTGGAGAGAGGGTTCGGCCGCCGAAGGTGCCCCCGAACCTGCCTGACTTTCGTCTCTGTCTGGGACTTTCAGCCTCCGAAGGTGCCGCCGAAAGTGCCCTGTCCAGCCTTTTCATGAGTATTTTCTATGCATGTTTAAGTGATGCTTTAGGGGGTTTTTGGGTAGTTGTTTAGAGTATGTTTGGCACCTCACTGGAGTCCACCTGTGTAGGATCGGACCCGAGGAACCGAGGTGTTTAGTAGTGTTAGCTGCTTCAGAGTTAGTCCAGAGCTAGCCAGAGGTGAGTGGAACTAACCCTTATGTTTTAAATCAAATGTTTTCAGCATGTTCAAGCATGTTCATGCATCATGAATACCATGTTATGCAATAGGTTGTTTGCATTAGAATTCACGAATATGATGCATTGCATAATACGATGATAATGATGTGGATGGATACTGGATGATCCTCTAGCCCTCAGTATGTTATGACATGGTGTGGAATGATATGATATGGCATGTACGATATGATATGAGATGAGAAGTCCAGGTGTGGCCATATCGCCCCTGGCATAGAGCATGAGAAGTCCAGGTGTGGCCGTATCGCCCCTGGCATAGAGCATATGAAGTCCAGGTGTGGCCGTATCGCCCCTGGCATAGAGTATTGTTGACTTGTTATGGTACGAGATTGATATGTAGAGGGCTATTGGTGACAGATTCATCCTTGAGGTGATATATTTGTGATGTGACGCATTCCATGATAGCATACGTTAAAATGAACTGTTTTCTTTTATGGTTTCTGCTCACTGGGCTTTTTAGCTCACCCCTCTCCCCTAACCCCAGGCTTGCAGGGTCAGAGGTAGTTCAGGAAGACGACGAGATACGGTTATGGTTATGGCATGTAATAGAATAGTAGTGGACATGATGTGATGTAAGGTTATGTTTTGATGTAAAAAGAGATGTATTGCATAATGATATTATGTTATATGTTCAGAGTTATAGTATTGTGCTTGGCCCGAGTTGGTTAATCCCTTTATACATGAGTTTTATTTCATGTCGATATATGTGTTGGACCGAGTTTGACATAGGGTATGTTGACCCTAGGGGTTCTATGAGTGCAGTCATAGTGCATACACAGGTCAAGCTGGGTAAAAGGTAAAGTTTTAAATGTTTTATGGTTATGTTTGATCATGTTTGGGATTATACCAGCTATATAGGATGTAAGTTAGGCTTGCTACGGGTCTCGGCGACCTTAAGTCAACCTAGATCCTAGCGCCGGTAGCGGTCCGGATTTCCGGATCGTTACAGAATGGTATCAGAGCCCTAGGTTCACATGGTCGGACCTATAGTGTGTCGGGCTCATAAAGGTTATAGTAGGGCAAGCACAATAGGGAGATCATGTCCACTAGGATAGGATATGGAGTCCTGTCTTGTATAATGATGTGAAATGCCATGATAATGAGCATGTGCATTAATGCTATGATATGTATGTTATGTATGTGGTGCAGGTTCATGTGTTTCCACATGAACCATATAATGCTAATGTTTATGTGCTATGTTATGCTTTCAGAAGTCAAGATGAGAGGAACTCGTCGATCTGCTAGATTGACTGGAGCTCCGCCAGAGAATGAGGGCATGGATGCCCATTCCCCTGCTCTACAGAGGGCAAGATCTTGTAGGACAATCAGGGAAAGTACATCAAGGGACCTTAGAAGGTCTTTTGATGCAGGTTGGAGGAGATCAGTTCATGAAGGTATGTCAGCGGATGTGATGGAAACAGAGGAGGATAACCAGAGAAGAGATAGTAGTTTGGGCATGAGTATGTCAGTAGAGGATATGGGAGAGTCCCAAGGAGGCACTCAGGCCTCGGGGTTTGTTCCACCACAGTATCCACCCTACCCGCAAGGGCCAGGGTATCCGATGGGAGGTACATCGGATTTCTTTAGCCATAACCCATATCCCACCTTTATGCCCTATCCTCCCTTTTACCCACAGTACCCCATGTTTCCATCCTCACCCTTTTTCCCAAGTCTAGCAAACCCTAACCCAAGGGATGCTACACCTCCTCCTCCACCAGCAGAACCAATAGTCCCTGATGTCCGGATACCCAAACCCGGTTCATCAGTTGGGGGTAAAGTAAAGATGACAGATTACCTCAAGTTGGATGCCCCCAAGTTCGAAGCAGGCGATGACCCTTTTGAGTATCTCAGAACGGTAAAGATGATAACAGATGATCTAGGAGCAAGTGACAGTAGAGCCATTCAGATGGCAGGGTTCACATTGAAATGCAAGAAGGCAAGGGAGTTGTTCAAAAACTATGTGGACCCAAGGTTGGAGAGCTTATCCTGGGAGCAGTTTGCCAATGAGTTTGCAGGATGAGCTTTTCCAGATAGTTCCAGAGAACTGAAGATGATTGAGTTTGAGCAGCTAAGGCAGACGGAAGAGATGAGCGTAGAGGAGTTTACGGACAGGTTCCTGGAGCTGTTGCCGTTTGCAGGACAAGGTCTTGACACAGACCTGAAGAAGTCTAGGAGATATGTTATGAAGCTTCACTCCAGGTATTCCTCGTTGATTCAAGCAGCAGAGAGGGAGAGTTTCCATGCTATAGTGGATATGGCACGGAAAATGGAGGCTAGTGCTATTATACAAGGAACAGTTAAACAGTACGTGGCACAGTCTTCGGGTTCCAAACTCCCGGGGACAAGTGATGTTAATCTCTCCTCTATGAGCGAGGCTATCACAAAAAGTAAGAAGGGAGACAGAGGTCTTAGAAGATCAAAGAAGAACAAGTTCTGGAATCGGATAAAGTCTGGTCTGGGATTAGGAGGTGGCTCGAGCTCAGGCACAGAAGTTGCAGAGTGTACGAGGTGCGGTAGGCCGCATAAGGGAGTCTGTCGGTTTGGGACTACGGCTTGTTATATCATTATTTTTATTATTACTTTTATTTAATTATTTATTATTTTAAATAAATATAATAATATTATAAGTTTATCGACAGTAATCAAGATTTGAATTAAAAATAAAACTAAAATTAAAGTTAAAATAGCAAACAGAAATAGTATGAAATTGCTTAAAACTAAACTAGAACTTTATTAAAATTTAGCTCCTAAGTCTAATTTTTAAAATTAAAAAAAGGTTTATTTTTTATTTTGATTCTTGACTATAACTATACCAAAATTAAAACCAAATACTCCTAATATTGAGTATCAACAGACATGCAAGACAACAATGGCTCGAAAACAACATTTGTTGCTATTGATGTACCGACCTCCCTCCACTTATATGATTCGAATTTTGATGATAGTTTCTATTCTAAAGATACAGTGGGATTAGACGTTATTTTTTCAGAATGAGAATGGGTATGTAAGAGTTGCAGCTTCTTAGTGTGTGCAAGAATCGTGGGGTTAGATGCTGTTGAAGCTAATGCAATCTCTTATTTGAGAACAAGATGCATCCCTCGTTGTAAAGTTGATGTTTTCATTCAAAATTGCTTACTTTGAACTAGTAATTTCATGAGCTTTCACTCGTTGGTTAGATAGTTCAAATGCATAGTTTTAAATCGCGGTCGCGGCCATGTTCATAAATAAAATGATATTGATTAGATTTAATTTAGAACAATGTATATAAATAAATAATAAATATAAATATATAAAATATAGATTATTTAACTTAAATTAAACATCATATAGTTTAAAATAAGAAAAATCAACATAATATTTATAAATCGAATAAACTAATAGCTCAAAATATAATTTTAATTCAAAACTAACAATTTAATCAACAAAAACTTTTAAAAAAAAAAAAACAATTAAAAACTAAAATAGATAAAATTTAACTAACTTTTTAGAAGAAATAAATTTGGAATAGAGTAGTTTATGATGGATTTAAATTTATATGAGAAATATGCAGGGAAACTTGAAATTTGAAAGAGAAAGGGAAGAGAAAACTTAAAAAGTATAGTTTTTGAAACTGCTGAAAAGTGTAGAAACAAATGAAAATGAAAATAGGGAATAAAAGATAAAAGATATAAAAGATATAAAAGAATTTTAATTATTGGTAACTGCCGTTATCGTTATATAACGGTCAGTAATGGCCGTTACCGTTACATAACAGCTGTAGTGCTTGCAAATTAGGAGGGGCTGTTATATAACGGTATAATGAGTAACGGCCCCTAAAATCCGTTACATAACACGTAACGGCCGTTATTTAAAACTATTAGTTCGAGCCACTCGTGAAGCTCGCAAAGTGCTTCGAGTGGATAATATATTTGATAGAGGATGTCACTCTTTTTATCATTCATATTGTAGACAGGGGTGAGCAGTATTCGGTTTAAATCAAAAAAATCGACCGAATCGAATTAATTTCAAAATTCGGTTCGATTTTTTATTCAATTTGGTTCATTTTGGTTTTTAATTTTAAAAATTTTGATTATTTCGATTCGGTTCAGTTTTGATAAAAAAAATGAAAAAATCGAACCGAACCGATTAATAATAATAATATGTTATTTTCAATAATATAGAGAAATTAAATTTTATTAAAATTAAAATATTTTAATTAAATTTTAAAATATTAAAAATAAAGTGTAAAAAATAAAAAATTTATTAAAAATCAAAATCGATCAAACCGAATCGAATCAAACTGAATCAGATCGATTCGATTTGATTTGATATCTGATCAAAATCGATTCGGTTTGATTTTTATAAATACTAAAATTTTGATTTTCAATTTATTCAGTTTGATTCAATTTTAAATCGAACCGACCGAATGCTCACTCCTACCAATTAGGGGCCAAGCTATTTCAAGGTATTTCTAACACAGGAAAAATTATCATTTGGTCGCTATTTATTTAGAAATTTTTTTTTAACTTATTTTTATTTTAAAATTTATATTTTATAATAGGAAAAATTACCATTTAATTTATTAATTCATTGATTTTTAAAAAATATATTAATATACACTTACATTTTAAAAATTCCAATTATACATATTTATATATAAAAAAAAACCTTTAACCTCCTTTAATATTTATACTATATAGTCTATATAATTTGAGCTATACATATTAGACTATTTTATCATTTTCTATTTTTTATTATTTTTCAATTAAAAATATTTATTTTTTGTATTCTAGATTTCAACTCCTGATCCTCATCTAATTTTTTTAAAATTTAAATTATTCACTTATTATTTAATTTAATTTTATACATCATTTTCTTAATTATTATTATTAAGAAGTGATTTATTTTTTATACATTATTTAGTTGCTAATTTATTTATTTTATTGAAATTATATATTAGACTTCTCAAATGTAGAAAATATAAATTTTAAATTTTTAGAAAAAAGTTTTATAAATAATATTAAATTATTTAATGGATTTTATAGACTATTTAAATTTAAGAAAAATAAAATTTAAATCTAGAAAAAAAATTTAATGAGGTAATATGTTAAATAACTTAAATTTAAAAAATCTTAAATATAAATCAAATTTTGTTTTTATGAATAATAGGCTAGACTATTAAAAATATTCGAAAAATAAAAATAAAATGTTATTTTATATATAATAGTTTAGAATATTTATATTTACAAAAAAATTAAATTTTATTAGTAAACAGTGTATTGAATTATTATATTATTTTAATAATATTTTTTATGAATTTATGTAATATAACTTTAATAGAAAGAGTTTTTTTTATAATAAATATCACTAAAAATTAACTACGTAATAGAATTATGGAATATACTGAATAATGAAAATTATATTTACAAAATATTAATAATAAAATTATTATAAATATATTTTGTGAATGAAAAGTAAATGAGAATTATTATAATTTAATTACAATAGTTTGTTAACTTTTATAGGAAATTTTCATTTTTCGTATGTTTTTTCTTATTTTCTTTGATTATTTATTTAAATTGAATCTGAATTAAATTTCTAGTTCTGCCGCAATATCCTTTGGAGTTGTCCCATAAGTTACCGTCTTGTATTTGCTGCTTGCTACCACCGTTGTCTTAATCTTAAGATTCAAATTAATTTCTCAATAAATGGCATTCAAAATTATTGGAAAATTTTAAATGTACTTTAATTTTAAAATTCTTGATTTAAATTTTACCATTCTTATTTGAATTTTACAATTTTTTATTTGATTTTACATTCTAATTACAAATACATCTGAATTATAATTAATTTATAAGAATTTGATAACATATAAAAATAGACCCATTAAAATCATGACAGTTATACACATTATTTAAAAAGGTCGTGCGAACTTTTTTATCTGATTGGATTAGACAATAGAAAACCCAACCTATTAGTATGAAGAATCAGACTATCAATATCCATGAGTTTACCAAAACCCGAAACAAATAGATCGATCACTTCAAAACTCGGAGAGGACGGACAAATCTCTTCAAAACTCATATTACAACGAGGTTTTGAAAATAGATAAGCGATCGAAAAAAAATCATCTCTATATAAATTGGACCAACTTGACACAACTTAATGAAATCATGATAAGGATGTTAATCTCCTACACACTTACACACTGAACGTCTTTTCGATATAGCGTTGAGATCATAAATACGTATGCAGAAAATACAAACTAGCTAATTCTATATTTATTGTCTTGTTGCCCATTATTAATGTGCCGCCTTACACACCGGCCAATAAGCATTCTTGTCCAATTCAATGGGACACTTTACAAGGTGTATCAAGTGATCAAATATATATATATATATGTCCTGCATCTAAATATCCCATCAGATCTTACGTCATTAGATTTAATAGGAAATTAAGTGAATTAATATGAATCGATCAAGTTTTTACATATTTGAGTCAATTATTTATAAAGAATTTATCTAGTATTTTAAAAATTTAAGATTTCATTTTTTTTCATGGAAAGGATATAAAATCTTTTCTTAATTATTTTAGTTTCACCATCCATTCTTTTCTTTTTTTTTCTAGAATTTATTTAATTAATTATATAAGTTATAACAATTTATATTAAAAATATTAAAACCGAGTGTACTATTTAATTATTTAATCAAATTTATTATACATTTAAATGTGTATGATGATAACTACCGTCGGAATTGATAATTTGCAACATAAAACTATAAAACATAGAAAATCCATATTACTCTATTAAAAAAATTATTTCTAATTATATATTAACCAAAACATGCCATTATAAAAAAAATTTATTTATTTATTTTTAAAAAATATATATTATTTTTAATTAATTTTTAAAATATTGATTAAACCTTACTATTTGATTCTTTTCTTGATTCATAAAATGAAAATTTGATTCTTGCTTTGATAAATATGGTTGGTGAAGAATATTCGTCTCCTGCAGTTTTTATAGATTCTGCCAGGCAGTCAAGTGCCATTGTAATTGCCTTATCATGCATAGATTTGCATGATGTAAGTTTGCAGTGAAATTACTCTTTTTACTAATATTTTTTTATCATGCCCTGATAGTATTTAAAATTCATACAAAATGTATTACATTATATTGAAAAAGGGTAGACTCGCACAGGAAACGAGCAAGATCAAATAAATAGTTATAAATTTAAAATTAGTCAAATTATGGACAGTAAGGCACCAGTGGTCTAGTGGTAGAATAGTACCCTGCCACGGTACAGACCCGGGTTCGATTCCCGGCTGGTGCAACTCTTTATAAGAGCTGTGATGAGTCGTGTGCTTTGTGGTTGATGGTGGGTCCGTCACCTTCCGTCTGATTTTACCGGACGATAAATCAAGCGCATCTGAGCTCTTCTGGTTTCCCTTTTTTTTTTATTACCTTTATCAAATTTTAGGAATATTAAAAATAAATATTTATAAATAAATTTGTCAAATGGAATTAAAACATAGTTTTTTAAAATTAGCTATTTGTTCTTTGTAATTTATAAAAAGAAAAAAGAAAAGAATTAGTCTCTATGCAAGATAATTCATTAGTTTTTTTATATATTTCAACAATTTAAATACATATAACTAATTAATCCTAAAAAAAATATAATAATGCTAATTTAACTACATTTTCATGATAAAATTTAATATAATAAGAATTAAATATTTGACTTTAAAAAAATACAAATCAATATGCATGTTTCCCTAAACCATGTAATTTAAATCTCACTTAAATATTTTAAATTTCAATTTATTTTAAGACATGTAATTTCTAAATAAATTTTCTTTATATGGTTAATGATTAAGAATAATAATTAATTTTATAATTTTTAATCATGTCAAACAATATTTAAAATCTTTTTGAAAATAATAAAGCGGGAATCAAACTCAGCGTCTTGAAATCGAGTGAAAGGATGAATGATGCCCCGTTAGACTCCATTCTCTAAGATATGAAGATGCAATCTGCATTGTTTTAATAAAAAAAAAAAAAAGTTAAATTGTCATAAGAGATGGGCCCAACTACTCTCCAAATGGCAGAAACGACAACTGTGAAGTCGTTTCTGGTGGGTCCTTCAAACTTATGTCATTTTTTTTTTCCTCTCTTTACCATTTAAATGGTCGCATACAATTAATCGGTCGCTTCAATCTTCCTCGACCAACGTATTATGGATTTTTATTTATTTTTTATTTTTTCAAATGAGTGTACGATAAGATAATACTTGAAAATAAATTTAATATTTTAATATTGGATATTTTTCAAATTAAAAATGAAAATTATTCAATTGATTTTTTTGAAAAACAAAGCTTGTTGGAAGTTAAAAGCAGAAAAAATTAATCACTATGTTTTTTAAAAAAATTACACATTTAACGCTATGTTTTATATAACATAATTAAATACATAATGTAATCATCATTAGATTACATATTTAGGTAGGTTAAAATCATTTTTAGCAAAAATTTTTATTTCGTTTTTTAATTTTAGTATTTTTTTATAATTTTAAATAAATTAGAGAGATTATTAATAATTTTATTTAGAACTCAGTAGAAGAGTTATAATTTAAGTATGTTCCACTCTTAATTATTAAATATTATTAATAATATTTAAAAAATAACCATAATTTTAATTAGTTGTAAATATATAGTTTGATTTAAATAATTTAATTGGTTTTTTATAGCTTATTTTATCTAAATAGCTTGTGTATTTATATATAATATCCTTATTAGTAATAGAATTTAAATACATATATGTGCGTATTTTTTATTTCAATCATAAATATATAATGAGTTATATAAGTGAATCATATTAATAATATAATATACCTTTATATATTAATTACATATTTATCTTTAAATGAAAATTATATAATTAATAAATATATATATATAATAATATAATATTCTTTTTGAGAATTATATATGATATATATTATATATTAATATTAATTTTATTATTACTTAAGTGATGGTGTTATTACTTTTACTATTGTTTTGTATTAGATTTAGTATTTTAAAAGAAATGTATAAATATTATAATTTTGTGTGCAACAATTAGTAATTAAATTAGAATTAGAATTAAAGTTTTAAAAATTGAAACCGAAACGTATCGAAGCTGGTCAATTATACCGGTTAAATATTTAAATTTAATTTCAAATTTAGTTCTTAAAAATCAAAAAATTGTAGGTTTAATTTCAGTTTTAGTGCTTAGATAGAAGCATTCCAATTTCAGTTCGCATTCCAAAACCAGAATCGAACAATTCTAGTGAGGATATCTGCTGATTCATCTTTCTCTCTTCCCATATCAATATTATCATTGTTGTGCTCCAGTACAGCTTGAATGAAGAACAGTTTCTTGCATCAATGGTTGGGCCTACACTTCTCGTTGCATTTGAAACAAAGTCCTAGCTTCCTCCTTTCATTCAGCTTATCCCATATTAGCTTTTTAACATTATTTTCAATAGGTTTTGATAGTGGGGATAGGACTTGAGGTGGCTGGGTCTATTGAAGATCCCTTCTTCTGAGACAAATTCCTCACTTCATACAATCATGCGTGAGAAATTGCATGCCACAAGGTTGTCTATTGGAAAGGTGTGAACAGTTTGTTCTAATTGCTCCACTCTTTGATTCATGCTTGAGATCTGATATTACTTTAATAAAAATTGATTAGTGAAATGCAACAACGTAAATCTCTACTCTCTAATTAAGATTTTGAGTTTGGATCCTGAATACTGAGTACGTTTAAAAATTTAGGAGGAAATATTTTGTTCTCTTAATGTGTCTGCCCAACACGAATATGAATTAGTCTATTAGTGAGTTTCGGATACCGAATAGTTTATAAAAAAATAAAAAAAAAACCTGTAACATGCGCTTATCAAACACTAACAACTGCAATCTGAAAAAAAAAGTTTTAAAACAAAAGGCATGTGACATTAGCCCAACCCATTATATCCATACATGACCCAACCCAAAAGAACCTAGAATCAGGTTTTCTAGCTTGGCCCAAAAAAAAAAGCAATGTCAACCAGCATTCACAAAGCGTGATTCTGCTGGCGAGAATGGAGAGCACACACCAAGGCTTCCTCAACCATGATCGTTACCAAGAGAAAAAAAAAATCTATGGCAAACCAACATACTTTAACTCCACCAATAGAGTAAAAGTCTTTCTTACGATGAAGTATAAAAGAATTCGATGAGTATTCGTATAAGTTAAATACTAAACATGACAAAGAAATGTTATAAATTAAATACAAAACACAATCGAATAAAAAGAAATTTTACATCATGGTGTATAAAAAATTTAAAAATATCCACTTAGTAAATTATAGCATATCTCTCCAGAAATTCATAAATATCTCGGAACATTAAAGAAATTGTTCGGAGATTCATTAGTTAGTGTTCACCGATACTATCTTCCTCAATTGCCAATTTAATAAAACCATTCTTGCATATTAAGAGGAAAATCAATACAACAAACTAGAATATATAATGCTAAAAATAGATTTAGAGAAAATTTCATACTAATAGATGTCAGATTGACTAAATTTAGAAAAATTTGTAAATGTTTACTTAGAAAGTGGAAAGTGTAAACCCACTTCTAAAACAAGTGGAGAAAGCTCAATATGCCTCAGAGGAAAAATAAGAATAAAGGAAAAGTCTCTCTAACTGGTAGGAAGAGAAAGATTACTAGAAAGAGAAAATTAGCATGTTAGATTAAAATAGTATTGTATCACGTTTTGAAAGCCTTGCATTACACTAATTGTGTGACGTTTTCAATTTTAACGGCGGCTACCTCTCTAAATAAATTTTAATTGCTTATTTTTAAAATATTTGACCTAATTAATTTATTTGGGAAAAGTGAGTTTGTTTAAGCAATTATTGTGAGAGTCATAATCTCATTTGCTTAGAAAAATGTCACCATACTAATTTAATTAAGAACTTGTAATTATAAGTAAAATTAAAAGGATTAAAATTAAATATTTAAATTATTTTTTTTCTTTTAAATAATTAATATATAAATCCTACATCGATTTGAAATAGATAATTTAAAATAGATAATGTGTTATTTATAAGAGTTCTCTTTAACTAATTGTTTAGTTGAATTAAATTTGATTCAAATTTAATTTTTTTATGAATATTTTATGCTACTGCCGTTGAAAATTTCTGTATTTATGTGAATATTATTTTTATTTTTAAAATTGAAAAGAATTTTTAATTCTCTCCAACATTTAGGCACGAATATTGATTATTTCAATTATTTTTTTGCTGTTCTCCTTTTTTTGATCGAATATTCTCTACTACTGGTACTTATTAATGGATGACTAATCAATTCCTTAAAATGAATAAAATAAAAAAGAGACCTCCTATAAATACGTCAATAATCTAATATAATTTTGACATTACGAATTAAAATAACTTATAGCATGAATTAAATCTAATCTAAATTTAACATCGAGCTTAGAAACCATTTAAATTTGAAATTTCATTGATTTTATTGAAGTTTTTAAAATTAAAACTCATCATTTTTAACTTATATTATATATTATATAAACATTTATATGTCCTAATAATATTTATTGTTAATATTTTAAAATTACTATCCAACTTGCATATTCTCAAAGAATTAATTAATTCTAGTAGTATTTTCATTTTTGCAATAGGATTGGGATTTGAGCTTAAGCCTCCATTATGGAATATATTTTTGGGAAAATATTTTTATCTATTTGTATTTAGTACATCTAAAAAATTAATTAATCAAAAAAATATTTTTTTATTAAAGAAAAAATTGAGTTACCTCTAAGGTAAATAGAGTTTTTTTTTTTTTTTTCATTTTGAGAATCTTGTTAATAATATTATGTACAAATTTGTTAGGATCCTTTATTTTTTAAGTTACAATAAAAAATAAAAGTAAGTTTTTTTTTTCAGAAATATTTTATATGAAATATATTTTCTGGTGAAAAATATTTTTTATATATAAATTATTTTCTGAAAAAACGGAATCATAAATTAATTGTTTAAAAAACTTGGAATGAATGATGAATCTATACATGAAAGTGAAAGACATTAAAGTAGTACTAATTAAAGATGAAGATGAATCTATTCCAAAAGTACTAATTAAATACTCATTCGAATGTCCACTTTCTACTAAAAACTTAAAAGCTTAATCTTAATAATTTTATTTACGCTCTGTTAATCCAAATAATTTAAATAATTTAATTTTTTATATCTTAAATTTTTAATTTTAACTAATTAAAATAAATTTTTAAAATTTATTATAATTTTATCCATGAAACTAAATTAATTTTGATCAAAATTTAAAAATACCATCTATCATTTCACATAAACTTTTTATTATTATTTTTAATTAATTATATTTTAATTTTTTGGATAAAATAATCTAAATCATTTTGTAACTTCACATTTATATTTCAACTTTTTTTATTTATTGAATATAAAAATTTATAAATAATATAAAAATATATACTTTATATTTAATTAATTATTAATAAAAAATAAATATAAATACTCAGTATATAAAACTCAAATATGACTTAAATCTGTCGTGAATATTAATTTTAAAAATAAAACTAGCTAAACATAATTATATATTACCTAAATTTTTTAATACGGTTTAATAAAATCTGTTATCTAAATATTTTCGATTCATTATTGTTTTTATATGATTTTGAAGGAATATTAATTATGATAATTAAATGTTAGTAATTTGTAGCCAATAATTTAAAGATTAAAAGTTTAAAAATTGGAAATTTAAATTTGTAATATTATAATTATAATTTTAAATAATGATGATTAACTTTTGAAAATATACTCAAAATGAAATATTTATAATACTTAAAATGACAAAGAAAATTTATATAATCAACACCTATTTTTTAATGTAATGATTTCAACTTAGTAATCGAGCACTACATTAACCGATAATATATCCGTAAGGAATAATTATTTAAATTTTATTATAATTTTTTATACAAAATAATTGATTAATAATTTTAATATCTAGATGTATTTTTAAGTCAGCTAAAATACATTTTTAATTACTTGTATTTTTAACTATATCACGGGCTGCTCCGGTGTTTACTAATATCTTTTTTATTAATGATATTTTGCTATTTGTAGAGTAATGTGTCAAGAGATTTTGACTCTGTTATTTCTGGTGTCACATGTTTTATGTGTCACATGTTTTATTTAGCAAGCGTATATCAGTACAACTACAATGAGACATTCTATCCCGGTTTCCATGTCTGAAGTGTTGTTCGGTCATTCACGGCAACAAGCACTTGCAGCAATTGAGGAGCGTGTGTGAGTCAAGATGCAATCACATTCTGGGCGTGCCACTATAATTCAGTCCATGCTAACAACTATCCCCACTTATTCTATGTCTGTTTTTTTTTGTATTCTAAGTAGCTCTCCGCTAGGCTTAATAGTACTTTATCCCCTTTTTAGTGTAGTAGTTCTGAGGATTCTTCTGAAATTAGATGGGTTAGTTGACAATGTTCATGTATGTTCAAATCACATGGTAGGATAGGTTTTAAGGACTTCAAAAAGTTTAATTTGACCTGTTTTGCAAAGCAATGTTAGCGGCTCTTTCATAACCCCTTTAGTTTGTGGACCATAATTTTACAGCCTTATACTTCCCTCGGGCCTCTTTCTAACAAATTGAGTATAAGCATAATGGCTCTTAGGTCTAGCAAAGTCTTATAGTTGGTCATGACGTGTTAAGTGATAATATTTGTATTAATATTGTTTGGCCTGACCCTTGGCTATCTCAGTCTGTGTCAGCTGCTATTTGCAGCAACCTACTGATTTTTCAGATCATATCTGCCTAGTATCATAGCTCATTGATCATTCGGCTCTTGATTGGCATCATCGACTCCTTTCATGCCTCTTCCTTATCTCAGAGGTTACCAAGATTTTGGCTATTCTAGTGGCCCCTCTTAATACTCTGGGTCTGTTGGTTTGGCATCATACTTAAAATGGTTAGTATATTGTTCATTCTGATTATCGCTATTTGATGCTTTCTTCAGCTTTGCATCTATAATTTTCTGTGTGTCTTAGGCCAAACTCTTAAAACATGGTTTGGTCTCTACATGTTGTGTCAAAATTAAAAGTTTTTCTTTGGCGTTTGCTTCATAATACTTTACCTGTTTTTTTTCTAATTTGGCTTGACGTGGTTGTGTTGTGGATTCTATCTGTCTCATTTAACTCTGGAACATATGTTTTTCTAATATTTTTCAGCTCGTCTAATTTGTTATGCTAACCTTTGTGCATATTGAGTGGGCTTTCCTCATGTCTCCTTGTCGTGGGAGGCTTTATTAGCGCAATCTAATGGTTCTATGTTTCTTTCTCTTTTTGTCCTTACCTCATGGCATATCTAAAAAGAGAAAAATTAGTGTATTTCTTATTCAATGGCTCATGATCCTCTACATGTTGTGTCCCATATTGTTTTGGATTTTTCACAGCTCCAGCTATGTGGGATTTTTGTTGCTCCTTCAACTCATGTGATTTCTCATTACTCCTTGTAAAGTTACTCTTGTTGTTTCCCAAGAGACCTTTCGGCTCACATGTGATGTTTCGTCCAAAAATCAGTTCTCTCTTGTAGCTATTACTGTGATTCTTATTGATCACAAGGGACATATTGTAACGATCCGAAAATCCGGACCGCTACCGGCGCTAGGATCCAGGTCGGCATAAGGCCGCCGGGACCCGTAGCAAGCCTAACCATCATCCTGTAGACCTATTTAATCCCATACATGATCAACACATACATAATAATTTTGAACTTTTCTTTTCATTCTATCACCAACTCAACCTGTGCATGCATTATACATAGACATAATCATCAACCCACACTGGAGTCCTCAACAATGCTCCAATGGAGTAACATAACATACATTGAGTTTGGTTCATCATATTCATTTATTAAAATCATTACATTTAAAAGATCATGTAAACAAAGGGGATTAACATACAACTAGGGTCAAGCACATCTCTAATCCTCAATTTCATCATTACAATACATAACTGTACTAAACATTATATATCAACATTTTTCATGTCCACACTAGCTATTACATGATCATAACTTCATTACTCTTGCTGACCTCCTGGTCTACCCTGTACCTGCAAACCTGGGGGTTAAGGGAGAGGGGTGAGCTACTAGAGCCCAGTGAGCAGAATAATAAAACATAGTATTTAAAACATGTGATATCATGGAATGCATCACGGCACAAACATTTCACATCAAGGATGAACTTGTCAACACTTAGCCCTTTATACAGTCTCATTATGCCAGGGGTGTAGTGCAGGCTCGCCTGGACTTCCATAGCATATCATACATATTCAATCATGCCGGGGGCGTAGTGCAGGCTCACCCGGACTTCCATAGTCTGTCATATCATACTATATAAGGGCTAATGGATCATCCAACATTCATCCACATCAACAACATAATATGCAATGCAACATATTCGTGAAGTTCTAATGCAAGCACCCTAATATATCTCATGGCATTCATGATGCGTGAATCATGCTAAAACATTCATTTTATTTACTTTAAAACGTAGAGAGTTATTCCACTCACCTCTGGCTAGCTCTGACAAGACTCGAAGGTAGTTATCTCACTGCTGGGGTCCTCGGTTCCTCGGGTCCGAACCTACACAGGTGGACTCAAATGAGGGACCTAACATACATAAACATGACTCTAAAATACTCCCCAAAAACTCCTTAAAACACCTCAAAAAATCCATAGAAAACATGCAAAGGAAGGCTGAACAGGGCACTTTCGGCAGCAGGTTCGGCAGCCGAAAGTCCCTCCAGAGGCGAAAGTCATGCAAGTTCGGCGGCACCTTCGGCGGCCAAAAGTGCCCTCCAAAGACGAAAGTCCATTTTCGGGGGCAGGCTTCGGCAGCCGAAAGGCTTGCCTCACAGACAGGTTCGGCGGCCGAAAATCCTTTCGGCTGCCGAACCTGGTTTCTCCCAAAGGGCAGAAACTCAGCTCTTTCATGCACACTTTCCTCCCAAACCTTCCAATCAAGCATCCAACTTGCTCAAAACATGCATACACACATACATCAACACCTAGGGGTCTCAAACTATCCTAAACCCCAACTACAACACATCAACATGCATATCCAACACACATTGTCCATATAATCACATAAAACCTAACAAAGCTCAACTAACCTAAACATGCATTTCTACCCCGTGAATCAACTTAAAACTTACTTAAAACATACTATAAGCTCAAGATTGGCTCTTACCTCTTGAAGATCGAGAGAGAGACGACCTAAACTTGGAGAACCAAGGAAAAGGGCTCATGAGTCTTTCAAGCCTCAAAACTTACTTAAATGCTCAAAATCTTCAAAACAAAGTGAAATCTCATAAAAATCATAAAAGATTTGTAGGAAGAGACTTAAAATCGGTGAAGGACGGCGGAGAGCTCACCTTGGCCGAAAATGGGGAGAAAAGTTCGCCCATTCGGACAAGGGGACCCTTTTATAGGTGGCTGGCTAGGCCACTTTCGGGGGCCTAACGTGCCTCCACATGCATGCCATGTTCGGCGGCCGAACATGAGGTTCGGCGGCCGAACCTGGACTTCCCTCACTTATGCCTTCGGGGGCCTAAAGCACTCCTAAAGTGCATGCATGTTCAGTGGCCGAACTTGAGGTTCGGCGGCCGAACCTGAGTCTTCCTCTCAAGACCATTTTTCATTCAAAACTTAGTTTCTTTCTTGCTTAAAACCAAAAAATACATTAAAATATTTTATGAAAACATGGTTTTGCCCTTCTAGAGGTTTCTGACATCCGAGATTCCACCGGACGGTAGGAATTCCGATACCGGAGTCTAGCCGGGTATTACATTCTTCCCCCCTTAAGAACATTCGTCCCCGAATGTTCACCAAACAAACATAGCATGGCATCAAACATAAGCATACACATAGGAATACATAACACTTACCTTAGAAGAGATGAGGATATTGCTGGAGCATGGACTCCCGTGTCTCCCAGGTACACTCTTCAATGTTGTGGTGATTCCAAAGGACTTTCACCATCGGGATTTCCTTGTTCCTTAGCTTTCTGATCTGGGTGTCTAGGATCCGTACCGGCTGCTCAACATAGGTGAGATTCTCTTGGATCTCCATATCAGGCTCACTAAGAACCTTGCCCGGATCTGACACGAACTTTCTTAACATGGAAACATGGAAAACCGGATGGATTCTCTCCATTGAGGCAGGTAAATCTAGCTTATACGATACATTCCCAATCTTTTGCAAGACTTCAAAGGGTCCGATGTACCGCGGAGCTAGCTTACCCTTTTTCCCAAACCGAATCACCCCTTTCATTGGAGACACCTTGAGCAATACCAAATCCCCCTCCTGAAACTCTACTTGCCTTCTGCGGATGTCTACATAACTCTTTTGCCTACTTGCAGCAGTCTTGATCCTTTCTCTGATGATGGGCACCACTCTGTTGGTAATCTCTACTAGCTCAGGCCCTGCCAAGGCCTTTTCTCCCACTTCTTCCCAACAGACAGGCGACCTGTACTTCCTTCCATACAAAGCTTCATATGGGGCCATCCCTATGCCGGCATGATGGCTGTTATTGTAGGCAAACTCCACCAAGGGTAGATGCTGCCTCCAAGAACTGCCAAAATCCAGCACACACATTCTGAGCATATCCTCTACTATCTGGATGGTCCTCTCTGATTGTCCGTCCGTCTGTGGATGGAAAGCAGTGCTAAAATCCAACCTGGTACCCATAGCGTTCTGCAGACTCCGCCAAAACCTGGAGGTGAACTGGGGCCCTCTATCACACACTATTGAAACCGGAACCCCATGCAACCTGACAACCTCGTCAACATACACCTGCGCTACTTGTCCACAGAATAGCCACTCCTGACAGGGATGAAGTGAGCAGATTTGGTGAGTCTGTCCACAATCACCCATATGGAGTCCAATCTGTTGGACGCTACCGGTAGCCCCACCACAAAGTCCATAGCTATATTCTCCCATTTCCACTCTGGAATAGGTAGTGGGTTAAGCATCCCAGTCTGCTTCTGATGTTCCAGCTTCACCCTCTGACATATTTCGCAGGCTGACACAAACTGTGCCACTTCTCTTTTCATAGCTGGCCACCAATAAACCTTCTTCAGATCTTGGTACATTTTTGTGGCTCCAGGGTGAACACTGTATCTGGCATTATGAGCCTCTCTCATAATGCCTCCTTTCAGCCCTACGTCATCTGGTACCCACAATCTGTTTCCATAGCGGAGGATCCCCTTGTTGTCGAATCTGAACTCACTATCTTTGCCTGACTGAACAGTCCTGGCAATCTTCACTAACTCTGGGTCCTCATGCTGTTTCTGAGCTACCTGCTCCAGAAACACGGGTGCCACTCTCATCTGGGCAACTAAAGCACCTGTACCAGACAACTCCAACTGTAGACCTTCATTCATGAGCTCGAAGAACTCCCTCACTACTGGCCTCCTTTCTGCTGATATATGGGACAAATTGCCAAGTGATTTCCGGCTTAAGGCATCTGCCACAACATTCGCCTTACCCGGATGGTACTGGATTTTGCAATCATAGTCACTGAGCAGTTCTACTCATCTTCTCTGCCTCAAATTCAAATCTCTCTGACTCAGGATGTACTGCAGGCTCTTATGATCTGTGAAGATCTCACATTTAACCCCATAAAGGTAATGCCTCCACATCTTGAGTGCAAAGATTACCGCTACCATCTCTAGGTCATGTGTAGGGTAATTCAACTCGTGCTTCTTCAGCTGCCTAGAAGCATAAGCAATCACCCTTTTATTCTGCATTAGCACACAACCCAGTCCCACACGGGACGCATCACAATAGACTGAGAAGTCTTCATTACAAGATGGCAGAGCTAACACTGGTGCTGAAGTCAACCTCTTCTTTAGCTCCTCAAAGCTCTCTTCACACTGGTCGGTCCACACAAACCTCTGGTTCTTCTTAGTCAGTCTGGTCATGGGAGCTGCAATCTTAGAGAAGTCCTGAACGAACCTCCTGTAGTAACCTGCTAAACCCAAAAAGCTCTTGATCTCTGTCACTGTAGTGGGTCTAGGCCAGTTAGCTACAGCTTCCACTTTCTTGAGGTCTACCTCGATTCCATTTTCTGACACCACATGCCCCAAGAATGAAATGCTCCTCAGCCAGAACTCACACTTGGAGAACTTGACATACAAGCCATGTTCTCTCAAGGTCTGCAAAACCAACCTCAGATGATGGGCATGCTCCTCTGCATTCCTGGAATACACTAAGATATCATCTATAAAGACAATAACAAAGTGATCCAGGTATTGGCTAAACACTCTGTTCATGAGATCCATGAATGCTGCAGGGGCATTGGTTAACCCGAACGGCATCACAAGGAACTCATAATGCCCATATCTAGTCTTGAAGGCTGTCTTCGGCACATCCTCTTCTCTTATCCTTAGTTGATGGTACCTCGATCTCAGATCTATTTTGGAGAAACAACCTACTCCGGCTAGCTGGTCAAATAGATCGTCGATCCTTGGCAACGGGTACTTATTCTTGGTAGTGACCTTGTTCAACTGCCTGTAGTCGATACAAAGTCTAAGGGATCCATCTTTCTTTTTCACAAATAGCACTGGAGCACCCCAAGGTGAGGTACTCGGTCGGATGAAACCCCTATCTACCAGCTCTTGCAACTGTTCTTTTAACTCTTTCAATTCTGCTGGTGCCATCCTGTAGGGAGGGATAGAGATCGATCTAGTTCCAGGCATCAACTCAATTTCGAACTCTATCTCCCTAGCAGGTGGTAAACCTGGCAGCTCGTCTGGGAACACATCTAAGAACTCACTGGCCACGGGCACTGAGGCGGGCTCTCTAACATAACTATCCAGCTCTCTCACATGAGCTAGAAAACCCTGACAACCCCTCCTGAGTAGCCTACGAGCCTAAAGGGCTGATATCAAACCTCTAGGTGTACTCCCCCTGTCTCCTCTGAAGACAACCTCTGACCCAGCCTGACATCTGAACCTGACTACCTTGTCTCTGCAGTCTAAGGTAGCACCATGGGTAGATAGCCAATCCATCCCTAGAATGACGTCAAAATCTGTCAAATCTAGAACCACAAGGTCGGCGGACAGGCATCTTCCCTCCACAAAAACTGGACTACACTAGCAGACTGACTCTGCTACTGACGGGTCACACTTGGGTCCACTGACCCATAGGGGACACTCTAACCCAGAGACCATCAATCCCAACCTCTCGACGGCCCTCGGAGCAATGAAAGAATGAGATGCACCAGGGTCCAATAATGCATACACATCAGAACAACCAATGATGAGATTACCTGACACCACGGTGTTGGATGTGTTTGCCTCCTGCTGAGTCATGGTGAAGATCCGTGCTGGAGCTGACGGACCCTCACCCCTGAAACCCGCTGAAGAAGAGGCTGCCCCTCTTCCTCTGCCTCTACCACTAGCCTGAGTCGCGGCTGGAGCTGCTGGCTGAGCCACACTGCCAGAAGCTGTCTGCTGAGACTGTACCATAGAAGCTACTCTAGGACACTCCCGTGCCATGTGTCCCTCCTGCTCACATTTGAAGCAGGTTGTCATCCTAACCAGACATACTCCTTTGTGCGGCTTCCCACACTTTATACAAGCTGTAATACTTGCACCCGAGCTCGAGCCACTTCCTAATCCCAGACCTGACTTGATCTTGCTCCAGAACTTGTTCTTCTTGGACTTCCAGGAGCCTCTGTCCCACTTCTTACTGCCTGAACTCAGAGAAGAAGTGTCTAACCTACCCCCTCCTGGGGTCTTGGAACCAGAAGGCTGTGCCACTGACTGCTTGACTTTTTCCTCGATGATAGAACTAGCCTCCATCCTCCGAGCCATATCCACTATGGCATGGAAACTCTCCCTCTCTGCTGACTGAATCAAAGAGGAATACCTGGAATGGAGCCTCATGATATACCTCCTTGACTTCCTCTGATCTGTGTCCAGATTCTGCCCAGCATACGGCAACAGCTCCAAGAATCTGTCTGTATACTCATCCACGCTCATCTCATCTGTCTGCCTCAACTGCTCAAATTCAATCATTTTCAGCTCCCTGGAACTGTCAGGGAAAGCCCATCCTGCAAAATCCTCCCAGGATAGACTATCCAACCTCGGGTTCACATAGTTCTTAAACCATTCTCGGGCCTTCTTGCATTTTAATGTGAACCCAGCCATCTGGATGGCTCTACTGTCATCAGCTCCTATCTCATCTGTAATTGTCTTGACCCTCTCTAGGTATACAAACGGGTCATTACCGGTTTCAAACTGGGGAGCACCCAACTTCATGTAGTCAGTCATCTTGACCTTGCTCCCACCAGATGAGCTAGGCTTAGGCATTTGGGTTTCTGGGACAGTAGGTGCTGCTGGTGGTGGAGGAGGTGCAGCATTCCCTGGGGCAGGGTTTGCTGTACCTGGATAGAAAGAAGGGGGTGGGTACATGGGGTACTGTGGGTACGGTGGGTAGAAAGGTGGGTATGCCATTTGAGAGTGATAAGGGTTAAAACTGGGGTAATCCGATGTGCCTCCCATCGAATACCCAGGATTATGTGAAAAGGATGGGTAATAAGGTGGCTGCACAAATCCCGAGGCCTGAGTGCCTCCTTGGGACTCTCCCATTCCCTCTTCCGACATACTTACTCCGAGACTACCATCCCTCCTCTGATCCACATCCATCTGATCCCCCACATCCTCTGACATATCCCCTTGCACTGTTCCCCTCACTGATCTGCTTCTACCCAGATCCAAAGACCTTCTAGGGTCTCTTACTGCTCTTTCTCTGCTGGACCTACTTGACATTACCCTAGGCAATGCAGGAGGACGGGCATCAGTGCCCTCATCCTGGGGTGGTACTCCAGTCAATCGTGCAGATCGACGAGTTCCTCTCATCCTGTTTACTGAAAAACAGCACACATCACATAAACATTAGCATCAAATGGTTCATGTGCAAACACATGAACCCGCATCGCATACATCGCATACATAGCATATCATTAATGCTCATGCATAAAATCATGGCATTTCACATCATTATTCAAGACAGGACTCTACATCCTATCCTAGTGGACATGATCTTCCTATTGTGCTTAACCTTCTAGAACATCTATGAGCCCGACACTCTAGGTCCGACCATATGAACCTAGGGCTCTGATACCATTCTGTAACGACCCGAAAATCCGGACCGCTACCGGCGCTAGGATCCAGGTCGGCATAAGGCTGCCGGGACCCGTAGCAAGCCTAACCATCATCCTGTAGACCTTTTAATCCCATACATGATCAACACATATATAATAATTTTGAACTTTTCTTTCCATTCTATCACCAACTCAACCTGTGCATGCACTATACATAGACATAATCATCAACCCACACTGGAGTCCTCAACAATGGTCCAATGGAGTAACATAACATACATTGTGTTTGGTTCATCATATTCATTTATTAAAATCATTACCTTTAAAAGATCATGTAAACAAAGGGGATTAACATACAACTAGGGTCAAGCACATCTCTAATCCTCAATTTCATCATTACAATACATAACTGTACTAAACATTATATATCAACATTTTTCATGTCCACACTAGCTATTACATGACCATAACTTCATTACTCTTGCTGACCTCTTGGTCTACCCTGTACCTGCAAACCTGGGGGTTAAGGGAGAGGGGTGAGCTACTAGAATCCAGTGAGCAGAATAATAAAACATAGTATTTAAAACATGTGATATCATGGAATGCATCACGGCACAAACATTTCACATCAAGGATGAACTTGTCACCACTTAGCCCTTTATACAGTCTCATTATGCCAGGGGCGTAGTGCAGGCTCGCCTGGACTTCCATAGCATATCATACATATTCAATCATGCCGGGGGCATAGTGCAGGCTCACCCGGACTTCCATAGTCTGTCATATCATACTATATAAGAGCTAATGGATCATCCAACATTCATCCACATCAACAACATAATATGCAATGCAACATATTCGCGAAGTTCTAATGCAAGCACCCTAATATATCTCATGGCATTCATGATGCGTGAATCATGCTAAAACATTCATTTTATTTACTTTAAAACGTAGAGAGTTATTCCACTCACCTTTGGCTAGCTCTGACAAGACTCGAAGGCAGTTATCTCACTGCTGGGGTCCTCAGTTCCTCGGGTCCGAACTTACACAGGTGGACTCAAATGAGGGACCTAACATACATAAACATGACTCTAAAATACTCCCCAAAAACCCCCATAAAACACCTCAAAACATCCATAGAAAACATGCAAAGGAAGGCTGAACAGGGCACTTTCGGCGGCAGGTTCTGTAACTACCCGAAAATCGGACTGCTACCGGCGCTAGGATCCAGGTCGGCTTAAGGCCGCCGGGACCCGTAGCAAGCCTAACATGCATCCTGTGAACCTGATTTATTCCATACATGATCAACAACATACATAAAAATTAAAACTTTTCTTTCATTCATTCTCTCATACACCAACTCAACCTGTGCATGCACTGAACATAAACATAATCATAAACATTGGCCCCCCTGTGGGACCCCATCAATGCCCCCAATGGGTGGCATAACATGTGTAGAGTTGGTTTACATAAGCATTACAAAACATCTACGATCATGTATTAAAAGGGATACCATACACATAGGGTCAAGCACAATCTCTAATCCTCAATGTCACTACATTACATAACTATTCACAACTCTACATCATTATACAATTTGTCATGTCCACATTCTAGCTATTACATACACGAGACTTCATTACTCTTGCTGACCTCCTGGTCTACCCTGTACCTGCAAGCCTGGGGGTTAAGGGAGAGGGGTGAGCTACAAGAGCCCAGCGAGCAGAATAATAAAACATTTAAAATA